>NC_142503.1:61002500-61315000 GCF_057876585.1 Rhinolophus sinicus | reverse complement strand
TCACAATGTTGCCAATGTGAAATACAGACTTTTACTTTATAGAAAAGAAACTCAAAATTAAAAACTTGCACAACACTGATGAAGCATGAATTATTTCTCTTAAATTCTAGAGAAATCTAACTTCTATTAAAATTTGGACATGTGTTAGAGTTTATCTCAAAGTGTTATAGAAATTGATAAACTGGTACAATAACATATATAGCAGTGAAATAAAAGGATCTGGGAGGAAAATAATTCAGGTCCAGTATCATGACCAAATTCTTCAGTTTGTTTTCATAGAAACATAATATGCATTTTATGTAATTAATTAATGACTGGAAGCATAAGAAAGTTGTGAAAAACCTTTGTTTTGAATTGACAAATATTTGTGTTTTTGATATACTTTCATTCAAGATGTGAAATAAAATGAAGGTCAGTGACTGTAGAAAAATATTTCATAGCAAGAACACTGAAATGATTTAATAAGTTCTATGAAAAGTCAATTTGCATGAAATCAGCACCTAGCCTATAACGGGTGGTAATGGATTGTTGGCTTGATTTTATACCACTTGACATCAGATTACAATACACTGAATAAATGTTAACCTATAATCCCTTTAGTAAAAGCGAGCATTGTTTGTCTTCCCTTGTAGAGACCACATTGATTTTCTTTTATTGGATGCTCAACCACTGCACCTTAGATTGATTACTTTGAATTAAATGTGCAGAGAACATTTTTATTATTCTAAAACAGCAATCTTAACATTAAGGAGATGCACTTCCTCCCATTCCCTCTGTACTACAGAATGTATACTCAGCCATATCATTTAGATTTCTTTAGTTTTCCCATTTTGTTTCAAGGCTGTTGTGATGCTGACCCCTACTCTGCCCCTGTGACCCTTGACCCAGACACATCTGACCAGTCAAGGCTCTGGGGGTGGCAAATTAATAGAAGCCCTGCTTGTTAATTGCATAAAAGAAAAGCCAAAGAATTCATCACCTCAGTCATGGCCATTGCTTCCCTTTGACCTCCTTTTCCCACAAGGCTTTTGCTGGTGGTCACATCTGTGGTTTTCCTTTAGCCTACATATTTGCTATATAATTATTCAGCATCAAACCTTATTAATCAAATCGATGCTGTGTTTTAAATGGAAATTGCAGGATTAATACAAGCATTCATTTCATCCTGAAAATCTTGATGGCTTTAGCACATGAAATCCAATTGGAATATAAAAGAAGGGATGTTGAGACCTGATTGAATTAGGGGAGGCATGGTGCACATTAAATTACATATGCCAGCAGGGTTCCATGCTTTTATAGTAAAATACTGCTTTGGAGTCCATACGTCATATAACCTCTTGTGATTTTCTCTTATTCACTGGCACTCTCAAGATAAGCAAGAACATAAAAGGCTTCCATATTTTTAAGACTTTTAAAATATCCAATATGTCTTCAATAGGAAAAAAATAATTTCCTATGACCATCTCATTGAATGTAAGAGATTATCACAAGAAGATATGGCTGAAACTAAGTGTATTTTCTATTAAATAATGCTAGACATCTCTTTATGTGATGGGAGAGGCTAAGTAAACCTGTAAAATCAACTTTCAATAAACCCTTTTTTTACTCCAAATGTCTTTACATAGTAGGTGAACATAATTTGAGATTGAGTGTTGGAAACCAGAGTCACAGACAGACTGTTATTGACAAGTACCACAAAGATATTAGCAAAGCTCAATAGCTTATTCTTTGGGGTTAACCCTGACCTAGTGCAAGATTAGCACTGACACATCAATAACCTAAGAAAATAGGTCAAATTATGTGTTTTAATGCTTCAATTTGAAAATTTTGGCACATTCTAAAAATTCTCTCATAGAGGTTTTCTTAGTTCAGTTTTTGTTTTTAATGTAGCAAATATGAGAGAAGTGTGTCTTTGTATTTATAGCCTTATTATGGATGTGGATACACTGTTGGCACATTAATACATGACCATTTGGAAGAAATTTAAATATAATTCAAGTATAATAATCATAAAAATACAAATAGTTGTGAAATAGTAAAGCAGTTTGGTTAAGGGGGTTCGGTAAGGGGAAATGGTGGTGTCTTGTGAGAAATTAGGTATTATAGAAGACATTTCTTCCAAAATGTCTTAGTTTTATGTAGTTAAAGTTCAGGCTTTGTCTCACTCAAAACAAGTTTAAACTCACTTTTGAGATTGGCTGTAATTCTTTTTTTTTTTTTAACTAAACAAACAAAGGCCTTTTCACAAAGGTCTCTGATAATTCATATGTACCATTATGTGAAAAAGAAAAAGTTACCCCCTCTAGTCAAACACAAAGTCCAGAGGACTTGAATAACAAGTCGATACACAAGTATTTTCAGGTACTGTTGTTAGTTAGAAATAAATAGTACCTCAGATTCTTCACTGTAATGAACATCCTTCACTATTTATACACAACCTGGAGTTTGATTCATCCTGGAACATACTCAGAACTTACTCTTTTTCATCAGGCTTCCAATAGGAGCTTAAATTATAACAAAAAACTTCAGGATGAATAAAACTGTTAATCTAGTGCAGTGATTTCTCCTGAAGTTGGTATAATAATGCTTATGAATAAATGCGGGAGCAAACAAGTGTGTGTATGTATGTGTGTATCCAAGCATGTGCTCTCTTGTCTGGAGAGAGGCAGTAGTAGGGGTTCTGTACAAGGTGGATCCTCTGAGTAGTTCTTCTAATTTTTTCTTGCTAAGGTTTAGAAAGCAAAATTCTTTAGAATCAACCCTTAAGTGAATAAAAGTAATGAATCAATTTGATGTTGCTCTTTGTTAATAAAAGGGTAAAAATTTCCCTTGTTTTACCAAGAAAGCATTATTTGGCCACTTACGAATGATGTAATCATTGTTACTATGAAAAAGGAGATCTGCTAAGTATACATTTCATGTGTTAGAAATGTTTTCAAGATAGGTGAATATAGAAAACAAAATTGAACACTGAAAGTCTAAGGTAACTTCTTTTGAGCCAATCATGTAAATGATTTCCTCTTTATGCCAGAACAGCCAAACATTTTGCATTTTATTAAGATATGCATTGTATTTTCTGGAGCAAGCTAAAATTTATTCTCTCTGTTTCTAGGTTAAACATAATTATTTGGTGTTTTTAAATTAGGAGAAATAGCACAGACCAGGAAAAATCTAATATATTTCACTATAGCACATAATTAAGGTCTAAAGAAAAATAATGCCTGCCTGATTCTATCTGATTTTAACAGATGAAAATGAAGGCTATTAAATACTCAAAGAGAGAGAAAAAAAATCTTTCTATTTTTTGGGAGACAGATGTGCAGAAAGTTGGTAAGAGAGTGTTGGGCAGCAAAAGGTATAAAAATTACTTCTCCATGCGAATATTCTCTTTACAGTATAGTGATGCCACAAAACCACATAACCATATTTGAACATTTCTTTAAGTTGTACAATAGTCTAAAAGTGTATATTAATATTCTCTTAGGTTTGGCAAGAAACCCATAGAGCTGAGGTATATATCACAATGAGCTCTAATTACATTGATCTCATTCTCTAATTTACTTTATTGTTATAATTATTTGCTACCATTTGAGTGATGGAGAAAAGACATCCTTCTTAATAACAGGGACTAATCCTATTTGAAGGAGAATCAAATAGTGTTCAAATTTATTTATGTCGTCAATATATCTTGTTGAGAAAAAATAAAAAAAATCTTTTAATACTATATCAATTTAGATTATTTTCACATTATTTATTTTTTAAAAAACTGTGGATATATGAAGAAATGAGCTCTTAGCATTCATATAAAATAGGTAATAAATATTTAGGGAAATAGTTTTAAGAATCTGCACCTACATCTACAAACAACATATTTTTTCCCCTTAAGTTTAGTTTAAAACTAAAGGATTAAATTATCCAAGTTTTCAAATGATTGATTTTATTTGTTGTTATTCTATTCAGTTTCTTGTCCTGGGATTGTGTAGCAATGATCTCATTTGATCCACTTTAAATATAGGTGAAAAACTGCAGTGTCTGTTACAATCTGGACACTTGTTTACATATTTTGGCTGAACTATCTCAACACCATGAATAGTACTCTTTTACAATATGCAGTGCACATTTCAAGATGTTGTTGTTCTCCTTGACTGAAGGAAAACATGTCTTTTTGCAAGTTGCCTTATAATACAAAGTGAATCTCTTTAACTTCTTAATGTATTGACCTGATAAAGTAAATGATTTTCATATTCTTAGGATATATATACAAGTGTATCATATAACAAAATACCATTAAATAAATAACAGTTAAAGAATAATCTTTTTTTTTTTTCCTAACAGTAGAGTACAGTGATAATGGGAAGCATGTTCTAAGAGCTGTCACACAGATAACAAGTCATATAACATAGAATGATCTGGTGAAATCATTCTGAAACAAAAAACTGATAAAAGCTAGACATTTTTCAAAGGATACATTTCCAGTGTACAGATAATGCTTATGCGTAAGAAGAGCTTTTTAAAAAGTATGATAGAACTGCTCAAACTGTACCCATTGTTCAAGTCTCGACTGACTGTGTACTGTACAAGTGGACTCTGATGTTTTATAGGCACAGAAAGACCACAGGAATTGACAAGTACAGAGGACAAGGTTTTTATTTTAATGTGGGTTTCTAAAAAATTTAAGAAACGGAATTAAAGATAAATCCACCTATTCAATAATCTCTTTCTGAAGACAGTATTTAACAGGAGCCAGACATTCTTTAATGAAGGCCCATCACACTAATAATGCACTCAATGCTTTTGCCTTACACATAATGCCATAAACTAAAGATTCAGTGCAGGATGATATCCAACCTTGCACCAGCCCCTCAGATAGTCCAGGACATCTCAACAAACACTTGAAATGCTACCAAACCCAAGCCGCCACTTCACATGATTTATGATGTCATTAATGTCAAGCTATCAGTGGACAAGAGTAAAAGAGACAACAGCAAAGCTGACTAAAAACAAATAGTTTTGATTAAACTCAAGGACGTTCAGTACAGCTTTCAGCAAAAAGGCATTCATCATTTCCGTAGCTGACCTTGTGTTTTTTTTTTCCTTCATTTTTTAAAATCCTAAATGCAAACGTAATGCACGTTAGTATTCTTGCAGACTCTGAACCCCATTGTAGCTATGTCCACTCTTTAAGGCAAATGAATGAAGTAAAAGATAACAGCACGCTTTCGATGGGGCTGATGGAGTAGTTAATTGACCCTTTTTCTTAAACTCTCCCTTCCCCTCTCCTTTTATTTCCCAGAAGAATTCTGTCACTCTCCTTCTAAATCATTTGCAAAGAGTAGTCTCCTCTGTCTCTCCCCTCCCGTTTTTATGCCATTTTTATATTCAGAAGAAGGGAGGAATGAAAATTGGGTACAATGAAGATAAAAATGTACATGAAGTAAATAAGAGGAGCAAATATTTTCCTGTAGACATTTCTAACTAGGCTACAAACCTTTTCTAGAAACACAGTCAGATTATTCTTCAGAGTATTAGTGTGCTTACATTTCTTGAAATAAGCGAGCATAATGCTCCTTTATCTGATGTGGGCTCTATTGCAAACATTCCAATTCTCTTTTGAGCAAGAATTAAAATATAACATTGTAAAGAAGAAACAAACGATGTATCAGAGATTTTGTTCTTCGTCAACAACCAGTTGGACTGTCACCTCAGGAAATCTTATTTCATGGCCTTGTAAAAGCTGCCATAACTCATTCAAACAACAGGAAGAGACTAATAGTTCAGGCTTTAAAAATGTATTTTAAAAAGCTGTCAGTAGCCCTGTTCTTTTTTTTTTTTTTTTTTTTTTTAAGGTAATAAGTTTTTCTATTCAAGTACAAATTTTAAACAGTGATGCCCTCCCCATACATTTCGGATATCATTATGAGGATCTATGTATCACAATCTTTTATTCCAATAATTCTTTTATGTTGTTAGCATGACACACTTCAAAACCATGAGGTTTTATCAGCAGATATGGCTTTCACAGGCATTAATATAAATTAAATTATACCTAAATATCAGAATAAAATTAATTGTGGTATTTTAATTTTAACTGTACATACACTTTAATAAAATTTTAAAAATCAGAATCTCATAAGACTTAAAAGCTGTAGTAATTTTTTTTAAATGATTGTAATACTTTATGAAATGTTGTCCATTTTTAGCTGGAATCATTTCTCATATACATTTAAAACGCTACTCCCCAATTTAGGTAGTTTTTATTCTGATTAACAAAAACTTTCTGGTAAGATTTTTTTTTTTATGGGAAATAAGACAGACTGTTTTATAAGTATTATGTGTGCATGAGAACATTTGTAATATCACCCTTGGAGAATAATAAACAGATACTAGAGATTGAAATTCTGACATAGTTTACAGAACAATAATCCAAACATCTGTTATAATGACAAGGGATTTGAACAGAATAGAGAGTACATGGGAAAGCTATGCTACTTTTAGTACAGTTATAATGTTAAATCAAAGCGTTGCAGCTCAAGGCAGCTTGCTGTTAATATAAACAATTTTCTACATATTCCTGGGCCACAAGCCAGATCTCAGGATTCAGTTACAAGCACAAGGTCAAGAGGGAATCACAGTATGAAATTACTGCCTATGAATCAAAAGAATAAATGGATAATTAAATATGAAAACAAATTAGAAGGTATACTTTCATTTAACTCATCATATGAATTAGTGGAGCAACTTTATGTATGGAATTCGTTGCAGGATAAGTAGAAGCTTTAATGTATTCATTGATTAATACTGAGCTATTAACATTTCCATGAGTCAGGCTCACCATATCATTTTTTTCTGTATATATATATATATATATATATATATATATATATATATATATATATATGGTTTCCTAAGGAAATCCAACATCTAATCATAGCCATGAAGATAAATATCTAGTGATATCATTCATGGATGAAAATAAATGATGCTGAAAAATTTTAAATAATTGCATATGCAAATTTTCTTAAACCTGAACTTCTAAGAGACTTAGAAGAGAGACTCTGTCACAGTTTTAAATGATCTAAGATCTAGTTCCATTTTTGTTAATATCTTAGCCACAGCATTTAGCCCCTGTGAAAATCTAGCATCCTGTAAAATTCAGATTAGACTAAGTAGAGTCTAAAACACTTTCTGGAATAAAAAAAAAAAATACACACACTAAAAAACTGTGATATATGAACTTGATATGTTTGTATATAAAAAAGGATGACAATGGATCCAATCACTGGAATGAAAGTTTCTAATGGACTTCCCAGTCTAACAATATATCTGGTTTCTGATATGGGTGAAAATAGCATCATTAGGTATTGACTAGAATGACTTGTTTTGGTTAATGGCTGTTTAAATTCCCTCCCTTTTACAGAGAGAAACATTTCTAAAATTTTCACATTTGAAAGAAAGGAAAACAGTTGAAAATAAATGATGGTAAATGTTGAGGGAAAAAAAGAATAATGCTTTCTTTTTATTCTTTTAAAAAGAAGAGTAGAAATGTTCTGAAATCAAAATCTGTGAAATTTCTTCTTCCTAGCAGACATTTTTGAAGGACCTGGGATTTGAATGGAGATAAGCTTCTATGAAAGAGGAGCAGTCTTGGGGCATTTAAACAGAGAATTGAGGAGACAGAATTTATCATAGAAAATATTCTACACACGTTCATCAGATTACTGTAGAGTTTCAAGTATGCCATCAAGCTAAATCTCACCCTTCTAAATTATTTCATTCCCAATGAAGTCAATCTACCTGCCCTTCCAAAAAAGTTTCATAAAATATAAGAAAACAAATTACTAAAGTTTAATGATGGCTTAAAATTGTTTGGAAATGTTGAAAAGTATTACCTGAAAAAAAGGATTGTCTACCCATTCTCATAAAGAAACACACATGCCAATTTTTCCCTCTTACTGAATGCAACTATCAAACCTGCACAAATACCAGGAGCAGCATTTGAGAACCCTGAAAAGTAAATATCAACAAGGCTGGTAATTGAATAACACCAAAATTTGAAGTACCATGAAACACACAGTGAGTTTACCATTTTTTTCCTTCCATATCTGTTGGCTTAATCACAAGGCAATGCAAAACCCAAAAGTGAGCACTAAGTTTCATAAACATAAAGATAAAAGACAAAGCCTCCAGTTCTGGTTTGAGGAACAGAAAAAGACACTTCTAAAGTTCAGAGGGAGTGGGGGAAATCTCTTGATTTTTTTCTTCGACTTTTTCTGTCTTTTATTACACTCCATAACCTGATGGTCCTGCAGCAAAAACTCTGAGGCAGGGGAAACTTCCTTTCCTTTTTGTGGAATTGACATTTCCAAGTGGGTGGTGCCAAACTGGTGATTTTTTCCCCCTCCCTTTGTCTTCCTGCTACATGGCTTTGGAGGCAGTGCAATCACAGAAGAAGACAGTTTCTGACTAGAGGACCAAAAGGTGAAACTTAGTGGACTGCAAAGTACCAGTGATATTACAAAGAAGAAATAGCTAGAGGAAGCAGTAATTTTGTTTATTAATTCCTGGGTTAGCCCCTGACCTATACAAACACGAATCTGATCCTAATTAACATGCCAAAGACTTTGAGAAGGAAAAGATTTCTCGTAGGGTGTCAAACTGATCACTGGGTCATGCACATGCAGGACAAAAAAGATCACTGCAAAGGCTTTGAAAACCGAACTGACATTAAAAACACGGCTTATAGAAAGCTAAAAGAAAATGATCAACACTCTTGTAAAACATAAACAAGACCCAAAGTCTCATAATGTAATATGCAAAATGAACAGAGTACAACAAAAATCACTTGGCATATGAATAATCATGAAAATCTCAGCTCATATGGAAACATGAAATCTAGAGATACCAATGGACAGATGTTGGAATTTTCTGGCAAGGCTTTAAACCAGCATTGTCAAAATACTCCAATGGACAATTGCAAACACTCTTGAATCAAAATTAAAAGATTAAGTATCAGTAAGATAATAGAAAATATAAAGAAGATACACATACACATACCAACTTAAGTGCAACTAAATAAAATGAATTAAAATGAACAGAATTGAGGGAGAAATACACAATTCAACAATAATAGGGGGAAACTTTAATACTCTACTTTTAATAATAGGTAGGCAACTAGTCAGAAGATCCACAAGGAAATAGAAGACTTGAACAACATTATAGTCCAACTATTTATATCCAATACTCTCTAACACATGTCTTTAGAACATTCTTGTCAAATGCATGAGGAATGTTTTCCAGTCTAGACCATATGCTATCTTTAAAACAAGCCTTAATAAATATAAAAAGGATTGAAGAGAAGGTTTGAATTTTAATAAGTTTCAACTTATCTAATTTTTCTTTATGGACCATGATTTGGTGTTGTATCTCCAAACTCACCACCAAACTTAAAATCATGCAGAATTTTTTCTGTGTCTTCTTCTAGATGGCTTATTGTTTTCCATTTTACAGTTAAGTCTCTGATCCAGTTTGATTGAATTTCTGTGTAATGTGTAAGAATGCATATGCATATCCAACTTATCCAGAACTTTTGTTGAAAAAAAATTTTTGAATTTGAATTGTATTTGTGTCTTTGTCAAGATTTGTGTGTGTGTACATGTGTGGTTCTATTTCTGGGCTCTTTTTCAAGTTCTATGAACTTATCTATTTTTTAATTAATACCACACTGTCTTGATTACTGTCAATTTATAGTAAGTTTTAAAATACAGCATGAGACATCCAATTTTGTTTTTCTTCAGTATTGTATTAGCTTTTCTACAAAGCTTTGACTTTACAAATTTGAGAATCATTTTGTAGATAAAAAAGAAAATATCTTGCTGGGATTTTGAATGGAATAGCATTGAATTTATATATCAAATTAGGAAGCATTGATATTTTAACAATATAGACTCTTCCGATTCATAAGCACGGAAAGTATCTCTATTCTTTGATTTCTTCATTAGTATTTTGTTGTTTTCCACATACATATCCCATACAAATTTTGTTAGGTTTATAACTATGAATTATCTTTTTTCATGCTCTTGTAAGTTAATTTTTGGAATTTCAAATTCCAATTTTTCATTACTAGTTTATAGGAAAACAATTGGCTTTAAAATTTAACCTTGTATTTTGTAAACTTGATATATTTACTTATTAGTTGTAGACATTTATTTGCAGATTATTTGGGTTTTTCCACATAGACAATTAAAAAAAAAGACAGTTTTATTTTTTCCATGTATATATCTTTTATTTCTATTTCTTATTGTACTAGCTAGAGACATGAAGTATGATGTCAAACAGAAGTAGTAAAAAGGACATCCTTCCCTTGTTCTGTTGTTAGGGGAACAGCATCCTGTTTCATCATTAGTTAAATTTTATTTATATGTTTTTGGTAGGTGTTCTTTATCAAGTTGTGGAAGTTATTTCTATCTAATTTTCTGAGAATTTTTGTCAGATGGATGTTGAACTATGTCAAATTCTTTGTGCTAACTGATACAATGATATGATTTTTCTTCTTTAGCCTGTTGGTATAGATTTCTTTGATTTTTTAAATGTTAAACTAGCCTTGTTTAATTGGGATAAATTTTACATAGCTGTGGTATACAATTCTTTTTATACAATATTGGATTCTATTTTTTCATATTTTGTTGAAGATTTTTAATGTATTAAAGATACTGGTCTGTAGTTTTCTTGTCCATAATGTCTTACTTCATAAAATTAGTTAGAAAATGTTTCCTCTACTTCTATTTCTAAAAGAAATTGTCAAGAATTGGTATAATTTTTTCCTTAAATTTTTGATGTAATTCACCAGTAAAATCATCATGACCTGACAATTCTTTTTCTTAAGGTTATTCAATTATTGATTTCTATTATTTTAAATTTGCTAAAGAGTGTCTTAAGTCTATGTGAACTTGAGAAGAATGCGTACTCAGCTTTTGCTCTGTGAAACATTCTATAAATGTCAGTTAGATCAGTTGATTGATAATGCTCTTCCAGTTATATCCCTACTGATATCCTGCCTAATTCATCTGTAAATTATGGATAGAGTGGTGCTTAAGTTTTTAATTGTAATATTGTATTTGTCTATTTATCCTTTCAGTTCTATCAGTTTTTGCCTCATACATTTTGAAAATCTATTAGCTGTACACATACGAGGTCAGACAATTATGTTCGTGAACTCATCCTAGAAAAAGTGCTACATACCTCATTACCGAACATCACTATGGCCCCGTGGGAAGCTATGCACCGATGCCAGAGCCTAGTCCACCTTTCAAAGCAATTTTGGAACTCTTTTCTGGAATGGCCATCACAGCTGTCATCATATTACCCTTGATGTCCTGAATATTGTCAAAATGTCTTCCTTTCAATATATCCTTTATCTTTGGGTAAAGAAAGAAGTCATTGGGAGCCAGATCAGGTGACTAGGGAGGGTGTTCCAATACAGTTATTTGTTTACCGGGTAAAAACTCCCTCAAGACAGGGCCATGTGAGCTGGTGCATTGTCGTGATGCAAGAGCCATGAATTGTTGGCGAAAAGTTCAGGTTGTCTAACTTTTTCACACAGCCTTTTCAGCACTTCCAAGTAGTAAACTTGGTTAACTGTTTGTCCAGTTGGTACAAATTCATAATGAATAATCTCTCTGATATCAAAAAAGTTAGCAACATCATTGCAACCTGTTTGTGAACTTAATTGTCAGATTTCATACATAGAATCCTGTCTTCTTTGAAGATGGTCTCTTTATTCTTATGCACTACCTGTCTTTATCTCTGGTAATCTTCCTGCTTTGAAGTCTTTGTCTAAAGTTACTATGTTGATACTCCAGCATATTTTGCTTAGTGTTACTCTGATACATCTTTGTCAATCCCTTTATTTTTCACCTATAAGAGTCTTTATATTAGAAGTGGGGTTTTTTCACACAACATAATATTGTCTCTAGTTTATATATTTTGTTCACTCACTTAACTTCTATCTTTTAATTGGTATATTTCGACCATTTATATTTTAAGTGATTATTAATATAGTCAGATTAATTTGTATTATATTTGTAACTGATATTAATCATTGCATTGTTTATTGTTTCTTCCCCTCCCCCTTTTTTACCTTCTCTGACATTAATTAAGCATCTTATATGATTGATTCCATTTTATCTCCTTTCAGAACATATTAATTATACTTAAAAAAAATTTTTTTAGTTATTAGTCTAGAGTTTACAATAAACGTTTTGATGAATCTAAGTCAACCTTCAATTAACACTATATTCCTTCATGTGCAGTGCAGGTAAAAGAGCATTCTCAATACTCCCTTCCTTTGTGACATTGCTGTCGTACATGTCATCTATTCATAGTCTATAGTTACCTAATACAGTTACTATACTTACTTTAAACAAACATGTATTTTTTTAGATCAATTAAGAATAAAAATTATAAGATTTTGTTATAACTTTTATTATTACTACTCCAACACTCTTCTTTTTTATGTAGTCTCCAGTTTAAAATTACATAATTTTTCTTTAGAAACTTTTAATGAAGAACTTTTAATCTTTCTTAAAGGTTGGCCTTCAGGTGACACATTTCTTCAGTTCGTCTTTAACAAGTCTTTATTTCTCTATTTTGAAATATAATTTTGCTGAATATGGAATTCTAGCTTGATTAGTTGGTTTTATTTTTTTCAAAATTTTAAGTATTTGACACTCCTTTATTCTTCCATACATGGTTTTTGATTAGAAGTCACTTCTTATCCTTGATCTATAGGCAAGGCATTCTACCTTCATCCAAAGCTTCTTTCAAAGTTTTTTGTTTTGGGTTTTCCAAATATTGACTACAATATGCTTAGGTCTGGATTTTTTTTTTTTTTTTGAGATGGGGTATTTATTCTGCTTGGGGTTCTTTGAGTTTCTTGGATTCATGGTTTTGTGTCTGCATGAATTTTGGAAATTTCTCAGCCATTATTACTTCAAACATTTCTTCTGCTCAGTTTTATCTTTCTACTGTTTCTGCTATTCCAATTATAATTATGTTCAACCTTTTGAAATTGTAGCGCAGCTTTTTTAAAATTCATTTTTTTCTCTTGCATTTCAGTTTAGGAAGTTTTTCTTGACCTGTGTTCAAGTTTACTGATTTTTTCCTTCAGCTGTGTTGTGCCCATCAAAAGCTTTTTCATTTGTTATTGAAGATTTTTGTCAACATTTCTTTTCATTTCTTCCTTAGAGTATCCATCTCTCCAGTTACATTACCTATCTCTTCTTCCATGCTGTCTCCTTTTTACTTTAGAGCCTTTAACATATTAATCATAGTTATTTTAAAGTCCTTGTCTGGTAATTCCAACATCTGTGTCATATCTGAGTCTGGGTCTAATGATTGCTTTCTGTGTTCAGACTGTGTTGTTTTTGTTTTTTTTCTTTTCTTTCCTTTTTAACATGCCTTATAATTTTTCTTGAGAGCTGTAATGTTGGATTAGGTAATAGGCACTCAGGTAAATAGGACTTTAATGTGAGGATTTATAGTAGTCTGGCTAGTTCTACTGTTTAATGTGTGCTATAGCTGTAAGGGCCAATGGCCTCAAATTTCTGTAATATCCTCATTTTTGTCTCCCCTCTTTGCTTTGGGGCTTCCCTTTGTTCTGAATCCTCAAATATAGTCTGTATCCTTGCAGCTCTTTTAACTGTAATTCACTGTGATTATACTGGAGTCATTTTGGTGTCATCCTGAAATGTGAAAGAGGAGATTCTTCTATGGTTTTCATACTATTAAATCTTAGTCTTTTAGTGGACCTATGTTTTGGGGCTGCATTCTTTGCAGATGTTTATCCAGTGGCATAACTATTCCTCTCTTGTCCTCTATTCTCTTCTCTGGCTGTAGGGTTCACCATCTGTTGCCTTGAAGCCCTGACCCCTATGGCTATGTTTTCCCCACCTTAGGTTAAATAGGAAGTTTAGAGAGAACTAGAATAGGGATGACTTCTCTTCTCACTACTGGGATAAGGTTTTGGAGTTGAGCTCTAGCAATGCCCTTCCCCTGGATGGTAGGCCTTTGTCATAGAGTTGGCTTTCCTAGAGCCATCAAGGGATCTTTCTTGGATCCTCACTATCACAACCTGGTATTATAATCAGAGGGAAAGCCCATGAAAGTGTGGGGGTCTCCATAATACTGTAGCCCCTAGAAGTTTTTCACTTTCTTGCTAGTTTAATCTAGTTTAACACTCAGACTCCAACCATTTGTCAAAATTATCATTTAAGTGATTTTACCAACTATGGCTTCATTGACTTCTGCTTCATATTAACACCTCTCATCTTTGTATCTCTGAATGCACCTTTCAAACAAATTTCAAGGTAGCAGTTTCCCATAAAAGCTCAATTTTCTCAGTGGGTCAAAATGTTATGAATATTCAGTTTTTCTAACTTTTTCTTGTTGTAAAGACAGGAGTACTGACTTCTAAACTCTTTACCTGTTAGCGATAAAACTGGAAGTCACTTCTCTGCTTTTTCTCACTGTATATATCACTATTTAACGAGATATATCTTTTGTTTGCTTATTTATTGATGAATTAATTAATTGTCTACTCTCCAAATTGGGATGTAAGCTTTATGCAGGCAGGAATATTTTGTCTTTTTATAAGATTTTTGTTGATATATCGCTAAAGTTTAAAACAATCTCTAAGTCAGTATTACACAATGTTTGTTGAGTTAATGAGTTCACGTTGATTATTTAAAAAATATATACTCAAAATCTGAAGTTGTCAAAGAATCCTGCTTCCAATTAATATTCTTTCCATATCTCTTTCATATGCCTTTCTGTATCTATATCATTTTTGCTTATTGGCAAAAATCTAAAGTGAATGCCCAGATATTAAAAGAAAAACAATTGCTTTGATGGTGGTTGTTTTTGGGATAATTGATTTTCAGGGATGAGAAATAATTTTCATCTCCTATACCAATTTAATAGATTACCGTGTTTCCCTGAAAGTAAGACCTAACCAGACAATCAGCTCTAATGCATCTTTTGGAGCAAAAATTAATATAAAACCAGGTATTATATTATATTATTATATTATATTATATTATATTATATTATATTATATTATATTATATTATATTATATTAAAGACCAGGTCTTATAGTAAAATAAGATTGGGTCTTAAACTAATTTTTGCTCCAAAAGATGCATTAGAGCTGATTGTCTGGCTAGGTCTTATTTTTAGGGAAACACGGTAGTAATAATTGCTTGAAAACCAGATTTTAAGTTCACGGGAAGAAAATTTCCACAATTAATGAGATTTGTTTTCCTACTTAGTAGGAAGAAAAGTTGTACTATTTTTGCACTGTATGTACCATCTCTGATTCCTGGCACACAAACGTCAGTGAATTATTTTAAAATAGGTGGCAACATGGTTTCCATAGGCTGCTCTTAGCTGTACACATTCTAATTTAGTTTAATTCCCAAAAATATATGTGTATAATTTATCTATTAATAATATATTCTATAATTATTTAAATAAATTTCAACTTAATTGTAGTCCTTTCTAGCAAAATAAAACTTTTAATTTCCAGTAACTAAATATCTTTTTACTAATCTTAGTAATCTTAATTCAGTCTATTTAAATTTAACTTATATTTCCCACTACCTTATATCTATTATATTTTCCCTTTGAATCATATTTCCATTAGTCTTACAATATCAGATTCACTAGGGTCAAATATAATTAATTCAAAAATTATTTGGATAGATTTGCTTTCTGGGAATTCAGATTCATATTAAGTGATTGGATTTAACATCTTTATTTTAGGTGGTAAGAATTTTCAGCAACCGGCAGTCTAGAGTTAGCAAAAACATTGCCACTTAAATCCCTTGGAATGCGTACCAGATAGTGAATCCAACCCAAAACAACAAGGTGAGTTTTTGTCTCTTGTATTGGATAAATGTTTAATAGAAATATTTTCAACATTTTTTTTAACATATTAGTATGACACTGTCAATATTTTTTTCATATTGTTACTATACTATCAAAAAAATAATTTGGGCAAAGAGTTTTTAAATTTAATTTTCACATCCAGAAAGTATTGAGGAAAGGGTCTCCATTTTTATTGCAGAATGTAAAATGATTAGTATTTTTTTCTCTCTTTATAAATGCCTTGACACAATACAGTCTAGTTTCTTGTCACTGATATATTTATTATTTTTTTTTATGATTTTGAGTTTTTTAATTAAATGAAATTAATTCAAATTACTGGCACATTTAAAAAATTGATAACTCTAAAATAACTTCAAAAGTGTTAAAGTTGTAGGGAAGTAAACATGTAATATCTGAACTCAATGTAGATTTTATTTGCTGATAGAGATGAAGCACAGTGAAGTGTAATAGGATGTATAGACATTGATGTATTTGGATTGGATCCAGGTTTGCTGAAAAATTCCCTTATTTTTATCCCATAGAGTAGTTCAACAGAATTGTTTAATATACTGTCCTTATTGTCCTCCAACACCACGCCCTTTTTTGTTCCTTGGATTGGCATTTAAGACTTGAGAGTAAAGTATGAAGAAAATTAGATCTGGTTATCTGTTCTAAAATACTTTAATACAATTGGATATATTAAAGCCTAGATTAAGAAAGAAGAATTTTTCAATTTTAAAAGTCGCCAGACCAGAGCTAATCTCTCTACCTTGTCTAAGGAGGAGCAAGACTTTCCTTTACCCCTGTCTTGATTTGCTTTGCTTTGGTGCCAGGGAGGTGTTAATTTTATTCCATCCAGTTTTTAAATGTTAATTGTACCTGTCAAAATAAAAATTTCCTCCTGGAACTGGTTGTCATATAAAAAATGTCATATTGAAAAAAACTGAAGCATGAACTCTAAAATCCTTAGTTAGCTAAATGAATATTGACTAGCTGATACTACATATAATGAAAAATGCTCTAATAAATTCTCAAGTAATAATACAAAGACTGCATCTCAGTTACCAATGTTTATCACATCTTAAAAATGTAAAGTTTAACTCTATTAAGATGGTCAGTCTGATCTGAAAGTAGCTCTAACCTCCTGTTTATCAGATTGGCAATGACTAGAATAGAATTAAATATGCAATTTTCTTCATTGTGTGGAATTTGCGATGATGATTAGAGTGCTAGAGCTTAATCTTTCTAAGCTATTTCCTATGTTATACAGTGAAGAATCAAAGGAAGTTACGTCATTAAATGATTAAGTCTAACAGAGGCATCATTGACAAGGTCATTCACATACAACATTCATTTAAGAGCAGTTTGCAGAGTATGTTATATGTTAAGGAACAGATCCAAGGAAGATAAGAGGCACCATTTACTGTGTGCCAAGGACTGTACTAAGCACTTTGGATGGACTACCGCATTGAATCTTCAAAAGAACCCTTTGAGATAAGTATGATTTTATCATCCTCTTTCCGGATGTAAAACATTAAAACTCAAAGAGCTTGAGTGACTTGCCCCATAGGGACACTTCATTAGTAAGTGAATAGATAAGATTTAGTTCAACCCAGGCATAATTTACCCTCCTTGTTCTCAACTACAATGACATGCTACATTCTAGAAACATGACCAGAAGCAAAAGTTGTTAAGGAAATATGAAATATAGTCCCCCATTATAGGTGTTTATGTTTCCTTGCCCCGATTTATTTAATTTTGTTGTTGTTGCTATATAGATGTAGACTGTGGTAGGCAGAATAAGGGACCTATAAAGATGTCCTTGTCCTAATTATCAGAACCTGATATGTTATCGTATGTGGCAAAAAGGGACTTTGCTGATGTGATTAAATTAAGGATCTTGGAAAGATTACCCTGGATTACCCTATGAGTCCAGTGTAATTACAATGGTCCTTACAAATGAAAGAGGGAGGCAGGAGAGTCAGTGTGATTAGATGTGTGAAGACTTCAACCCACCCTTTGAAGATTTGGAGATAGAGATAGAGAACTACAAGTCAAAGAGCTCAAGCAGCCTCTAGAATCTGGGAAAGACAAGGAAACAGATTCTCCCCTGGAGCCTCTTCCATAAGGAATACAATTCTGCCAACAGTATAATATTAGTCCCATGAAAACCATTTCAGACTTCTGACCTCCAGAACTGTAAATATTGTTTTAAGTCACAAAGTTCCTGGTAATTTGTTACAACAGCAATAGGAAACAAATACATAGACCAAAAGCAAAATCTTTACCAAAAAACCTTTCCTTCCTTCCTTCCTTCCTTCCTTCCTTCCTTCCTTCCTTCCTTCCTTCCTTCCTTCCTTCCTTCCTTCCTTCCCCCTCCATATTCCATAAAAGATTTGGAATGTTTGTGCAACCTATACTCAGGTGAATTTATTTATAACCAACTAACTTCTTCAAGAGATATTAAAAGCACCAAATACTGCCTGCTCTTAATCCCCTCTACCTGTCTAATATTCCCACTATTAGTTGGTTTAAGGCAAAAGATGGATATACATTACATCTTTCAATGCTGATTCTGATTGAAAGTGGTATCATTTTGTAGGGCAGGTTTGAGAAAAATTCTGAGGCTATATTGATGCTCAGTAGGAAAAAGCATTGTGGTCACTCTAAATGTTTGCCATGAGCCCAGAAGGAGGGAAGCAAGGCCAGGTCCCGAAGTGGCCAAGAGCTGGAAAAGCTCTTTAGAGATATGAAGGAGAAGTGATTCCTTCGGAACAGTCAGAATTCATAAAGAAGCTTGAAGATATTGGGTAAGTGGTAAGGAAGAGATAACCAAAAGGAACAATCTTGCTTTATTCAAATATTTTTCTTGGGGATCAACTTGGAATAATATTTGCTGGGCCTCATGACTTGCTCAAGAATGTGCATGTCACAATGAATTAGGATAATAGCCTTTCATAGACTCCCAATGTTCTAGCAGACTGTGATCCATACACAGTAATAATTCCTTTAGCCTAGGGAGATTTATAGACTATGCAAAACCATGAATTGTTTTGCTTGTCATTACAGTTGATGAAAATACTGTCAGCAACTTTTAGTAGTTATGTAAGTATCCCAAATGTAGAAGGAACATGACCAAGGAAAAATGAGGTTTACGTGGCATGGTTATAAACTTGGGATTGTGTTTAATGAGCCCTATTTATATATCAGGTTAGAGATTTCCCTCCCTTATTCAAGAAAAAGTGGCTTGAGAAAAATGTTTGTTAAATATTCCATTTTATCATTCCAGCAATGCCTCAAAATTAACTAGAAGGAAAGGTCAAAATGCTAACTTTTCTTGGACTTCTCAATACGTATGGACCAAGAGCAATGTTTCCTACCTGTAAGAGTTGCAAAATTCATAGCTTTGGGGAATGTGATGGTCTAGAATGCATTTATAAGCAATAGATATTTCTCATCAAATATTAAACACTTAAGTTTTTATTTTGTTTACATATAACGTAGATATTTCCTTGAAGCATTTTTATTTATTGTTTTTTATTAAATAGATGGGAAAAAAAACACCATTCTCTAAGCATAGGAAGAAAAAGAAATCTCTTCTGAATTGATGTGTTCATCATTTTAATAGAGCATAATTAAAATTATACACACTTAACAAAGAACAGATTTACAATTAAGGCTTCTTTACATTTATTATGACATTAACTTACTATGGCCAACTCGGCATTTAAATCATGCATTTTTTAATACAGGATATGTGCTACAGTTGAAATAGTCATATTATCAAAATGTTAGTTGGTATAAAATAAAGTATCTTCTTTATGCAATTAAATTTAGTAATTAGCAATCCATTCATGATGATTTTATGGCACACAAACTTGTCACCAATCAAACGAGCTCTTGTCAGTTTAAAAAGAAAAAAATAATAATTCTGTGAGTGTTGAAAAAATACAGAGTCCTAATATATAATAATTATTTAAGACTCAATCTAAGTTGGATATAACACATAGGGAAGTGGAAAGAGAACAATGTTTCTGGATTGATATACAGCAAATAGCTTTGCAAGAAAAATTAAGATTCTTCTGAACCTACCTTAAATAAAGCATCCGGCACATGATAGAGATGGATCACTTGCTCTCATAAATCTGGCATTTAAACTGAACTAGTTATGAATATTCGTGACAGAAAGATTTAGCTGTATGCCTCATCTCCCCACCAGTGACTAAATAATTAGTCTTTCAGTTAATCTTCATTACCATTGTCATCTTCCACCTTGTCCTTTGAAAACAAGATTGAAATAGAAGGATTTCTAGAAACTCATATTGAGAAATATGAGGGCTGTAAGCCATTCATATGACAACGGTGCTTAGATGAGACAGCAAAAGTTATTTCATCTAATCTATAGATACACCAATGTTAAATTGATTAAAATTTCAAAGGAGATTTTGGTACATGGTAATGCTGATGAATAGTCCATAGACAGCAAAGGGTAAGATGAAATGCAGGTGAGGAGGAAGCACTAAATTGTCTTTCACATTCCTTGTGCTTCTCTATTGTTCCTGCTCCCTGCCCTCGAACACATCAAGCCACTACTTTAATCTTACAGCACAAATTCACTTCTGGATAAGCGTTTATGTGATAAGAACTAAGATCATGAGTATGCTTTTAAGATCCCCTCAAGCATTCTATAAGAACAAGAAAGACTGAAACTTATCCTTAGGAGTGAAGTTCTCCATCACTGGGAGGGCACCTTTATTTAGGCACTATTGACTGGTAAATCACCAGAAGTAGAAGTCCAGTAATAGAAAAATAAAAGCAATTACAATACTATTTATTTATCATCAACTAGGCGCTAGGGAATTTGATTGACGAGATGTTATCTGATTTGTCCCACAACCCTGCCCTATAGGTACCGATCTCCTTTTTCAAATGAGGAAATTGATGCCCAAGAGGTAAAATAACTTGTAATTGCAAGTTTGTGGTAGAACAGGAGCTTAAAACCATATCTGTAAGATTTCAAGCAAAAGTTGTCAGATGATTTTACTTATTTTCAGTATATCTCAATTACTTCTTTTACTTTTTAGGTTAATCGAGGAGGGAGAAAGAGTACTGAGAAAAATTAAGCTGTGCAGAGAAAAGCAAAATAAAGTGGGCAAAACAGTAGATTTTATAAGAGAGATATAATATTTTTTTAAGGTTAGCTTTTTTGGTTTTGTTTTTCCCCAGCAATCATGCCAATAATAGCCATTTTATTCATTAAAAAAAAAAAAATCCCTTTGGATGCTACTGTCCAGAAAAACACAAGTTTCTGTGTAGACAAGTTGTATTGGTTTTAGCTCTTGTTTAACTGAAGCTATTGATAAAATACTATAGTTCCATCCATTTTTTTCACATTCATAGACAGATAGCTCTTTTTAGTAGGCCCTCTGGGACCATGCTGCCTTCATTATTTGTTTGCAAGAGCACATAAACAGAAGCTTCATTGACATTCACGAAGAGGGAATCTTCTCAGTGAAATTTAGAGAATTCACCTTTTTGTCAATAATAGATTTCAGGAAGTTTTGTTTTCGATATTCCTACATATCCCGAGCCACTTATTATTTGATACTTTCTTTCAGGACTTAGTACCTAAATCAAGCAAGAACACCTTGTATTGTCACCCAGTGATAAATCTGTTTGTGAAAGAAAGAGTTTCTCTTTTGTTTTTTCATTTGGGCATAAATAAATGCATTTTTCTTCCTAGACATGAATTAATTAGCGCTTTTCTGTCCCAGACATCTATAGCATGAAAAGAATGTAAATCCAGAACTATCAATACAATTAACATTAGAAACAGAAGCGCTGGAAAAGAGAAAGTAGTCTGATAGTAAATTTATAAACTTTAAGTCAGTCATAAACTAACAAAATGTGTTGTGAATTAAAAGGGAAACTGATTGGATTCCCAAATGGGTACTTTCTAGTTATGCTGTGCTATCGTCTATGTTATCTTCCTGCCACTGTAAGCTGTTAAAACTGAAGTAGTTGGTTAATTTTAACACAAAAACTTGCGACATTTTGGGTGCCCGATCTGGAAGAAAATTATACTTTTGCTTATAGGTGCCTCTTCTATGTAAGGAAGTGAATTTTTTTCTAATAAGGTTAGAACATTAATTAAGATCATTATGAATCAATAGTTGAAAGCTTTGGCAGCTCTTTTAGAGATGCATATGCTTTGAAACTGAACAGCAGTGCAAAATCATAACAGCTTGGTCTCTTCAAAAGTCCGGTTCAGGGAAGAATTCAGCCAGTCCTTAAAATACTGTTAACTCAAAACCTGGGTTACTTTGGAAAACCAGAAGAGTACACAATTAGGTAAAATTTTTTCAGAGCAGGGAGAGAAATATGGGTGCTCTATCATTTTCCCACCTTGAGAAAGACACTGATTTGAGATTCCACTGATTACAGAACTGACTGTAAACTCATTCTAGAGAGTGTTTGCTATCTTACCTGGAATCTTATTCACAAAAGTGTATTTCATTATGTTGTTAAATTTTCATAGAAGATGTTTAAGAAAATTCAAAATAAAATTTATATTTGTATTTGCCATATAATTTTTTAAGGCTATAGTGTCCTAAATATGAATCTTAAGTATGAACCTTACCTCTACCTGAGAAATATAAATTCCTCCTCCTTTCTCATAAGGGCACATAACTATGTTTCCCATTTTGATGTAACTGCTGGAAACTTCAGATCTAAATTTTAAGCAAGTGTAATCATGTTTTATTTTCAGGCACTTAATCATCACCATATCTTTATAATTTTTCCTTGTGTTCTGATTTTCTATTTTTATTTTACTTGTTATTAAATGTATTTTCCTAGAATTTGCTTCAAATCCTCTGTAGAAAAGTGTGAGGTTATAAATAAATAAAAATTAACAAAATGTGGTGGGACTCTATATTGTTGGACAGATTACATACTGTTCAATAATATATACTATTTTTTCAATGAAGATGCTCCCACTGAAAAAAGAAAGACCTTCAGTTCCAAGTAAACTTCCACATATTTGCAGGCTAGAAATCTAAAGCTCACACAACACAATAAAAACGGGGGGTGCCAAAAACATGTATACAAGTGGACACTTTGGTCAACGTTGCTGTAGTTCACAGCAATCAAAAGTGTTTGGACGCTGATGGTAACCACTTTGAGCACCTCTTGTAATTGCAGAAGTCAAACATAACTTGTACTCATCTTTGGTTATCAGTATATATTGACTATTATAATTTTAATAGTTCTTTCCTTTCTTAAAATGTGTATACACTTTTTTGGCACCCTCTGTATTAACCATAAGAGTTTGAACTTTCCAGGTTCTTGACCTCTACAGCTAAATGCATTTTTAAATAGGTGTTTAGTCCTATGTAGCAGAGCTGACTGAAATTTCCATGTAGTCAAAGCTCTTATGCTTTCATGCCTCAGTTTCTTAAAACTCACCTACAAGTTTTGCTGTGAAAATAAGCCAATTTTATTGTCATTTCTGTTCAAAACTGCAAATGATTTTTACTTGCTAGTAGAAGATAGATGGTGGTAAGATATTATATAGAAGTCCACATGAATAACTTTTCATGTTGGGGAAGTAGAAAGAAAAACCTTAAGAATGTTCAGTTTTAAACGTATGCAAGGATATAGACTTAAAAACATTAAAATTTGTTATTCAAAGTTTACTAAGTTTAAAAAAGACATGTTATTCTTTTGTTTCAGGTACATGCTTATTAAAACATGTACATATTGCCTTACTCGGGCTTTTAAACTCTAATCATATAGGCTCATGATAAATTTTCACCTATAAAAAGATTTTTTGGAATCTTTTTAAGATTTTTGGTTAAGGCAATGGGTTTCTTTCTTCCCACTCACCAAAGGAAAATATTCCCTCAGTTTTTTTTTTCTTCTAACGCTTTCCTAAAATAACAATTACCTAAGACAGTAATGAGTGTGAGATGGTGACTCGTAGCAATTACATGTGTCCTTGAAAAACAGTCAGTAACAATCAATATCTCACTGTTTTGTAAACTAAACTTATATTTCTGTGAATTCTTGCACCTATGTGACCCTTTTCCAGACATCCCCAATGAAGTGTCCATAGTGTCTACTTTGCGTGCATTTAAAATTATACAGATAAGAATCGTTATTAAATCTTTCCTGGTTGTGTTTTAAATTAAAATTATTTCCCTTAAAAAAATAGTCAAAGTTAAAGAGATATGGAATAGAAAATCGATTGCCAGAGGTTAGGGAAGACAGGAAGTGTGGGATTATAAAGGGGCAGCATGAGAAATTCCATTGTGATGATGAAATGATTCTGTATCTTGATTGTGAGGGTGGTTATAAGATAGACACATGTGGTAACATGTTGTAGAAATATACATAATACCATACAAAAATGAGGGAATTAAAAAATGGATGAAATCTGAGTAAGATCTGCATTCTAGTTAGTTGAGTTGTACCCATCAATTTCTGGTTTTGATAATGCACTATGGTTCTGTAAGATGGCACCATTGGAAAAGATGGGTGATGGGTGCCTAGGACATCTCTATGTTTAGTTCACAACTTCATGTGTGTCTAAATTAGTTTAAAATAGAAAGTTTTATTTTTTTTAAAGAATAATCAAATTGGCTGAAAGTGGGACAGGTTTTATTTATTTTGTTTTCAGTAAACAGTCACCTAATACATATCAAGAAAATAAACTTATGTATCAAGCAGAAATAAATACATAAATAAAGGAATCATGCTTCAGTATTTTTGAAGTTGATTTCCTACATTTTTATTTTAATGTGAGATTATATAAAAGTTTATATTTGGTGGTTTGCTATTGTGTTTTGACAGAAAACAGCATTTCCCATTCACTAATCTATTGATCTAGATGTGTAAGACAACTTCAGATGTAATATCATTATTGCTAAAGAAAGTGAAAGAATACCCAGAGACTCTGTTTCCTGCCTATTTCCATACTACTTTAGTGTATAATGACATAATTTATGGAGAATAATTCCTGACAAAATTCAATAGTACCTTTTCTATGTACTTTATGACAATACATAGCTAATATTTATTGAATACTCTTTATGTCAACTGGAATGGTACTAAAAGTTTTATAAATAGTCTCATTTAATATCAATTCTCACCCAATGAGATAGGTTATTATCAATACGATTTTATAAGATTGGCCTAAATATGCCAGAGGTGTTCTTTCAAAACTGGTACTGCTGGATATTGGTTTGGAAATTCTAAATGTTCGCCATTAATTTGTATCTACTGAAGTGTAGACTTTGATTTTGGGCCCAGATTATATATTTTGGAAACCTCATCTTCTCAGCCTAGCCATAGTACTGCAATTTTTTGAAGTTCTGTAGATTTAGCACTAAATTCAATTTATCAATTTCTTCCCAGTTATCAATGAGCATAATACATTAGCACAGTGTGCAGCTCTGACTCCCCGAATGGAGTGCCATTTGCCATGTCATCTGCCAGTGGTATCCCTCATCTGCTAGTTGAAATTTCTGTTTTCCCATTAAGAGGCCAATGGGACTTGCACAATTGCCCCCAATTTATAAAAAGCAGTTTATCAATGTAGGCTTCAGGTGGATATCCAAATTAAGTGGTGCATGATTAAGGCAGTTTTTAAAACACAAAACAAAAGAAACAAAGTAGACATTTCCCCCAAAATTAAAAAGATACAGATTATTACAATTTTAAAAAAGATAATGATAAAAATGGTGAGGAAGGATGATGCACAAAGAATCGATCTACTTTTGGTGAGGAATTTATTGATCTATAGATTCTATATGAACTGAATTGCGTCTGATTTGAAAGCACAACACAACACATATGGCAAATAATTAAATCATGCTATTTCTTATTGTTTAACACCAACTCATCTTTTCAGAAGTTAAATTTTCAAAAGTTTAACTCTTTAAAGTTTCCTGAGAGCAAGAACTGTGTGATTTACATTCCCACAGTAAGATCCTAGCACATAGGACACTGAGTAAGAATGTGATGGATTGACCGTTTGGAGGCAAGAAATGTAACATTAAAACAAACAAATAAACAAACAAAAAAAACGCACTGTAATACATCAAAACCATTCAAATAAAACTGAATCATTGTATCTCTTCAAATTGTCAGTGATGTTAAGAAAATTCTTTATTTACATTTCTATTATATGTTTCTATATGGTATATTGTGTCATGTGTGATATATTCTATAAATCATTATAAATATGTTTATGTGTAAATATATGTATATGCATTTAATTTATCCTCATACAAATACTCAAAATTTTAATAAAATTGTTATGATTAAAAATTGCAGCAGTAGCCAGGTTAGAACAATAAATGGTTTTTAGGCCAATCCACCTTCAATAAGCAAAACTGGCTACTACTGTGTTTCCCCAAAAATAAGACGGGATCTTATATTAATTTTTGCTCCAAAAAACGCATTAGGACTGATGTTCAGGGATGTCATCCTGAAAACTCATGTTAGGGCTTATTTTCCGGTTAGGTCTTATTTTCTGGGAAACATGATATGTATTTACTATTAAGAGGAGTTATGGGTAATTTTCAAATTTCTTAATTCTTTAACTTTCTGTGCATAAAATTTGCATGAAGGGGACGGGGTGCAGAAACAAATTACCATGGAAAATATGTTCAACTGAGATCTAAATTGGTAAATAAACTTTCTGTGTAATTATTTTATATTGAGCCCCATTAAAAAACAATGCTACTACCCTAATTCCTCCACCTCAATTATTAAGAAAGCATGAACATATGCAGAAATGTTTATGGAAGAACAGCATTTGTAATCCCAACACCCTGAGATAATAGCTGAGATAATGTGTTGGCATATACATACTACCCCAAACTGGAAATAACCTAAATGTCCATTAACTAGTTAGTATAAATGAATAGACAAAAGGTAGTATATCTATTTAGCAATATTAAAAAAAAAATTAAAGTCATGGATGAACCTCAAAAACATTATGCTAAGTGAAAGAAGCCATAATAAAAGACCACAAGGTTCTATTTGCATGTATGAATCTGTTAAAAAAATTGTACTAAAGTTGTTAAAAAATAAATACATGTTGGCATAAAACTTTCCCAACTCTTCCTAATTCATATAATAAAACAGGTGATAATCTATATGCCAATTTGCAGTATTTTTTTATTGAGCGTATATAATGGACAGTTTCTGTTTAGCATAGTGCTACATTACCATTTTTGATTGATTATTCTATATTGTACAGGTGTGCCATAATTAACTTATTTTTCTAATTATTCAACTTTAGCATACATGTATGTGTGTGTATACATATCTTTACACATTGGTTTCATTTTTTGCATAAACTACATTCAAACATGGGTTTGAACTCTGCTGGTCATTTACATGAAGATTTTTTCCAATAAATATACAGTTGTCCTTCCATATCTCTAATTTCGCATCTGCAGATTCAACCAACTGCTGATTGAAAACAGTATTTTTTGATCTGAGGCTGGGAATCCATTGATGTAGAGGGCCAACTGTATGCACTGTTTTATGCCACTTCATATAAGGGACTTGAGCATCTGCGGATTTTGTTAGCCTCCAGAGGTCCTAGAACCAACCCCCTGCAGAAACTGAGGGGCAATTGTAGTTAAGATTTTGGGGAGTCAAAAGTTATACGTGGATTTTTGACTATATGGCAGTAAGTGCCCCTAACCCCTGTGTTGTTCAAGGGTCAATTGTGTACGTATATATTTTGTCTATATCTATTTTTTTATCTATTAATAGATTGCCCTAAGAACACCTTGTACCAATTTATACTTTCATCTTTAAATAGTGAGAATCTCCATTTACCCTTACCCTTAGCAGCAAACGGGCCTTATCAACCTTGCTAATCCAGGCCAATCCTTAACAAGTTAATTTATAGTGCTTGCATGCAGAGGTTAACATCCTTTTATATGTTGTATGTTCACTTGTATTTTTGTTTTGTGGGAAATTGCCTGTTTGTTTACCTTGCTCATCTTTTTAGTGGAGTTTTTTGTTTTCAATTTATTAGTTGATAAGATTTATTTACTTATTAACATTAATAACTTGCCTTACACATGTTGTGTAAATATTTGTCATACATTTTTCTTTGATTTCAATTTTTTTATGTTGGTCATATACTTTACATATACATATATTTTACAACTGTAATGTTGGTCATTACATTTTTAGATAATCAAATCTATCAAATGTTCTTTATTGGTTTTTCTTTTTGATTCCATGTTAACAAAATCCTCCCCTCCCCTAAATTGTAAAAATATTCACCTCAATTTTTCTCAGTACTTCTTTGCTTTCATTTTAATCTTAAATGTTTAAATAATTTACAACTTAATTCGGTCAGTACTATGATAAATATGTAACTTTACTTTTCATCATTATGACTCCTTGGTTGTATCAGCAATAGTGACTGAATAACGTAGGTATTTCTTCCCTAACCTAGTTTGAAATGAACATATACAGTATGACTCCAGAATAACAGATATGGATTTCAGCTAATTTTGAAAAAACTACATATATTTATTATAAATCTTTGGCATGGTATTCTTATTCCTGACAGACTATTCAGCAGTTCTTAGTTGTTACATATTATTAAAATCAATTAAAAATTTAGACAAGATCTATTTCCTAGTTGAGGGATCACGTAGGAACCTTGACCCTACAGATGTAGATGGACACTTTACAGAAAGCTATCTGAGAGGAGAGATGCAATGCCCAATTATTTTGTTTGTTGTGTCCCAGAAAATTCTGTTTCATCATTGACTTGGAATAAATTCTTTCCATTTACCACCTTCTTGGATAGGGTATTTTAAATTAAATGGAAACTTAGAAATCCGTATGAATTATGATAGATATAATAAAACTATACATATAAAATAAAAGATTAGAATTGCAGTGCTTAAATATAACATTTGAGCATGCACATGTTGCCATGATTTAAAATGCATCATAAAATATGTATATGCATTTGAAGATAAATTTTAAAGAAAATTTTGAAGAAAGCACATTCTTTCCAGCCCAGGGTAGGAAGGACTCTTAGCTTGAAATAATAAATGCTGATATCTATTGAGTGTTTTCTACTTGGTAGGCACTATTCTGAGCAATTTACAAATGTTGACTCCTTTGACTCTCATAATAACTCTGTGATGAGTCTATTGAAGCACCAAAAGCTGAGATAACTCAGCCAAGGGCTCCCATTTGTAAAAGCCAGGGCCAAGATTCACTCCAGTCAGTTCTCCAGTCCAGTCCTTACCCATAACACTAAATCTCCGCAAAGACTCCACCGATTTCTAATCTGCTGTTTCAGTAGTCTTATGCCTTCAGATTTTCATCGACCTAAACAGATATAAGTTTTATCTTTTATAAAAAGGGATAAAATGTAGACTGCTTTCTTCACAGAATGACTCTGAGGATAAAATGAAAATATTGGGCATAATGTTTACATGTCAAAGCACGATGAAAAATATGAATTTTCATCAACCTTACAAAAAATGTCCTGTTCATTTAAAGCTCTTCATAATGAAAACGTAGAGTAATGACTCCAGACTCTATGGTTACAAACACTTCACTTATGCGTTTACCCACCATTCATTCAAATAATAAATATATGATGATTATTATGAGCCAGGCTTTGTAAGTGTTGGGAAGATAGTGATGAACAAGATAGCAAAGGTCCCTACTCTCATGGATCTTCCAAGGCAGTTGGTGTAGGAAAGGAAGGCTTTGCAGAAAATAAACAACATTTTAGAGGTGTAGAGTCCCTAGATGATGCTAGTGAAATTAGTCCAAAGGAAGTAAGTATACTTTTATATACTTAACACCATGAAAATCGATTCAGCTGGAGAAACATTTTGTGAAATCCTCTTCAGAATGAAAACCTCATCCTGTTAGTGGGCAGCGTAATTTCTTAACATAAGAAATAAATCATTTTAATGTGTTACATATCAAATCACTATTGATAGAAGTTATATCAATCTAGAAAAAGTGATACTTAAGGAGTAAAATTCAGACTGAATACTGTATAATATGCATATATAATTCATTTTATTTTAAGCCTCCATTAAAGCTAACATTTGAGAACTAAGGTTTTGAGACTTACTATAAACCAGACAGCAGTAACCAAGTAAAAACTTTCAGTTTACAGTTTTTGGAGGAAGCACAGAGAGACTATCACCAAATAGACAATTTTAGTATTTTTTCAATAGCGGAGAGTAAGGCGCTAGATTTAACTAAGCTATCAAATAAGATAAACCAATAGGATTTATAATGCCAGTAGTTCTACTTCATTGTAAAATCAATAAATTAAGACGTTAATTTAAGCCCAGTCTTTGATTTTATTTTTGCATTTGTCTCCTGGGTAGACTGTACCCCAAAGCCAATGTGACTGGGAAAAGAAGAAGGATGAAATAGAAACCATGCTCCTCAGCAAATTGCAAGACATGAACAATTTTTTAAATATTAACATATTGTTAACAGATATCCTGTATTCCTCTTAGCCCTTGATGGGCTTCCTTACTACAATTTATTTATAACACACTTATTTATGTACTTATTCACTTATTTATTTTTCCAGATAGCCGGCAGTAATATTGTAGCACCAGAGCCATAGGAACAAAGCTATGAACTTCTAAATTTTAGTATGAAACACATTCTACCAGCTCACCTAGAACCAAATCTCACCATCCACCATTATGTGAACTGGATTAGTTGAGTCAACTGCTTGCGAGATGCCAAATTCCTATATCTACCTATTTCATATTCTCTGACCCCGAAGGCTGAGTCAATTATCTTCTTATTTTGATATTTTAGCATTTTGCACTTCCACTAGTATTGGCTTTTGGCCTTTTCTACTAGAATGACAATGCCTTCAGAGTATGAATAGTGTCTTTCTATTTACCACGGACTCACCATTTTATAGTAGGGCAGAGATAGAAGGAGTGTTTAATAAATATTTATTTCATAAAAGAAGAAAAATCAATAAGTACATATTTCTAATCAAAAGAGTTATCTAGTCACCAAAATTATTGAAAAATAACTTCAATCTGATGAGTAAGATGTTTCAAAACAGGAAGAATTACATTTGAAATGTTAGCATGTACTCTCTTAATTCTTAAAATGTTTGAAGTCATGATATATGGAATGCTGTTTAATGAATTAAAGTGCTTTCTTCTTTAAAGGTCGAAAAATTCAATAAGTGTTATATTTACTAGAAAACTTAGATTGTTGTTGGCACTAATAATTATTCGCTTCGATATACATACACACAGCACAATCTTGGCATTCACAATTTCCAACTGTTTCAACGCTGCTGAAGTTTTAGGAGGGAGATTTTCAGAGATGGAGCATGTAGAAACTTTATTTCTTGTCTTTTAATCAAAGGAAGGATTCATTTCCAAAAGCTGTCCATCTGGTTCCTTTCATGAGCTCTAAATTTACATGATAAAAAGGGAGAAATATAATTAATATATTTTTTCAATAAGAGACAGTTTTAGGCATGTGCTTTAGCAATGAATTGTGAAAGCTTTGACACATCTAATTTTGAAATCTATGTCTCCACCCTGAGAGAGGATGAAGGAGAAGGCAGGGCCTGCAGCCTTTTGCTTATGAGAAGATCTTTTAGTGATCTATAGCTGCAAACCATGGGAAGATAGTTTCAATTTTGTTCTTGAAACATGTATCAAGCCCTATTGCCAACACATAGTCTTTCCTGTCACACATTTCACTGATTCTAAATCAGTGAAGGAGCTGTCTTTTGGCAGCATTACTGCATTGGAATCTTCTCTTCAAATCCAATCTGCAATTGCTAAACCTGGAGATCTGCATTTAAAAAAAAAGGCAGTAACTGTAACAATATTATGCCATTAATATTCCCAAGAAGTAGACTGATGGGAAATCGATTCTATAGTGGAGGGAAAAGAAGCCGTGGAAGAACCTTATAGTATATTTTCAAAAGTGCAAAGTCTGGGAGGGAAACAAGATCAGGTTGTCAGTCTTTTAAGGTTAAACACATTGATTTCACTGCAGAAGGTCAGTAACAATACCACCAGTAGCAGATTTATACAAAAAGTAAAAAAAAATGTATGCAGTTGCTGGAAACTCAGGACTTCTGAGTCATAAATAGTAGATTCACTGCTAATTGTTTCATGACAAATCACTTAATTTCAGTCAGCTTTTACTATAAAATATTAGACATAGGTTTAATCTACCTAATGAAGTTTTGTGATTACTGCCTGAATTGGCACTTGAGAGAATATTACAAGAAGGAGGTTTATAGTTTGGGGGTTTATTCTGGCTGCTTTTCCACAAATAATGGATGCCTATAAATTGAAAACGAATTATTTTTACTGTGTGGCTCTTCCAAATCTTGTCCAAATGTGTGCCTAGGATGCTAGGAGTTTAACGGAAGTGTATTGGAAATGATTCTGTTGGAAGTTTTCACATATTGAAAAGTAAGGTGCATAATGAACCAGATTCTACTTCTTAGTAATATGCATTCATAAAAAAGATTTGAAGTTAAGTGTTGTTAGACTATGTTTATGGATGGCAGATGAATGTCATTTATGCCTACTCAACCATGCCAACTTTATATTTTGAGTAATCAGAGTACGTATGTGTGATCCTAGCTGGGCACACTGACGGTGGAAATGACCAGTGAGAACAAGAAAGGAGAGCAATACAGATAATGTTTGCCTTTTAAATACTCTTACATACATTTTGGGTAATTCAAAAATGTTTGTGCAACATTTCACAAACATTCAAAAATGTTTGTGAAAACATTCATGGAGTTAGCTTATTTCCAAGTAATGGCGAGTTTTTTTTTTCCTCATGTGGCTTACACGGTGCATATCTAAGCCTATTTCCACGTCCGGAGAGCATTTCCAGTCTGGTATGGAAGTAGAATTTTGAATATAGGCTATCGTTTATCCAGGAAAGACACAGATTCACAGAAATTTTAACTTAGTTAACTTTGGCCAAAGGTAAGGCAAACAAATATATAAAAAAGTCAGACACTGCTAAATACAAACTAATTTTGCCTATTAGTAAAACTATCTTATCAAAGAAAGCAAAGTTTATTCTAATTTTTCTAATAGATATTTTAAAAATTTTTTTGAAAAGTCAGATACAGATTAACATGCACATTCACATCAGCCCTCTTTTAACATGTGATCGGCTTTAGCAGGTTTGAAAGGCTTTTTTCTTCCAAATTGCCTAAACATAAACACTACGTTAAATTCATTTTTAAAAATATGTTCCCTGCTACACATTCTGTACATGTTGAAAATGAATTCGCAGGGATGGGGTAGGGAATCGGAGTATTTTTAATAAAAAATCTCAAGTGATATTTTCAGGCAAGTTTGGGAATCACAGTACCAAATTATTACCTGAATTTAAGCCCTCTTTGTAATATCTGTGAGCAGTTAGAATTCCACATATTGAATAAACCATATTTACTTTTCTGTACATTTCTTATTTTGAAGGCAATGTAGGGGGCTAATTCCTTTAGGTAAGTAAGTGACAATCTGCGTTAGTAGTGATATTACTGAAGAATAGCGTAGTTTATGTCACAAATATTGAATAATCTAAATGATTTATGCAAATCACAAGAAGAATGATTTGGGTATTCTTTAAACTCACTGTAATTTTTAGCCGATCTTCTAAGTGACTTGCATTTCCCTGGTTAACCAAATTACATGAAAAATGTTAAAATTAGGTTGGTGATCTGTCATCATAGTTTAATAACTTTTAGGATACTTATGGAATATTTTTTACAAGCTTCTGTTAATTACTCACTGCCCTATTCGATAAAAAGAGCTAAGAGAATGATCACTAGAATATCTAGAGAGCTTGGCATTTGGTTAGAATCAGTATGGTATTTGATGCTATCTGCGCTTATGCTGTAATATATATATATATGTTCTCATGTATATATATATATATATTCTCATAAAGTAAACAGGTAAAAAATGTGTGGCAAAGTAAAATTTCCTCTTCTGATAAGCTATTTATTAAGCACAACTTCATAATATAAAAATTTCCAGTTTTGACTATATTTTGTTCCAAAAACTTCCACATTGTCACTTACCACATGATGGAATTATTTAATCCTCAGAGCACTGATTAGCTAATTCACTATGTAATTGCAAAGTTACTATGGACTAGGAGCTGGGGCAAATAAGTCAGACTTGGTCCTTATCTCCTTGGCACTCATAGTAATGATAAGTCAGAGTGGAGGGTGAGCTTTATTCCAGACTTGCAAAAGCATGGAAGTGAGAGGGAAAATGGTGCAGCACTTACTTTAATGCTCTGCTGTCACCATCTTGAAATTTTGAATAATTTTTAAATGAGGGACATTGCATTTCCATTTTTCACTGGGCCCTGCTATTATTGTTAACAGTCCTGATTACCCATTTCTGTCACTGCAGCATTATATTCTTGAAATTTGCAGTTGTTTCTCCTATCTGTCACCATGTACCAAAATTAACTCAAAATGGATCAAAGACCTAAACATAAGACCTGAAACAATAAACTGCATAGAAGAAAATATAGGTACCAAATTCACGGACCTTGGATTCAAAGAACATTTTATGAATTGTCTCCAAAGACAAGGGAAGTAAAAGCTAAAATAAATGAATGAGACTATCAAAAAAAAAAAAAAAAAAAAAAAAAAAAGCTTCTACACAGCAAAAGAAACCATTGACAAAATAGAGACAACCAACTGAATGGGAGAAGATATTTGCAAAGAACACCTCCAATAAGAGGCTAATATCCAAAATATATAAAGAACTTATACAACTCAACAACAAAAAAACAAACAATCCAATTAAAAAATAGGCAGAGGACCTGAAGAGACATTGCTCCAAAGAGGACATACAAATGGCCAATAGACATATGAAAAAATGCTCAACATCACTAATCATCAGAAAAATGCAAATAAAAATCGCAGTGAGATATCACATCACACTAGTTAGAATGGCTATCATCAACAAGACAGATAGTAACAAGTGTTGGAGAGGCTGTGGAGAAAAAGGAACCCTCATACACTGTTGGTGGGAATGCAGATTGGTGCAGCCACTTTGGAAGGCAGTGTGGAGGTTTCTCAAAAAATTAAGGATAGAATTACTGTATAACCCAGCAATCCTTCGCCTGGGTATCTACCCAAAAAATCTAAAACATTTATCCATAAAGAAATATGTGCTCCAATGTTCACTGAAGCTTTATTTATGGTGGCCAAGTCATGGAAACAATTAAAGTGTACTTTGATAGATGAATAGATAAAGAAGTTGTGGTATATAAACACAATGGAATACTTTTCAATCATAAGAAAAGATGAAATAGTACCATTTGCGACAACATGGATTGGTCTTGAGATTATAATGCTAAGTGAAATAAGTCAGACAGAATAAGTAAAGAACCATATAATTTCACTGATATGTAGTATATAAAACTGAAAACAACAAAAGAACGAGACAAATGAAGAAACAAAAACTCATAGACACAGACAATAGTTTAGTGGTTGCAAGAGCATAAGCGTGGAGGAGGGTGGTAGATGAGGATAAAGGGGATCCAATATATGGTGATGGAAAGAGAACTGACTCTGGGTGGTGAACACACAATGTGAGATATAGTTGATGTAGTACAGAATTGTACACCTGAAATCTATGTAACTTTACTAACAATTGTCACCCCAATAAACTTTAATTTAAAAAAATGTTAATTCAACTCTTTAAATAGCTAATGCATTTTCTTAAGATCTTAGCAAAATTTCACCTTGTCAGGCTTTTCTCAACCACCATTTCTAAAGAAGTCCTCTCTGTCCACTTATCTCAGTACGTCACTGCTCATTATCCCTAAAACATCTATGACAATATAGAACTGTTTTTTTTATTTGTTTACTTATTTCCCTATTATAGGTATAGTTCATGAAGAAAGAGACCTTATGAGTCTTATTTAATAATTTATCTCCATGCCTTACAATGTTGAGTCAATATTTATTGAATGAATAAATAAACAAATGTGTGGAATTCAGTGAATCTAAAGCACAGGAACTATGAAGGAGAGTGATATGAGATAAAGCTGTTGAAGTAAGGAAGGACCACAAGTTAGGGATGTTTGTCTGTATCCTCTCAAAGTGGGAGAGATATAGTAGGTTGGTGCAAAAGTAAGCACAGTTTTTGCAATTATTTTTAACCTTTTAAACTGCAATTACCTTTGTACCAACCTATTAAGTTGAGGGGTAGTGATTTTGTTTTTCAATATTAGAAATTTTGAAATTGTATTTTTGTTTAAAACAGACATTCCTGATAGTAGTCTATTTCTTATTATCTGAGAAGTCACCTGTGCTGACATTCTACTTAAATAAAAAAAAAAAAATCAGAATAATTGATATTTTTAGCTTTTTGGATTTCAACTATTTCAATACTCTCTTTAAAAATGTAACAAGAACTGTGTTCTGAATATGTAGATAAAATAGAACAATTATCCTCAGTTTGGTGCTACCTAAAAATATATAGCTGCCATTTTGTTAATATTCCTTCTTATTTTCCCCCAAGGGACTATAAAAAGGAAAGAGAAATAATATCTAAATTAAAATCCCATGGGTCATTGTATATATTACAAATATTGAGGTCATTCAGCACATGGCAGTGATCATAGTACAAAATTATACTATTTTTCTTGTGAACATCATTTTTTTCCTTGGGCATGTATCTTTTCCCTGAAAAAATTATATCTTCAGTTAAAATGATCTTATAATCAAGTGAGTAGGTGGATAGAAATGTCAAATAAGAATGACAATATTTCTCACCTACTTGCCTTCACAGGATGCCATGAGAATTGATATGAAAATGTTTTTAAAGTGTTTTGAATTCTTTATACAAAAGATATAAACACATAGTTGTAAATTCATTCCAGTGGCCCCCAATGATAAATCTTATGACTTTAGAGTTAGAAGAGTTATAGTCACTTTTGAGTGCTAACTCCTCACTATAAATTTGAAGCTCAGAGAAGTGAACATTCTTGGTGCCACTAACTATAATACCTTTTATTTTTCAAGCAAAAATAAACATTGATTCAGTGGATGGACATTTAGTATCAATTTCATTGCTTTGGGCATTGAAGGATGCTGTGCTGGTAACACCATGCATTAGTTTGTAGGACAGCTGTAACAAAATACCACAGACTGAGTGGTTTAAACAACAGAAATTTATTTTCTCACAATTCTGGAGGCTGGAAATCTGAGATCAAATGTCAACAGTGTTGATTTCTTCTGAAGTCTCTCTCCTTGCCTTATAAGGATAGCCATCTTTTTCTTGGGTCTTCACAAGATCTTCCCTTTAGACCTGTTTATATCTTAATTTCCTTTTCTTATAAGAACACCAGTCATATTGAAGTAGGTCCCACCTTAGTGGCCTCATTTCAATGTGATTATCTCTTTAAAGGACCTAGCTGCAAAAACAATCACATTCTGAGGTATTGGGGTTTAGCACTTCAACATATAAATTTGGGGGGATACAATTCAGCCCATAACACTCAAATACCTGAGTTTGGGCCTAGCATGAAGTCACTAATTAATACACGCACACTTACATACAGCCTTTTAGTGCTTCCCATTGCTCTTAGAATAAAATGTAAACCCCTTACTATAATCTACATGGCCCCGTATCTCCGGTTTCAGTCACGTGCCGTTCTCCCTGGGAGTTACTTTTTTTCCAGACTTGTGCTTCTTTCTGGTGCTCAGTTCTTCGTATCATTATGTCTAGGGTCTTAGCTTAATGTCATCTTCACAAAGAGGTCTTTTTTGGCCACATTATGTAAATTAATCCTGGTGGTATTGATTACCTTATTCTGTTTATTTTCTGAATAATCTGTAACAAAAAAAGAAGCAACCCTTGATGTCTGGGAACTGATATGACACTCAAACCCAGGCTCAACATTATTAGAAACTGATTTCACTTTTACAGCTAAGCGATGTTATTCTCCTGCTAGGAGTAATGTCATAGAACATTCACATTAACAAGGTTATTGTGCAACCCAGAAAAGAAAAACCATCTCCCTCTCACTAAATGAGTGACTACTACTACCAGTTACAGCTATAGCCTTGCCTTAATCTGCTTTCTCTGTCGATGCTATTTATGGAGATACCGAATCATAGAATTGTCCCTTCTTTATCACAACACCCAATTGGCCCCTAAACTCTTCCCAATGTTACCCAACCAGAGCTCAAATCCTATAACAGGGTTTTTCTAATGTTCTTATTGAGATCCAGCACAGTTCCCGAGGTGAGTGTTCTCTCTCCTTGCAACAAGTAATAGAATTTACTGAACTGCTGGCAGTCTTTGGCTGAGTTAACTATTATCCAGATCGTTTATATGTTTACTTACTGTCTGTCTCTTCCATGAAGGTGTACACTACCTGAGGGAAATGATCTAGGTTTGCCTCATCACTTCTTTATTGTTAGCAGCTTTCACAGCAACTGTCACTGTACCTGGCACATAAGTACTTGGTTAATATTAGATGAATGAATGAATCAATCAATGCCAGAATGTCTTTATACGCATTTAAATTCCTCTCTTTAGAACTTTTTAGGGTCTTCCTAGTAATATTATGGATATATAGGAGGACTGTAGTCACTAAATAGGGAAGAAGATATTGCAAGTGGTACATGAGGAAGATTATTCCTGTTGCTGGGAAGAGAGCAGAATCCAGGGAGAAGAGAATAAATATTGCTGTGTTAGGTAACGAAAGTTAGATTTTGAGTGGACACTTGGGTAAAGTGAACAAATGGCCTATTTGAGAACTATATCACATAGTAGTATAACTTTAGTGTACATTGATTATAAGGACCAGGATAATGAGACAAAATAGCTTCAAGATTGTGAGTCTTAGAATTTTTACTAAATTTCAGTCATTGTTCTCATTAAATATTCATTATTTGTGGCTGTGGTGGAAATCTACTAAAAAAAAAAAAAGTCAACTGTTTTCTTAGTCATTAACCTTATCTTATAAAAATAGTTTGTATATGTGTATATTCTTCAAAGCCATTTTTATATGGCATGAGTAGACAAATTGTATTAGATCTTTATACTTTAAGTTATATAAAAATGTTTGGTAATTTATGTTTCATATAGTTAGTTCTTGGTTTTTAAAATTGCTTACTTCAAAAAAACTTTATTATAGCTCCATTATTTGTAGAAAAGAGTCAACCCAATTAAAACACCTAAGCTCAATTTAAAGATCTTTTAGGTATCAAATAAGAAATTATATCACATGAAGTACGTAATGTGATGGTAGCAGAGGATAACTTAATTCATAAATATTTTTGAAAGATAAGTTTTTGTACAACAAGGTTTAATATGAAGACAGCAATGATAGAAAAAATTTAGTATCTGTTTTATATCTGATTGATATAGGCAATCCATGCAGTACATTCGAATTCTAAGTTTAAAATTTTAAACCAACTGCTTCGATGCTTTTAGGATAATCCTATAGAAAATACACTCTGAGTTTTATAATTTGATTTTATTTTGCCCGCAAAATTACAAATATTAGATTCAATAATAATGACTGATATTGTGTATTATTTTGTTTATCTATAGTAGTAGAAAAATTTGATTTAATTTTTACAAGTAATAATAACAACATATATCCAGATGTTTTCAATTTCACATAATCCTGTATTTTGTGTTTAATACAAAACAAAACAAAAACCTCTGATTATTGAATTCTATATGGAAATTACTGCTAAAGTAGTAATAGTACAATCTTCATGTTTTATAAGGATGAACATATGCTCATTTATGAAGCCTCTATTTAGAATCTGTTACTTTTTTCTTTTAATATATGAAATCAAATTATTTTAAGTGACCAATAATTGAAACTTGAAATAAATATTTTATTAATTATACTTCTCTTAATGCAGATATCAAGTTGTTTCATTTCTAAATTTTAAGTTGAAAGTTTAATAATACTTTTCTATGGTTTAAGTTTTTATGTAACTTTTCATCCTTTTTACGAGCTATTGGTTTTGATTTCACATCTTTAAATCTTTTGAGTTCTGAGTTACACATTGGAATCTCTGGCAAAAGTTAGCCATAAAATGCATTGTTCCTATGAGAAGGAAAACTTCATTTTGTGGAATGTGAACAGCATGCTAAATACCGACAATGTTGGAATTATCAAGAACAAAAGTTTGGAGGTTCTTGTTGCTTTAATTAAAAAAAAGAGAAGCCTTCTAGGGTCACCTTCAAAATGTAATACAGAAACAAAGATAAGAAAAAAGAAAGAATAGAGAGTATATCTTCATATTATTGGAAAACTATCCACCATAAGGTCCTGGAATATTCAACTGTAGGTTGTCTCTTATTATAGATTTAGCTATCCATATTTTTGCATACAGCATTACATACTCAAGTATTTGCTCTTTTTTTTTAAAGTTAGATTTTTTCCTGGCTCAGATTGTTTCTGAACTAATTAGTTTATTGGTTCTCCCATAACTGAAATATTGCAGGAGTGGAAAAAAATATTCTGGTGTGACTTTCACATAAGGAAGCAAGCTTAAGGCAGAATCAAGGAGATACACTAGTGTTTCTGGCAGGAAATGATCTTGAGTGATGTTCATAGACTCTGCATCATCTTGCTTTGACATTAGCACAAAGAGCTCCTTAATCTGGGGAAGGACAAAGGGATGGTGGAGTGAGAGATTTAGAGATGTCTCTTCAGTCCCCAGAGGAAGAAGGCTATTATTTGTTTATTTTCATCAAAATATTAAGTGAGAATGTCACTCGTAGAGAAAGCTTATTTTCTCTTGTTTCTTTGAGCATTAAACATGAGTACCCTTGGCCTAAATATCGGCAGAAAGGATCAGCTTTCCCTTGACCATGTTCTATTTTCAGACCTCAAGTGTTTGGGGGATAGAACAACCAGTAGCCATTATACCTATGACCCAGAGTGATTATTGTTAGATTTAAAGGCAAAGAAGGAAGAGGAAGAGGAGGAGGAGGAGGAGGAGGAGGAGGAGGAGGAGGAAGAGGAAGAAGAATCTTTATTATGATCTCTTTAATCAAATTAGAAGCATTTGGTTCAGAAATTCTTTGGAAACTTGATTTTTAAAGATTGGATTAGAGTAGGATTGTGGTCTCATTTTGCCCCTATCTACTAAATAATTGTTCTAGAAGACCCCTTTCTTATATACTGCCAACACTCTGGAACATGGATTTTCTAACAAAATAAAATGTGCATTCCTGAGGAATAGCCTTTTAACCAGTGGGGAATTTATGGAATAGGCTTTCTAAATGTTCATGCTAATGATTTAAAAAAGGGACGCAAATCCACTAAATAACATTGTTGGCTAAACATTTCATGATTGATGGATATTCATCCCAATACTACTCCATCTGTTTTACCAGTATTAGTTCTAATAAATCTATATACTTCTACATTGTTTCTGAAGTTCAACACGATTTTACCTAATATTGTCTAATATGCTTCACATATAAATTCCTTAGCTATCCTTTCTGAAATAAAACAGTAATCTCCTTTAGACATAGTTCTCTGTATTGCATCACCAAATTTGCACCATCTTCCAGTATTTATATGAGTTTTTGGGACAGTTCTAAAATCAATAATATACAAAGAATTTTATCTAGTGTGTCTTTTGCTTCATTTAATACTTTGTAATAAATCTACCCAACAATCTTATAGCAAGCTGAGTATTTTGCACAAATAGACTCATCTAAAGTCTAGATGCAAACCATATATTTGATAAAGGATTGATATCCAAAATATATGGGGAAGTCATATAACTCAACTGTAAATAACAAAAAGAAGAACAAATAACACAATTAAAAAATTGGCAGAGAACCTGAACAGATATTTTTCCAAGATGCATATTAAAATGGCCAACAGGTACGTGAAAAGGTGCTCAATATCACTAAGAAATGCAAATCAAAACAACAATAAGACATCACCTCACACATGTTAGAATGGCTATTATTAAAAAGACAAATGATAGCAAATGTTGCCAAGGATATGGAGAAAAGGGAACCCTCATGCATTGTTAGTGGGAATGGAAATTGGTATAGCTACTATGGAAAAAAGTATGGAAGTGTCTGAAAAAAAAAAAAAAAAAATAGAGCTACCATATTATCCAGCACCCACTTCTGGGTATGTATCTGATGGATATTAAATCACTGTCTAAAAGAGATATCTGAACCTCCATATTCATTGCAGCATTATTTATAACAGTCAAGACATGGAAATAACCTGTGCCCATTAACAGATGAATATAGAAAATGGGGCACATGTGTTCAAATGGAATATTATTCAGCCATGAAAGAGAAGGAAATCCTGATATTTGCAGCAACATAGATGAACCTTGAGGGCATTGCGCAAAGTAAAATAAGTCAGACAGAAAGACAAATACTCTATGATCTCAGTTTTATATGGAACCTGAAAAACCCAAAATCATAGAAGTAGAGAATAGATTAATGGTTGCCAGACATGATGGTAGGGGAAATGGGTGAGGGTGGTTAAAAGATACAAACTCCATTTATAAATAAGTTCTGGAGAAGTAATGTACAGCATGGTGACTATACTTAACAATACTGTATTGTATATTTGAAAGTTGCTAAGAGAATAGATTTTAAATATTCTCATAAGAAGAAAAAAAAAAGTAACTATTATGAGGTAATGAATGTGTTACCTAAATTTATTATTGGAATCATTTTGCAATATATACATATATCAAATCACTGTTTTATGCCTTAAACTTATGCAATGCTATATACCATTTTATCTCAACAAAGCTGGAAAGAAAATTATGATAATAATATGCAGGATTTGGGGGGATTAAACACCACCTTATATTGAATTAACATATTGTGTAAAAGCTGCAAAATTATATTTATTATTATTATTGTTATTACTCATATATATTCCATTACTCTAGAGGATCCTGATTTAAACAGTATAAATCATTCACATGATACTTTATCATTCACCAGGTGCCAGACCAGAATGAAGCCAGATCGAGTCTCTAAAAAAAGATTGAGTCTCTTATTTTACTTGTTATTGCAATGGGACTGAAAATCCAATAAAGGTTATAGCTCTTTTTTTATGATTATTATAAGTTTCAGGTGTACAAAACAACATAATAGTTAGACATTTACATCCCGCACAAAGTGATAACCCCCAATTTACTACCCTTCTCATGTCATATATAGCTGTTAAAATTCCATTAACTCTGTTCCCTATGCTGGCTGTACTCCACATCCTGTGAATACACACACACACATATACATATACATATACATATACATATACATATACATATACATCATATACATATACATATACATACATACATACATACATATATATGTATATATTCACAGGTTATGCCAAAAAACGTATACAGGTAGATATTTTGGTCAATGTTACTCAAACAGTAGTTCGACATAATCAAAGTGTCTGGACGCTGATGGTAACCATTTTGAGTACCTCTTGAATTGCAGAAGTCAAATGTGACTTGTATTCATCTTTTTAAAATTGGTATATATTGAGTATTGCAATTTTAATACAGTTTTCATTTCTTAAAATGTGTATACATTTTTTTGGCATCCTCTGTATATATTATAGCTGACATTCAATATTATTCATATTCAACTTCAGGTGTACAGAGCAGTGGTCAGGCATCTAAACAGTCCATGAAGTCCTCTCCCTAATAAGACAAGTGCCCATCTGACACCCAACAAAATCTTTACAGCATTATTGATTATATTACCCAAACTGTCTTTCAAATCCCCATGGCAGTATTGTGACTACTAATTTGTACTTTCTAATCTCTTTACCTTCTTCTGTATCCCCACCGCCCTGCCATCTAGCAACCACCAGATTTTTGCTCTATATCTCTGAGTCTATATCTGTTTAGTTCGCTCATTTATTCTGTTCTTTAGATTATATATACAAGTGAGATCATTTGGTATTTATCTTTCTCCATCTTACTTATTTCACTTAGCATAATATTCTCTAGGTCCATTCATGTTGTTGCAAATGGTAAGATTTCATTCTTCTTTATGGCTGAGTAGTACTCCATTGTATAAATGTACCACAGTTTCTTTATCCAGTTGTCTACTCGTGGGTATTTCAGTTGTTTCCATATCTTGGCTATTGTGAATAGCGCTGCAGTAAACATAGAAGTGATATTTTTTCGAATTAGTGTTTTGAATTTCTCTGGATAAATACCCAAGAGTGGAATTGCTGGATCATAAGGTAGTTCCATTTTCAATTTTTTGAGGAACCTCCGTACTGTTTTCTATAGTGGCTGCACCAATCTGCAATCCCACAAGCAGTGCATGAGAGTTCCCTTTTCTCCACATCCTTACCAGCACTTGTTTGTTGATTTATTCATGAAGCCGTTCTGACCAGAGTGAAGTGGTATCTCATCGTGGTTTTTAATTTGCATTTCTCTAATGATTAGTGAGGTTGAGCATTTTTTTTTATATATATGTCTGTTGTCCATCTGTATGTGCTCTTTAGAGAAATGTCTCTTCATGTCCTCTGCCCATATTTTAATTGGGTTGTTTGTGTTTTTGGTGTTGAGTTGTATGAGTTTTTTATAAATTTTGTATATTAACCCCTTGTCAGATATATTATTGGCAAATATCTTCTCCCATTAAGGATGCCTTTTTGTTTTATTAATGTTTGCTATGAAAAAAACGTTTAGTTTGATGTAATCCCATATGTTTATTTTTTCTTTGTTTCCCTTGCTGAGGGGATATATCAATAAAAATATTACTATGGGTGATGTCTGCAAATTTACTTCTTATATTTTCTTCTAGGTGTTCCATGGTTTTGGATCTTACTTTTTAGTCTTTAATCTAGTTTGAATTTATTTTTTTATATGGCATAGGAGCTGGTCCAGTTTCATTTTTTTTTTTTTTTTTTGCATGTCTCTGTCCAGTTTTCCCAACACCATTTATTGTATAGACTGTCTTTACCCCATTATAAATTCTTGCTTCCATTGTCATAGATTAAATGGCCATATAAATATGTATTTATTTCTGGGCTCTCTATTCTGCTCAATTGATCTATGTGTCTGTTTTTATGCCAGTGCCATATTGTTTTGATTACTATAGCCTTGTAGTATGATTTGATGTCAGGTAGAGTGATTCCCCCACTTTGTTCTTATTTCTCAAGATTGCCTTGGCTATTCGGGATTTTTTATGGTTCCATATAAATGTTAGGATTATATGTTCTAGTTCTGTGAAAAATGTCATTGGTAATTTGATAGGGATTGTGTTTAATGTATATATTGCCTGAGGTAGTATAGACATTTACCGTATTAATCCTTCCTATCCATGAGCATGGTATAAGTTTCCATTTATTTGTGTCTTTTTAAATTTCTCTCTTCAGTGTCTTACAATTTTATCGCTTCTCAGCCTTTTGGCTAAGATCAAGTGCAGTGTCTTACAATTTTCTGAGTAAATGTCTTTCACTGACTTGGTTAAATTTATTCCTAAGTGTTTTATTGTTGTTGATGCAATTGTAAATGGGATTGTTTTCTTAATTTCTCCTTCTGACAGATTGTTATTGGTGTATGCACATATAACTGATTTCTGAAGATTAATTTTGTATCCTGCTACTTTACTAAATTCATTCATCAGTTCTAATAGTTTTTTGGTGGAGTCTTTGAGGTTCTCTCTATATAGTATCATGTCATCTTCATATGATTAAAATTTTGCTTCCTCCTTTTCAATTTGGATGCCTTTTGTTTTTCTTGTCTGGTTGCTGTGGCTAGAACTTCCAGAACTATGTTGAATAAAAGTGGGCAACCTTGTCTTATTCCTGATCTTAATGAGAATGGTTTTATCTTTTCCCCACTGAGTATGATGTTAGTTATAGGTGTTATATATGGCCTTTATTATGTTGAAATATGATCTCTCTATCCCACTTTGTTAAGTTTTTATCAAAAATGGTGGCTGGATTTTGTCAAATGCTTTTTCTGCATCTATTGATATGACCATATGATTTTTAAGGTTGAAGCCCTTGGCAAATGTAACTGGGTAAGTGTTAAATGGGATTTGATAGATTTTATAGAAATACATGCAAGGAGGAAGAAAAGGTATTTTTACATTTTATTAGGTTGGTGCAAAAGTAATTGAAGTTTAAAAGGTTAAAAATTACTTTTGCACCAGCCTATAACACTTTTCATTGAAAAAGAGAGGGCTACAGAGTCAAAGCTAACACAGTACAAAAGGCAGCACTATCTCTTCTTGACAAAATGCGTGCCTAGAGAAAAAGAATATCCTTGAAAATTGGGCTGGTTACATCGTAAGTAGTATTAGACTATGTTAGTAAAATAAAATGTGTTTGCCCAAAGACATTTTTGCATTCCTTCCATGATTTTCATGTTTCTAATGTACTGTTGAAAAAAATCAAAGTTCTGTTCTGTATTTTGTTTGTAGTTGACTCTAAAAATTTAAGGGAAACCATTAAGCTGATTTCTCCTTCATAGTTTTACAGTACTCTATTTTGAATAGTGGTGATGCTATAAAGACTACATGAGGTATAGCAATTAAGTTCGGAAACTTGGTACTGTGTGCTTACATTGACTGCACTGTACAAACAGCTCAGTAAGGTTTCATAACCTTGGTATATCAGTGTCTCACAGCTGTGTGCATGTTAATGTGTGGTAGTGTCTTAATGAGTGGCATTCATTATTGTTGTTGTGTGTTTTTGTGTGCCATCACGAGAATGTCTGACCTTGAATTAGAACAACGAACAAACATTAAATTTATTGTTAAACTTGACAAGAACGGAAGTGAAATCAGGGACATGTTAGTCCGAGTTTATGGGGATAATGCCATGAAGAAAATGGCAGTGTACAAACAGATTAAACGTTTTTCTGAGGGGAGAAAATGTGTCATTGATGGAGAGAGGTCAGGGCGGCCAATAATGAGTAGAACTGATGAAAACATTGCAAAAATTGATCCGATAGTGACATTCAGCAATGAAGTACACTGCATATTTTCTAGGATGAGTTCGAGAATGTAATTATCACACCTCATACTTTTGCCTTAATATGAGTAAATGAATTTCCAGAAGGTTGAGACCTGTTTCATTTTAGTCTTCCTCACTTTCCAGTCCACATTCACACATTGCCTTTCCTTCTGTAATAGCACCTGCCATGCACCTTTCTCAAATTTTTAGAGGTAGGAATAATTAAGAGTAATTTGGATCAGTCCTAGGAATGGCTTAGAGAACTTAAGAATTAACTTCTAGTATTAGCTGATTTTTGGTTGCACTTAAGTTTTGAAATTTCCTGAAAAATACATGTATGGCCATACTACATATTTTAATGTTTCAAGAGAAATCTCTTTTGATGTATGCTCAGCTTTATAAATATAGAAGATAAATATGATAGGCTGGAGCCAGAAAGAGAACGACAAATGTGAATTTGTTTCAGAATACTTTATTTTCATGATGATGATGAAATATTTTAAAGAGAATTACATCAGTATGTTTCTTCTATTACTTAAGAATCACAGTTAATTTCCCTAAAATGTAATTTTTCTTTCTAATACACTTTTTTCACTATATTGCATTTTATTCTCAAAAAAACTTCTCATTTGTAAATCAAATGGTGACAATTTGCTTTTCTTTCACTGTGATAGTTCAGAAACTGGAAATTACTTGATCCATCTGGCAACCAAGAGACAGAAAATATGAAGATGATCAAAGTTTCATTTTCTGAAGTTTGCTGTCTTTATGTGTATGCTGATGCTTCCAGTTGCAAGTTCACTTTATGTCTATAGAGGAATGGTTATTTCCAATGAGTGGTTATTTGTAGAGGTACGTTTTTTTTGTGACAGGATGGTATTTACTACAAAAGAGTTAATAAATGGAAATATAGCTTCATTTATTGACCTACTTACAGTTTTCAATGAAAAAATTGTGATGACCGTTGCTTAGTCTGCACTAGGAAATGGAGAGTAATTAGAGGTTTAATACAATTTTCATTGATAGTACTTGTGAGTCTGAAGGAAGCCAGGAAAGTCTCAAGTTGTTTATTATTATTATTTTATAACTCTTAACATGTAGGTCCCTGACAGAAGGAGGATCCTTACCAGTATCAGAGGTAGTATCCCACGGAGAGGCAGGGGATGTATTTTATACTCAGCAATAGCAATTTTACTTTGAGTTTCATGGGAAAAAAAAAGGTTTAGCTATTGGTCAAACTGACCACCTAGGCTGTATTTTTCAGAATAAAGTGTAAAAGCTAAATATAGAATTCAGCTTTTGACTGTTGTGGGTAAAATGCTGTTACTTGGAACAAGTTTTGTTTGTTTGTTTTATTTAAATAGTGTATTTAAGAAAACAACAATCCTCATGGAATTTCTTTATTCTACATAGAGAATCAGTCATTGTGATTTGCTTTTTGTTGTATGGTGGCAATAAGAATCCACACATAGTATAGATCCTACTCAGCTTTGCTAATCTATCAACTTCGGGACCTGCAGATTTAACTTAAAGAGGTAATGTGGCTCTCAACGACAAAATCAAGTTTTTTCTGAAAGCGCAGATCATGTTTTAATCTTCTACTCTAAGGCATTTCCTTTCTAGAAAAGCTCCCTTAATGGATATTAGACAAAATAATAGCATGACAGTTAAAAATACATTGTTTCTTTTCAAATCTTTCACTACATAGACAAAGAGAGTGTTCTAATTTCCCTTCTTTTATTTTCATTTAAAATTTTTAGTATTAGCTGAATTTCTGATAATCAGCATTCAATCAAGTAAACAAATAAATCAACAGAGAAATTGTTTATAAGATAAATGTGATCTGAACTGTCACTGTGAAAGGCCAAAGCAGAATTCATTTTATGTAGACCTCAAGCAACTCAATTTCTGAGGGATGATTTTAGTGGTGGCTTTAACTTAAATGCATATTTTAACAAGGCATATTTACAGTACATAATAAATGTTTAAATTAGATTAATTAGTATGTATAGTCAAGGTTTTCTTACTGTTTAGAATTATTTGCCTTGCTAAAGTAGTAAATCTAAATGAGCTGAGCACTCAAATGATTCTAATAACACTTGGCATTTGTACCGTGCATTATATTTTCTAAGTACTTTATAATTATAGTATTAATTAGTTAACTGACACACTGATGTTGTGAAGAGGTCTGCGTCATTATCTCCTTTCACATTTCAAGAAACTTTAAATGCAAAGAATGCAGTAATTCACATTGCAAGTGATCAGGTTAGGACTAAAATCCTTTTGCATGACGTGTGCACGTCTGATGCTGCATTTTACTAAGAGTAATTTATTTGGATGCCATTTTCTCTTGGCTCAAGAGATAGAGGTTTCATCCCAAATATAATTTCCCAGAATGCCAGCTGACTAAAAAAAAAAAAAAAGAAAGAAAGAAAACAAAATAGGGAGTTCTTTAGTTTCATTGCATTCTGTCTCCCATAGTAAATTTTTATTTTATCCTAAGTATGACTTGTTCAGTATGGCACTTTAATGGTAAATTGAGTAGCCTGCTAGAAGGACCCTTGGCAGTCTTTTGGAAAAATTGTCTGTCCATTTCTGCAGCATCTCTAGTGCTTCGTGTCAGAACAAGGGGAGACTATAACTTCCATGGCAAATGAGGTTTGAGAATTCACTTAAGTGTATTTGATTTACAATCTCAATGCAAATTAAGTCGGGTTCCAAAATATTATAGAATAATTTTATATTATTATAAGCACACATACACAACAAGCATTATTCAGCCATTTGTTTATGTTCTGGTTCCTGAGAGAAGACTTGGAAATTAATGAGACAAATCTTCTGTACTAAAGTAACTCTTAGTTTAGTAGAAGGGTATAAACATGTAAACAAATTAGAACAATATAGAAGAAATATTTATCAGACACGTGCTACCTATCAGACATAGTTTTAGGAAATACAACAGTTAAATAAAATAAAACAGTTAAAAATCCCTCTTCATGTAGCATATATTCTAGTGGGTAAAAAAAACAAAAAAAACAAAAAACAACAACATATATATATATATATATATATATATATATATATATATATATATATGCACTGTGATAGAAGAGTAATAGAGTACTTACAGATAAGGAAAAAGTGGTCAATATTTATTTATCTGAGTGACAGTGTGGTCAGGAAAGGTTTAATGATGAATTATTATTTGAATTTAATATTGTAAAGTAAGTAAGTGTCTATTTGAGAGCTAGAGAGAACTTTAGGGCAGCCAAAAGGATTGGGGTATGGAGGGTGATTGGAGTGGGGAATGGTTAGATGTAGAGAAAATATACTAAGCAGAGACAGTTTGGTGGACAAAGACTTGGACATATAAAACAGTCTTGTAAATTGAAACATGTGCAAAAAACAAGCTCAGAATGAATCAAATATTTAAACAAAAAGATTTATTCGTAAAGATATATGTGCTCTGATGTTCATTGCAACTTTATTTATGGTGGTCAAGACACGGAAACAAGCAAAGTGTCCTTCGATAGATGATTGGATAAAGAAGATCTAGTAGGTATATATTGTTTTCCCCGAAAATAAGACCTAACTGGAAAGTAAGCCCTAGCATGATTTTTCAGGATGACATCCCCTGAACATAAGCCCTAATGTGTCTTTTGGAGCAAAAATTAACATAAGACCCGGTCTTATTTTCGTGGAAACACAGTATACACCATGGAATACTCCTCTGCTATAAGAAAAGATGAAATAGTGCCATTTGCGACAACATGAATAGATCTTGAGATTATTATGCTAAGCGAAATAAGTCACAAACAAAGTTGAGAACCATATGATTTCACTGATATGTGGGGTATAAAACTGAAAGCAACAACGTAATAAGACAAATAAAGAAACAAAAACTCATAGACACAGACAATCGTTTAGTGGTTACCAGAGGGTAAGGGGGGAGGGGAGGTGGATGAGGGTAGCCGGGATCAAATACATGGTGATGGAAGGAAAACTGACTCTGGGTGGTGAACACACAATGTGATATATAAATGATGTATTACAGAATTGTACACTTGAAACCTATGTAATTTTGGTAACCATTGACATCTCAATAAAATTTAATTTAAACAAATGTATATATATGTGTGTGTGTATATGTGTATATATATGTGTGTATATATATATATATATATATATATACATATATATGTGTGTGTGTATACACACACACATAATGATTCCACTTATATGAAATATCTAGAATAGTCAAATACATAAGATAGAAAATAGAATGGTTGTTGCCAGGGACTGGAGGGAGGCAGGTATAGAGAATTGTTTAATGAGTATATAGTTTCAATTTTGCAAGATGAAAAGAGTTCTGGAGATAGATTATGCAACATTGAGAATGTATTTAACTCTACTGAACTGTACACTTAGAAAAGATTATGATGATGAATTTTATGTTATACGATTTTGCTACAATTTAAAAAGTGTTTAAAGGTTTTTTGAAAAGTAAGGTGCAGCATAAGTTGTTTGTGTAACACGATTTATACAAATAAATCAATCATAATTTAAAAATTGTATTAGGGCAAATAACTGAGAATAAGAGAAAAGTGGAAAAATTGATGTTGTATATTATTTTCACCTTTGGTATATTTTGGAATTTGAGTTTTTACTTTGAAAAAAAAATACAAAGGTAGATTGACGTAGATAGGTGGACAGATGATAGGTGGATATATAGTTGGGATGGTCCATAGTATTGTATTACTGATCTTTGATCAATTTTAATCCACAGAAATGGTAGTCTTATACAATTTAATAAAATACAGGAATTAGTAAAAGAAAATGAAAGTAGCCTAATATTTAAAATCCTTTCCAGATTTGATTTTATAAATTTAAAAAAAAAACCCTCCAAAAATAAGCCTCAATTTAGTGTTAAAAAGTTAGAAAGATATTGAGTTTGTGATATTGTAGTCCAAAATTGCTTCATTTGTAATTCTGCTTGCAATTATTGGTTTTTGTGTGAAGCATATTAGCTCACTGAATTTCTAAGATTAGACTTTAGGCCTTACTGCATAGTTTATATATAGTACATTTATTGAGACTTAAACAGTACATATATACGAGTTCTGACAAGTTTGTGAACTGTTGCAATGATGTTGCTAACCTTTTTTTGATATCAGAGGGATTATCTGTTATGAATTTGAATCAACTGGACAATTAACCAAGTTTACTATTTGGAAGAGCTGAAAAAGCTGCGTGAAAAAGTTAGACAAAAACGCCCTGAACTTTTCACCAATAATTCATGGCTCTTGCATCATGACAATGCAGCAGCTCACACGGCACTGTCTGTGAGGGAGTTTTTAGGCAGTAAACAAATAACTGTATCAGAACGCCTTCCCCATTCGCCTGATCTGGCTCCCAGTGACTTCTTTGTTTAGCCAAAGATAAATATTGAAAGGGAGACATTTTGATGACATTCAGGACATCAAAGGTAATACTACGACAGCTCTGATGGTCATTCCAGAAAGAGTTCCAAAATTGCTTTGAAGGGTGGACTAGGCCCTGGTCTCGGTTCATGGCTTCCCAAGGGGAGTACTTTGATGGTGACCATAGTGATATTCAGCAGTAAGGTATGTAGCACTTTTTCTAGGATGGGTTTGCAAACTTAATTGCCCGACCTTTGTATGTAGCATCTTAAGAATATTTCTAGACAAATCAACATTGTTGGTTGATAATTATCCTATAGTGTTTTTCATGCACAAATTATATTAAGAGAGACTATTCGAATGTCATATAAGTAGAATTGGCCTTTTTGAATCCATATCATTTTAAAAGACACAGGGCAGAAAAACATGATTGTGAATGGGATGAAGATTATACTGTTTGGTTCAAAAATCTTTCTTTGCCTGTGATGGAGCTCATGTTCCTTAGGCAGATAATGTATAGTAATAGTTGAAGTATATAATAAATATTCTTTCTTACTAATGTATTACATTTTATTAGCTAGATCAATATTGTTGTAATTTCTACCATTAGCATCTCATTGCTGCCAAGCACATAAAAATATTTACATTGACATTGATCAAAATTGCAACAGTGTATATTAAAATATAAATGACATATAATCAGAATTTTCTGTTTTTACTGCCTCCAGTTATTTGTGACCCCAGATATGAAGTTCAAGTTTATACTTAATAGCACAATTATGTAAATCTGTAATTCTAACACTGAATTACAGCTGGTAATGATCAATAATTATATTTATGTATGATGTGAAGTTAATACTGCCACCATAGATTAATGTAAACAACAAAATTATTTCTGCAGTCAAGAGCTAACAAATCATCATAAACAAAGAGAACTAAAACAATCTCTTCAGAGTCTAATTTCTCCAGCAGAGTAAACAGATTTTTTATGCCCAATGAATGTAAAGCCCCAATTAAAGAAAACACAACTCTGCCGAAAACATCATGATGGCTGAGTGTTTCACTACACTTTTTAATTCTTATTTCTGTCTTCAGAAAAGGGAAAATATCCTGAAGTATCTGATAAGGCTTTGCTGAACAGATCACTGAGAGAAGTGAGAGACACAGTAGAAATTCCAGAAAAATACAACCAGCCAATTTGAAATACATTATGGAAAATATATACATCTTCTGTATATTATAGAGTTGGAGGTCTTTTAAAAAAAACTTTGCAAATGTAGTGGCAAATTGTATGTAGCTCTTATGTGGTTTGACCCTTTCTTGAATCTAGCCACAGTTAAAAGAAACAAAAGCTTGAAATATTCCATATAAAAGACTTTAACTTTCAACAGTTAGATATTTCTGAACCAAGAAGATGACAGGAATTATACTACACACTTTTGCATTGCCTAATGCTGTGTAAATATTAGATACTTGATAAACATACTGTACATGGACATAGATAAACCATATTAGAATACAATGAAAAGAACTACAATATTGTAAAATGACTGTGCTCCTTGCTAAGACTATAAGCAATGTCATATTTTCTATTTCACCAGTAAAGTTAGAGAAGAAGGATTGACTTTAGGAGGATACTCATTTTACATCTATTTTATTCATTTATCATTCACTCATTTTTAGCTGACATTCGTATAGGACTTCCTATGGGCCAGACATTGTTCTAGGTGTTTTGTATATAAGAATCTAGTAGTTTTCACAATTGCTCTGTGAAGTAGGTAGTATCAGGACCTCCATTTTAAAGACCAGAAAAATGAGGTGCAGAGGGGTCCAAGCTTACATAGTTAATAAGTAGAGGAGGTAGGATTTAAACAAGTTTTGCTTGAAATTAAAATCATGTTATTTACTGCATACTGCACTGCATAATATAAATTATCAGTATTATGCTGTGGAACTCTGTTAAAATACAATTTTTGGCTTCCTAATTTAGGCCAAGCTAGATTATTAATATCCACTCCACTTCAGGGTTTCTCATCTTCAACACCATTGACACTTGCAGGATCAAACCATTCTTTCTTTTGGTGGCTGTCCTGTGCATTATAGGATATATGACATCATACCTGGCTTCTTCCCACCAAATTCTAGTAGCACCTCCCCACCCAGTTGTGACAACTAAAATGTGCCCTGGGGACCATCACCTGCAGTTGAGAACTACTGAATCTTAGTCAAATCCCAACAACTGCATACATTAAAACAGATTTTTAATAAATGCTTTTCAGTAACCTAAAACACTTATTCAATAAAAGTCAGATATTTTCTCTATTCCTAATTTACCTAGGAAACTCCACATCTTAATTCTGTCAAGGATTAATCTGGAAAATGAAAACTGACAACAAGAATTAGTCATTTCCGTGTAACAACTTCTCATGATAGTGTTACCAGTGATGGCTGGCCTCCCTGTCTCACAGATTTTCATCTCTGACATAGCTTATTTTTCACTTTGACTATATTGATAATATATATATATATATATATATATATATATATATATCCATCTGGAAGAAGATAATTTCTACTCCTCCTAACCCATTGACACAAATACTTTATAGATCCCAAGATTGCTTTTGATATAATAAGTTAAAACCTTCTTTAGGAATGTATTTCTGTTCTTAATTTAGATGAAGTTCTGGTTTCTTTTAAAGGTCATCTTAATAGAATAATTCCATTCACTTTCATGCTACAGAAACTTTTTTGGGATTGGTAGTAAAGAATTATTGGCCTGTAGCCCAATTCTCTCTGAACTATTCTAGCTACCTTCTTAGCAAGATGAAAAAAGCAGAATAATTCTAAGCTCCCTTGTGAGAGTTCGTGACATGATGTTCTCACACTGTAAAATTTCACCCTGTGATCTGGAATGATAGGCTTACATTTCTTACCTGGTCCTTGTGTAACTCCTCAGGTAGCTTAAGCCAGGATAAGCTTGTTCATTCTACCTTTTCAGGACAAAAGAAAAAATGTTTCTATAATGATACATTTACGTGAAATTAATTTATTCAACAAATATATATATATATATATATATATATATATATATATATATATATATATATATATGGCATTCATTATATACTAGTCACTGATGTAAGAGATTCACAAATATTATTAGCTCATTTAACTCTCATAGTATTATGAGGTAGGCACTACTATTTTTATAATCACCTCAACTTTAAAAAGAAAGAAACTGAGGCACAGAAGGTTAAATAACTTGCCCAAGGTTACATGGCTAATAAGCAGCACAAGTAGGACGTAGACATAGGCAGTGTGGAGCCAGAGTGGGCAGGCTTCAGCTATTGGCTATGCTGCCACTGCAGAATATTCTGAATCATTTTTTAAGAGATTCAATTTCTCTTCTAACTTGAAAATACCTCTATATTTCAACAAAGAAAGAGTTGCTATTACTGATATTTTTATTCATATAGAGATTCTTATTTATCAGAAAGCTGAAGCTTTTAAGACAAAGCTCTAATCCTGAATTGGCAAAATGGAACCCCTGAGCCAGATTTTGCCTACAAGTGTGTGTGTGTGTGTGTGTGTGTGTGTGTGTGTGTGTGTGTGAGTGTGTGTGAATGTGTGTGTTGGACCAAACAAAGTTGTTATTACATTGTTAGCCAACATTTAAAGCTTTAGGAAATTTCTCAGAAAAATATGGATTTCAGGTGGTTCTTGAAATAATTATAAGGTAAGAAAATAACATTCAGTTGTCGTATATGGCAACTATCTGTCACAGCTAAGCGGCTGTCCTTTCATATGGGACATGCAAGCCCCAGCACTCTGTTATCATACATCTTGCAAAACTCATTAATTATTGTTTCTTGCTGGTCTCTGGATATTTGAGTTTGAGACCCCTACTCTAATCCCTAGAGGGACTGGAAAGAAGTAAAACAGCACTTATTTCTCCAAGAACATAGGTCTCTATGGAGGTCCCATTTCTAGAACTTGAAAATAAGGTGAAATCTTAGGCTCAGACAAATATCCAGAGTCCATTGATTAAATCTAGTTTGCAAATTACAATACTGCAGTATTGTGATTGTTAAAATTCAACTGAGTAAATTTAAAAATCTTATTGGCCTTATTCAATAATTCAAACATCCAGCAGTATCCAATCTAGCAGACAGAAAGGGGATCTGAGGATCAATACAAAATGTAAGACTTTTATAGGTAGAAGGGTGCTAGAACAAGGAAATAAAACTAACGAAAAGCAGACTGGTTGTGGTGAAGTCATTTTGCTTTAGGGATGGCAGGAGTCTATCAGGCATATTATTTTATTAATGCTGATCAGGCAATTCCTGACTGACTGGTTTAAGATTCCATTTCTGGGAGACCCATAACTAAAATTGGTGACATGGGGCTTAGCATAATACCCCACTCCATTTTGGGCCTGTTGTCTTATTTTTAACATGATTTCTAAGAAATACTGTGTCTCCCTGAAAATGAGACCTAGCCAGACCATCAGCTCTAATGCGTCTTTTGGAGCAAAAATTAATATAAGACTCAGTCTTATTTTACTATAATATAAGACCGGGTCTTATCTAACGTAATATGCTAGAAGACTGGGTCTTATATTAATTTTTGCTCCAAAAGACACATTAGAGCTGATGGTCTGGCTAGGTCTTATTTTCAGGGAAACATGGTATATATTTGATCATTTCTCATATATATTCCGTCTTTGACCAGAGTTCCTGGCTCACAGTTCCCAAAACCCTTAAAATTTCCTGAGCAAAAAGAGCAATTGTTGCATCTATTGTTTTAATATTTTGTCTCTTGTCCTCAGTTACTGAAAACACTTCAGAGTCACAAAGGTGAAATGGGTAGCTTGTTATTCATAACAACCTCCTTTCCACCAGAACTGGACTTATGTTAATGAGGTGACTTTTATAAGGCACTTGGGTTGGTTGCCAGGGAATCAACCACCAAGAGAATAGTGGAACTTTCAGTCCCATCTCCTGATTTTCAGGGAGGGGATAGGGGCTAGAGGTTGAAGCAACCACCAATGGCCAATTATTTAATTAGTCATGCCTGTATAATGAAGTCTTCATAAAACCCCAAAAAGAGGGGGCTCAAGAGTTTCTGAAGATGGAGATCTGGTGGAGATGCTGGGAGAGTAGCAGGCCTCAAGAGGGCATGGATGCCCTTTCCTCACACTATGCCCTATGCATCTCTTCCATGTGGCTGTTGCTAAGTTTTATCTTTTTATAATAAACCAATTATCTAGTAAGTAAATGGATTTCCTGAATTTTGTGAACCACTCTAACAAATTCATCTAACCCAAGGAGGGGTTGTGGGAACTTCTGATTTATATCGAGTCCTTCAGAAGTGCAGCTAACAACCTGGGTTTGAGAGTGGCATCTGACTTGGGCAGGGGTGGGAGGGTTTGGGGGCTGTGGGTGAGAACAGTCCTGTGGGACTGAAGCTTCAACCTGTGGAATCTGATACTATTTCAGGGCAGTGTCAGAATTGAGTTAAATTGTAAGACAGTCAGCTAGTATTGGAGAATTGCTTGTTGCTGTGGGAACCCCCCCCCCCATTGTAAAAATTGGATTCCAGAACCCTATTAAATATGAAAATCAATATCTGACTTTATGTAGAATTACGATTCCATGACTCTACAGTAAGCACCATATCCTCTCCTTGATGAGAAATAGGAATTAACTTAGCAAGTGGGGCAGCATTGATTGTGATATTGGCTCAGTTGTGCAGATTGGAAATTTGTAGGAGAAAGCTCTAATTTTGCTTTTCCATTATTCAACATGCAAAATATGGGCTATTTTAATAAAAATATCATTGTATTTCTAGACTTTATATATTACCGGGGCTTTGTTTTGACAAAATAATTATGTAAAAATAGAAATTGTTCTACATGAATCTCTAGTAAACATATGTGTGTTTTACATGCCATTCATTTGGCTCCCAATGCTGGCGGGATGAGTGACGTCCACAATGTCCTGTCCCCAACAGCCCTGCTCAGCTCTTATAGACTCATGTCCATGGCTTATTTTATGGAATGAATTCAGCTGGTATTTTGTCTTCCTCTTTTCCTGCTGCCTTCTATTTGTCCCAGCATTATTGTCTTTTCTATAGTAGAGCATACTCTCTGAATTCCATAAAAAGAGAAAATATTTAATGTTTTACTAAATAGAAGAGGATATGGTTATTAAAAATATCTTTAACTTCGCTTAGCTAGACAATGGAATTTCATAAAACTGAACAAAAGTTAAATAATATAATTTGGAATGGTAGACAGTTAAGGGAAATAGCTGATGGCTGGGAGGCTAAATAGTTTGTAAGTGGGCACAAGTAGTCATGTGACAATATCTTAGTAGGGAAATTGGTGGAATGCTTTGAACCTAAATCTGAGAGCACTTGATTATATATAAAAAGTGACAATAAAGCAAGAAAGGACCTATGAGTAAAGGAGAGAATCTCCAATGCCACACTGAACTTACTACATTTTTTTCTGCATAGAAAAGCAGAAACTATAAGGCCTCTAGTGTCACAATTATATCAATTACTTCATGAATGGATTTTCAAGGAAACATTTTGCAGAAATCCTAGCATATTATAGAAACACTATTGTGATTATTTGGAAGTACTCATAGTATTCAGGATCATAAATAGTATATAGGAGGTGTGATCAACAAATACGGTGAATGTTTAAATAAAAAATATTAGTACAGTAAAAGACATATTGCCATTAATCACCATCAAAATACTCCCCCTTGCTTCAAACACACTTATCCCATCATTCTTGCCACTTTCTGAAGCAGTTCTGGAAGTCCTCTTTCATGAGTGTCTTTAGTTGTGCTGTCAAGGCTGCCTCAATGTCCTGAATCATTTTGACTTTGGGGAAGAGGCAGAAGTCACAGGGTGCCAGATCCGATAAATAAGTTGGATGAGGACACACCGTGATGTTTTTATTTGACAGAAATTGCTGTACCAGAAGCAATGTGTGGCACAGAGTATTGTCATGATGGAGAATGAAGTAAAGACACACAAAAGAGCACTTCCAGAACTGCTTCAGAAAGGGGTAAGAACGATGGGATAAGTGTGTTTGAAGTGCAGGGGGTGGGGGCGGGGGTATTTTCAGGGGGATTAATGGCAATGTGTCTTTTACTGTAACAAGTTTTAAAAATTTAAATATGCACTATATTGTTTGATCACACCTCTTACCATGGTGTCTTGATAGATAATATGTATGAAGCTGAGAGTAAGCATTGAGCAACTACATGTAGGCCAAGCCTATTCTGCAATCAGCAAATCAGTTTGAGAACTAGAAGGTTAAAATGTAATTAGACTATAAAACCAAACCTATACAATAAAAGAAGAGGATTCAAACAGAATGAGTGAGGATAAACTATTTGAGGACTTCTGCTTAAAGACTTCATCAATACACAGTTGAGGAAAGCTTGGTAGTTACCCCCAAAACATCGGACATTATAAGTCAAAATTTTATACTCTGTAGTATGTCAGCCAATATATATTACATTATATATTCTTAAATTATTTATTTAATAAATGCTCTGTAGTTAAAGGTGTAAATTTTCTTCTTTATTCATCCTTCTATGGCCATTTTCAAGTACAGAATTACAGATTTTTTTTTTTTTTTTTTTTTTTTTTAAGAATTAAAGAGTAAACTTACTGGGTGAATGTGACTAAATTATTTCATTCTGGTGCATAGACAGAGCAGACAAGGCCAGTGATATTTCAGATATTGGAGTAGACAAAAAATAGGATTGACTTGGCAGAGTTCCAGGACCTGGATGGGGCAGAGAGAGTAGTTGTTCAGAGACTGCATATCTTTACCATGCCGCAGATAATGAAGGTAGTGAAAAAATGCTCAAGTTTTGTTTTAATAGTAGATATTTTTAAAAAGTCAGAACATAGTTAAATGTTCCAAACCCAGATCATCAATCCAAGGGTCTACTGGGAGAGAGGAAGATTAGGCACTATATCAATTATCGATTGCTGCACAACAACCCACCCCCAAATTTGTGGCTTCAAACAGTAACGGTTTACTACCCACCATGAGTTGGACAATTCCTTTGCTGGTTTTTGCCTCTTGGTTTCTCATGGGTTTACATTTCACTGGAATATCTCCTGTACTAGAATATCCAAGATGGCAGATGGTACAGATTTTTGGCTGGAGAACTTCAGTTCTTCGTAAATTGTTATACTCCTGGTCTTGATTAACTCCTTACATGACAGTCTCAGGGAAACTTTGCCAGAGAGTGAAGGATAAAGCCTTAAGGAGTCTTGGGTCTCAGGGTTCAGTACTTGTACAACTTCAGTTCCACCACATTTTATTCATTAAACTAAGTTATAAGGCTGGCCCAAATTCAGTGGATGAGGAAATAGACTCCATCTCCTTATGGGAGGAGTTGAAAAGAATCTGTAGACACATAATAGACTAGGGACACTGAATCAATAGTGAGCATGAAAACAAGGAACCCAAGAAAATTTTTATCCGAGTTAGAAAACAGGGAAGTCTAATTTTCAAGGCAAAATATGAGTGCCCATAGTACATGTTTGAAGTGTTTTTCATGTGCTTGCTTACACATGTGTTTTGGGTATGTTTAAAGATGTCTAGCATGAGTGAACACCTATAGAATATGACCTAAGCAGGGATTTTTCTGTGGTAGATACACACACACACACACACACACACACACACACACACACACACACACACATATATATATAGAGAGAGAGAGAGAGAGAACAATTGCTTCATTCTTTTTACTATAAAAAGCTTTTAAGTGCTTTGGTTACAAAATAACTTTCCATTCATCCTGGGTTTTGTGTCCTAAACCTACATGAATAGAGCTGTTTCCTACCATACACTATTATGTACTTTTGTTTGATTTAAAAAAAAAAAAAAACTCAGAAGGATTATGTTCTTAAGATCAGTAGTAGAAGACAATTGTGGATGGATCTCAGCATTCTAGGGCACTTATTCTCCCATCTTGTAGCTGTAAGTATCTAATTTGTATTTTTTAGTTGCTACTCAATGGGGCAGCAATCATAGGACCCAATATTGTTCTAGTGGTGATTTCAATAAAATAATCATATTTTTTTCTTATTTTAAGTGAGTCTTAAATATATATATATATATATATTAAATATATATTAATATATATTTATATATAACATATATATATTTATATATAACATATATATATATATATATATATATATATATATATATATATATATATAATCGCATGAATTGAGGAATGGCTGATTTGATAATTTGTTCTGTCCATAACTGGTTAGGGTTATCACTGTATGATCATGTGTTCCACGTAATGCAGAGCTCTGAATACATTTCATGAATGAAAGTGATGATTTGAGTTTACTCTTCAAATGTCTAGTATATTGAGAGGTGATCCAGGTATTTTGACCAATGAAATTGTAACTTATTTTAGTTAATCTTCTTTTGACTTCTGAATTCTGGCAGATAATAGACCTAAATTACCTTCTTCAAATTAGATCAGAAAGACATGGTTAAATTGCACTTCTAACCATAGTATCATTTTTCACTTACTGAAGAACAGTATAAATGATACCTATGCTTCCACTCATGTTAAATTCTAAGTTTCCCTCCACTGTGCAAAGGTGAGCTTTATTTCTCTTGTATTTCTTGCAACAGGAAGCACATCTATAATTACCATGTACTTTTATGAAAATGACTAGCTTTGGCTGCATATTACATCTCCCCTAAATAATACTAGGCTAAAACATTAATCGTCCTCTAGTGTTTAAAATGCCCAGATAGGCAGAACAGGGCTGACCTGGTAACTCCAAAAACTACTTCAGTTTCAGGTACCAAGTTCCTTTCAGAGCATCCGTCCATCACTCCCAGGGTATTCCCATTGAATCCAAGGTGGCTGGTGGAACTCCAGTTGTCACATGTGTGTTCTAGGGAATAGGAGAAGGGAAGAAGAGATAAAGCATAACTTCCTCCTCTTCTAGCATACAATACTTTATTTTAATCTTACTGACTAAATCTCAGTCACATATTGACACATGTCAAGGAACCTGGGAAATGTAGTATTTTAGCTAGGTGCATGGCAGCCCATTAAAACCTGGAATTCCATTGTTAAAAAAGAAGGAGTGAATAGATACTGAGAGGCAACTATCAGTCTTTTCCACAGTGCTTATTAAGAATTACTTAAATATAAAACATTGTGTAGACATTTCTAATGTGTGCTTTGAGAATCACTACTTGGCAAGGTGTTTGAAATTACCAAACTTCCCATTATTTGGTGCTTCACACTATTTAAAGTATAACCTGAATTTAGATTATCAGAAGATGCTGTAACCTCCTAAATTTAAGTGTGTTTATCTTCAATTTCTGTGGTGAAGGCAACAGCTGCATCTTACCAATAAACCCCCATCTGATAGAAACATGTGTCTGATTTCTATTTTAGTTTTGGCATAGTAACTGTGAAAGATTTTGGTTGGCACTTAGTTACATATTGCTAATATGTCACCTACTGTTATTGCTACTGAACTAGCTTCTCTGTCATCTCCCTTATCATGTAGCAGATCTATAATCCTTATAAGTAAGCTAGAATTATATCCTTTTACAAAAATTTACATCTTAATTCTATCCCTAAATATATACACCCCCCATCGACTTGTGCATTTCACATTTTTTTTTCTATTTTCACTTAAATTCTAATACCATTATTTAAAAATTGTCAATTAATGAAGAGAGACTGAAAAAAAGGCAATCAACTAGAAAATTATACAGTTGGCAGCACTGGGTAAAAAATGATAAAACTGTATATGTTTATTTAAATACAAGTGATGATTATTTCATTTGCTTTCTTTTGGTTTCTTAGACAGAACGTTAAATCTTACAATTCTTACCTGACTCAAAAATTTGTTTGTTACTACCTTTAGTTAGAGCATTGTCAAGATCCTGAAATCAGAATTTGAGGAGATTTAAAAAAAATTTTGGACAAAATGTCCCTCATAGATAGCAGTATATTTTATTATAAACTTCCTAAGACTATTTAATAATTATGATTATTTTATTTTTTATGTTTTTGAGTCTTACATTTTAGGTAGTCAATCCCAGTATCAAATCTTACTTTTCTAATGGATTCTTATTTAACTTCCAATTTCCATTTATCCCATTGACCTGGGACTTTATTCTCCTGCAATTGTGTCCATTTTATTTTTAATGTAAACTTTGAGTAAAGTATAAAATACATACAGAAATGTCAAATATCCTAAATGTATATCTTGAATCTGTGCAAATTGTAACTAGTACTCAGAATATGAAACAACCTCCATACCCCAGATGCCACTTGTACCTCTTTCTAATCACTCTTCACAATCCCGACATCTAGCACTAAAGATTAGAGTTACTATTAATATATAAATGCAATTATGCTGTAAATAAAATTTTGTGCCTGCCTTCTCTCATTTAAAACTATGGTTTTAGATTCACAGATGTTTTGTGTGTGCAGTATAATTCATTCACTCTCATTGCTGATTAATTTTTACTTGTCTTTGGTTTTCAGCAATCTCCCCATGGTGTGCCTTGGTATATAGTTTTCTTTGTAATTATTCTGCATGGGATTTACAGCACCTCTTGAATCTATGAGTCTATGTCTTTAATAAGTTTTGGAAAATTTGCAGCCAATATCGCTTCAAATATTCCTTATCTTTCATTTTCTCTCTCTCTGCTCTCCTGGAAGTCCAGTTACATATATGTTAGACTTGTTTCACTTGTCCCACATTTTTTATGCTTTTTGTAACCTTTGATGTGCCTTTTCTACCCCCCCACCCTTGTTCATTACTTTTGATACATTTCACTGACCTGAACATATTATATTCTATTAAACAGTCTTCTACTGTTCAATATGTTGTTGATAACCATTTAATATGTTCCTAATTTCATGTATTTTATTTTTTAGTTCTGTAATTTCATTTGATTCTCTTTAAAGATTTTAGTTTAGTGTTGAAGTTTTTCCTGTTTTCTTCATTTTCCTCATCCTCTCACGTGTATTTATCGTAATTATTTTAGAACGTGTGTTTTCAACTCTAATAATTAGATGATCTGTGTTTTGTTTTGTTTCTTTCTTCTTGGTTTTTAGGCATGTTGTTTTGTCTTCGTTGTGCCAAGTAATTTTTGTTTGAATGTTGGATATTATACATAAAAATATTAGGGAATGCAGATGACATTATCTTTCTTCAGAGAGTCTACTCTTTTCTTTGGTAGTCAAAAGGAGTGAAAGCAAACAAATGAAGGACAGTACTGTTTTGCTGCTGTGTTGCCTCCCTGATTTGGCTTGAACTGTGCCAGGTTCACCCTGGATCTCTTTCTATTTGAGCGGATAGAAAAGACTTGAGGGACCCATTCTGTTGGCAGATCTCACACTCTAATTTTTATTTTCTGAGGCTGGTGAAAACTTCAATCTACTTTTCAGAGATTTTATGCTTTAGCTTTTAACCTCCTACTCTGCACAGCCCCACACTTTGGTCATTATTTTGAGGTAAAAACTCAGTCATATACTTGAGCCTCCCTTCTAATCTTTATCAAAACTCTTGGTTTTTCAGTTTCCCAGTGGCAACACTCTGTTTGTCCAAAGGCCCAATTTTCAGGTTCCTGCTCAAACCTAGAATGGACAAATGCTCCATGGAAAAAGCAGCCACAAAAGCCAACTCACTCACTCAAGATTCTCCTCTCTCTGGAGTTTTAGACCCTCCAGTTCTTCATGCTTCACCCACTCTCCAATGTCTCCAAATATATGATTTGTGTGTTTTATCATTTTTTTCCTAATTGTTCTGTAAGAGGTTTTAGACTGATGGGAGCTACTCAGTTCCACCTGGTATGATATATTATTTCACTAACTGATCTGTTCACTTTATTTTAAATATTCTATTATATAAATAAGTAGGAAATTTACCTTTCTACTGTTGTTGTCTGTTATTGATAAGCTTTAAATATGAAAGGTCAGAATGTATATTTATAGTATATTTAGGGAAGTATATCACTTCATGAATGAAAACATAAAAAAAGATTGTCACACAATATGTAATCCTAATGAAATACATTTAAAATTTTAAACTTTATTAAATTTATGTATTATATGAAGACTTTAAAATTAGCACTTCACTGTGAAAACAAATATGCATTCAGAAAAATGTTTCAAAATCTAGACTGTTTATCTGACACAATTGGGAGAGAGGAATAGGATATATTTTGTGTGCCCATTCCCCCATCACCAAGGTTGCCCTGTTTTTTAAAAATGTATCTGGTTAACATATATTACATTTATACTTACACAATGGATTTTTTACAGTTATGATAGATCTTATATTTTTCTAGTTTATATCTATAGCTTTTTATCTTTGAGAAATTTCATCTATGCCTATTAATTCAACCACCAATTGTATAGTGAGGATTTTGAGCCCATACAACGCTGTTGGGCTCAAGACCTAGGCATAGAAAAGTCATCAAGTTATTGTGACTTAAATGTAACATGGATATTTCACACTCAACTTCCTGAAACTTTATTTCTACTCCATTATTCTCACTGTACCTGACATGTGGTAGGCACACATTACGGACTGACTGATGGACTGACATGACCAGCCTATTCCAATCCAGAATCCTCTTTTTTACTCCTTATCTTGTTGAACACAAGGAAACCACCACCCTTAAAATTATCAAAGGCTCTACATATTATTCTTTATTACTCATTAAAAAAAATAGTCTTTCCTTTTTCTGTTTCTTTGCTTTAATTTCTGTTTTTTTCTGTAAGATGTATTCACAAATTTCTTGAACTATTTGCCTTTCCATATCTGTTTAAGAATAAAATACATGGGTGTGTACACACACACACACACAGACACACACACACACACACACACACACACACACACACACACACCACTAACTTGAAGCTCAGTGTCTTATTGCCAGGGTTTATTGAATGATTGACTTCATATTGGGATTATTGGGAAGAGTGTCAGTTATGTTAGAGAAACCCTCAAATGTCAGCCAGTCTTCCCCCAAGGGTCATTCAGTTTCATCAGAAAAGAATGCTTAGGGCTCCTTTCTGGGAGCTATAAATCTGTAGACTTGATTGACTATGTTCCGAGAGTGGTTTCTTCCCCCTCTCCCTTATACCCTCCTCTCCCCCTCCTATTCTTCTTTCCCTCTCTATATGTGTTGGAGGTAGGGGTGAGTTTATCATTAAGTTTGTAAGTTTCATTTAATATCTCTATTTCAGTATAGTAAGTCAGCCTCACCCTTAGCTTTTCCTAATGTCCCTGAATCTATGAGTACTTTGGTTAAATATGTCCAAAGAATAAATCTCTAGGCTCTGTCAGGTGAAGAACAGGCAACTAACTGGCCTTGCCACTTGGTGGAGAAGTCCTTAAGTTAGGTTTTCCATGCTCCCATAATATCCTGTTCATAACTCTGTCACAACAATTATTATACTATATTATAGTATGGTAGACATTTTTCTACTTCTCTGCTCTCTGACTCTGAATTAATAGACATTAGACTCTACTATCACAGAGACAGTATTTAATAAATATTTGAAATAAATGATTGGATTATTTATCTGAAATGTTTAGGTTTAAAATTCAGATTTGTAAACAAAAGCATATAGTCTTAGAGACTTATAGTGAGAACTCTTTCAAAAGGATGTCATTTGTATATGTGACATCACTGATTTTTTTAACCCAACTTCTTCAACAAATTTTCACAAGTGTCAAGCACATTTTTAAGAAGTGGTAATACATCAGTCAACAAAACAGAAAATCACTGGTGCTTTCAGAAACTTATAATCTATTGATAAGAGCAAACAGAAGTTAAAAGTAAATATATCAATATATAAATTGTATAATGAGTTAGAAGTTAAGTGCTATGGAAATAAATAAAAATTAGAGTAGATTGAAGAGAACTAGGAGTGTTGGAAGAATTCAGTTTGTAGTATTAAATTTGTTTCTTAGGTCATACTGGTGAGATTTGAACAAAGACTTGAAAGAACAGTATTAGCTAAATAAATATGTGCAGGAAGAATGGTCCAGATTAAAAAAATAATAATAACTAGACAATGACCACAATGCAGAAAAGAAAGTAGTTCAATGTGGCTGGAGTGCAATGAGCAAGAAAGAGGAAGAGTGATGGAAAATGTGATAGGAGAGAAAGCAAGCCCATGTTCATGCTGAGATTTTTAGGCCATTATAAGTATCTTAGCTTTTACTCTAAGTGAAATGGGGTCATTGCTGAGTTTTGACAACGATATAACATGATCACAAGTACATTTTATAGAATCACTCTGTTTGCTATAGTAAGAACGGACTGTAGAAGAGAAAGGTAGACACAGACCTGATAGAAGGGTATTGCAATGGTGATGAGGAAAGGTGGTGGTTGATCAGGAGGTTGGAAGTAGAGGTGAGAAGTGAGAGGTACTTAGATCCTAATAGATATTTGAAGGTGAAGCTGATGAGATTTGCAGATGGATTAAACATGGATTTTGGCTTGAATAACTGAAGGATCAAATTGTCATCAATTAAGGTATAAAAGGCTGTAGGTACAACATAGTTAAGGGGAGAAGATCAGATTTGGACATATATTGGATTTGTGTATTAGATATTTACATGGTTATGTCAGGTCATCAATTCAGGAGAAATATTTAAACTGGGAATATAGATTTGAGAGTTTAAGCATACAGTATTTTCTAAAACCATGGGACTAAGGAATGGGGTATGCCCCATTACTGGAAGAGAACAGATCAAAGAATGAGTTCAGGGGAACATTCAAATTAAGAGGTCTGGGAGAAGAGGAAAAAACAGTAAAGAAGACAGAGGAGGAAGAAAACCAAGAGACTGTGACCTGGAAACCAGGTGAAGGAAGTGTCTCAAGAAAGAGGAAGTAATCAACCCTGTGTATTTCTGGGAACTCAAATAGGACAGGAATTTGGAACTGATCATTTTATTTAATGTTAGGGAGTTGAGATGAAAGACAGGAATCTGGTGGTAATGGCAGCGGTGGTGGTGGTGGTGGTGGTGGTGGTGGTGGTGGTGGTGGTAGTGGTGGTAATTCAGACTAGGGTGAGTTGAATAGAGAATGGGAGGAGAGGAATTGGACATAGAATAGAAAAGTTCATTGAGGAGTTTTGCTAAAAGGGAACAAAAAATGAAAAATAAGTTTGTTTTAAGATGTGAGAAAGAATATTATAATAGTCAGCATATTTCCCATATGTGGATGGAAAAGTTCTAGCAAAGAGTGAATAATTAATGTTATAGAAGAAAGTGAGGGCGGAATTCCTGGAACCATTGTCCTTAAGTAGGTAGGAAAGATGGGAACTTATGTGAAAATCAGACTGACTGAGAAAAGAGCTTGGAAACTGCTTGAATGACATCAGGCAGGAAGGTAAGCTAAGTGAGTACATGTACTGGTAAATGTGGGGGGTGGATCCTCTGGGGGTTCCTTTCTGATTGCTTCAATTTTTTCAGTGAAGAAAAAAAATGGCATCAGCTGAGAGTGAGGACAGAAGAGAGTGTTGAGCTTTCAGGAGTGAGAAGATCTGAAGTACGTGTCTGGGAGAATAGAAGTGTGAATGTCCAGGAGATGTATTTAATGATTACATGACATCATTAAGGGCACACGGCAGGCTATGAACAGGAATATAAAGTGAGACAAGTCAGCATGATGGGGTGTTGTTCTCCACCCAGACTCAGGTGTATAAATGTGGGAGCAGAGGAGGAAATTTGGATTTAAGCAGAATTAAAAGAGGGGCAAAGGAATTAAAGTTATATGCAAGGAAGTGATTATGATGCTTGACCAAGGAGGTTCTTGGTTTTTTTTTAAATTTTAATTTCAGATCCAATTTAAAGAAATTAAACATAATTCTTATTTTTATGAACCAAGATAATATTCCCTGCAAATGAAATGATAATAATAATGTGCTCATTAATAATAATATACCCAATAAAAATCCAATTTTAAAATTTAACTTTATTTAAGTTCAAATGTATCTGTGAAGTTTCTTCATCTCTTTTTTAGAACTTCAATGAAATATCACCATTGATATTTCAGCAATTGATTATTTTGCATCTATTCTCAGAATGGAAGCATTGTTAACTACCACAACAAGTAATGAAGTTTAAAAACAAGGTCTGTGATTGTCTAGTCATTTGAAGCATTTTCTGGATCGGATAATATTTAAGAAAACCATTGCAATAGGAGAGAATAATGGATAACACACTCAAAAGTCTTGAATTCACTTCTAAATCTCATTTTCAGAATTGTTATTAGAAATATATACTTATATATCTGTTAGCTGACCATTGAAATTATGCTGAAAATCTAGCAAAAATAAAAACTGCGTATTCAGTGAAGTAGTACATCTTTCACATAAGTAGTCTTTCAATGATCCTGGTCCTAGAAGAGGCAACACAAATGAATGTGTATATTCCTTTTGCAAATACATGTTTTTGTTGTCCATGCAGTATGGTCCATACTTGAAGCAGAACATTTAATTAATTATTACTTTATAAGATGGTTGTCTAATTGCTTCTTTTTATATAATTGGTTAGAAACTCTTATAACTTAGCATTCTTATTGCTGCTAAAGGAAATCTATTTCAAAATAATTATGTTGAGAAGGCTCTTAACCTGATGTATATGAATATCGTCACATTGTTTGCAAAAATGTTGTGTGTGAATATGTACTTATACACACACTTGTAGGTAGAGATCCCTACCTTTTATAAGCTTCTCAAAGGGATCTTTGATCCCCAAAGTAGTAGTGAGAACTGTCAAGTCCATGATAAAGGGGACACATTTGTTCACATATAATCAAAATTTGTATGTAGTAGTTCTAATTTGCATATAATGAAACTGGGTTACTGAAGGGACGAGTGAATATACCCAAATCTCCCAGAAGGCAACAGTGTCAAACACAAAAGACACATTTTAAAAATTTCTTCTCCAATCGAGTAACAAGGAGCATGCAGTTTTTCAGCTATGAGCAACTGGCTACTGATAACCTTGTTCATTAACAAATCAAGCAGCTGTTCAGATCTGCAGAAAAGCCCCCATGTTGTCCCTAAATACTCCAGTACAAAATCAGTGTAAACTAATTAAGTTACACGAGGGAAAGAGCATCAGATGTATAACTGATGATTCACTTAACCTCAGCTCACTCTTGTTTTAGCTTTCAATAATCATCAACCTCCAGGAAATGATAAGCTTTTACATCAACTTGAATAAGTATTCCAGAGTGAATTCTATTGAAAGAGAAACATATATTTTAAAACTCTTTTAAATTTTATTTGTAGCTACTTGAACTTTTGTTTTTTTTACTGAAAAAAATATTAAATCAGTGACTGGAATTTATGGTCAAAAGATTTTATTATTTATGTTAGGAAAACACTGTACTTAAAAAGTTGCCAAGTATTATTGGAAGAAATGGTGAAGATATCATTATTTGAAATTATAGTATTGTGATTGAATCAAACTATCAAGATGTACGTAGTTTACATAGGTATGTCAAAAAATCAATTAGGATTTAAGGGGTGTGGCAAAATTAGTACACAAAATTATACATGTTATTTATTATTTTTACACAAATGTTATAAAGCATGTGGTCTATCCCAGCCTTTATAGCTATTAGTATTTTAGAAATAATTCAGTTCAAAATTCATTATGGAAGAGTTGAAATGATTTTACCCATAGCTTCTTAATTTATGTAATCTCTTATTCTCTTTGTTTGGACAGTATCAAAGTTGTGGTAAATGTTAATCTTAAAACCATAGAATTTTTAACTTCAAAGGACTCTAAAGGTCCCTGGGTAAAACTCCTTTATTTTACTTTCTCAACAAAAACTCATTAGGAAAATAATCCTATTTTTCACATTCATTTCTATAAGAAACACAGATTGCTATGCTCTCACCCAGCCCAGTTCTCTCAATGAAAGGAATGACCTTGAATTGAACTGTAGAAAGTAAATGGAAGGAAAGTTTATTGAAAAAGTTTAGTAATGATATAGGAGATTAATGCATATATTTGTGTTGGACACCCTTCCTTGTGCAGCATATTCAAAGTGATGGAGTCATGTTATTTATTATATTTTTCAGATCATTTGCAATGTTAATTTATATGAGTTTGATATCGCTTTTGTCTTTTAGTTGTGTGTTATTCTGAGAAATCCCTGGGGAAGCAAAGGATTTATATGCTTTGTGTACACGTTCTGCAGACTAAGCGCTCTGGCATAATTATTTTTGGCACTCGCTAACTGATTAAAACATCCAATTTAACTCATGATCAGTAAGATTAAACCTTTTTAATATACCTCAAAAGTAAATTATCATTTACTACTCAAACATCCCTTTCTGCACATGTCCCCAATAAAGCTGTTCTTTTTTCGTTAATGTACCTTTTAACGAGGATTCCCTTTTATTTCTTCCTTTGGGCAAAACTGCCTTATCCTTTATAGAGAGGTAGGAACAAAGATGAGATGGAGGCTGACTAGATAAGTACATAGATTTCTAATGTTCGACCAATTACAAATCTTTGTTTTTGTGGTATTCTGTAAAGATTTGCCTTTGAAGAAAATCCATCCTTGCTTTGAGTTTATTTGATGTACAGACAAATGGGAACAGTTAGAAGGAAATAATATTTGGGGGAAAAAATCATTTACATGACTTGGAAAAAAACTAATTTTTCATTTATTTAAAATTACTTACTTTTACAAACTTAAGTGTTACATTTCAATCTTCCAGTGAAACTCATTTAGTAGAATATCCAAAACACATTTTACTATTAGAACTATTTGAAGGGAATAAATATTCCCAAAGATTAAAACAGCATGATATAATCCTAAATTAGAATAATTTCAATTTGCAGGTCGTCTAAGGATCTGATGAGGACCCTTGCAGTGGCTCATCAATGTAATGAGAGAGGAGGAAAGTAAATGTAATAGATAACATGCATTTGGTTAAGTTAGAGCTTCATGGCGCTTTGAAATAGTCACAGGTGTAAGCACCTCACATTGAAGGAGGTAGAGGGGAAATCAGATTAGTAAATCTTCCTGTGTGGATGCTAGAGTGTTATTGTGTACAAATGTCATGGTTACTGCCTTTTATACATAGGATTAAAATCAAATGAAACAAGAATTATTGAGTAGGGCTTTAGATAGAAAATAGGTCAAGTCAATGCAATAAATACCCTGTCAGTATTTTGATCCAGATTTACAAATACTTCACCAGATTGCTAATAAGCCTGTAGTCCTGCATGTAAATATTTGAACAGTATGAAAAGTGCATCTGAGTTAAACACTACTATGTCCCAAATAGGTTGAACTACTGAAATGTTGTCAGAAACCAGCAGAAGGGACATTTTTCTGGAATATGTGGTAGATAGACCAAAAACACTGCCAAAAGTTGTTTCCTAAATTGTCAGGAAATCAAAATCTCCAAGTGGAATAAATATAGCAGTTGGTTACACAAATTCTAAAAGCTAGAAGAAATAAATAGCTTACAAAAACTTTGCATAGATTTCCCATTCTTGGATCTATAAGTGTTGGAGTCTGGGAAATAGCAAGGAAAAAAATTGGCCACTCCTAAAAATATCCTTAATAATTATTGTATCCATTGGATAGTCTCCACTCCAAGATGTATTCTGGACATGGGAATATCTTGAAGAGTCACTAATAAATGTGGGGTTTTTTTATTAGCTATGTTTGTGCCGGGACTCTGTTCCTTAGGGGCTGCACATATGCATAAGCTCAGTGAGCGAACATTCTCTCCATCTCCCCATTTCACATAAAATTAGAGGATAATTTACTGTTGAGCTACAACATCTGAATCCCTAGGTTATATATTAGTTTCAACAGTTATTAAAGCTTGTGTAAGACCTATCACATTCCCATTGTACCATTAGAACTAATTTATGGTCTTGATCTTTTTTTTTCCCTTAAATTTTTTGGCCAAATATGAAACTATAAAGACTTCAAGTAAAAACATTTGTTTAAAAAGTGAAAACAATAGTAATAAATGTTCCACTTTCTCTCCTCTGGTTCTAGCAGTGATTATAACAAATTTCTACTATATTTACTTAATGTTAATTGATGAAAAAAATAATGGGCACGTTTTCTAATAAGAAGCAAGTTCAATTATTGATCACACCATCTGTTCAAAGGCAAGTGTGTGATTTATTTTTAACTAAGAATGAAAACTTAACTTTGAACATGAGAAAGGGTAAGCTTGTTGTGCTTAAATTTTCATAAATTGGCAACTTTTGGCACAGGTGCCAAAGAGAGAACAAGAATAAATGTCTCAAGCCTTGGTTGTTTGGGTCTGATCATAAGCGTTGTGGTGTAGAATTCATGGATTATTCATGTGTAATTACAGATAGCTATTGTGTTCCTTTAAATCATCCCTATGGCCCATTATGGCCCATAACAACTGAAATAGCAATTGTCATAGTAAGGTTTGGGCTCTGTCACAGAGTGTGGACTCTAATCAATAATGATGAATGGTAAAATTTTACATCAAGCAGTCCAAAGTCTGGTTGGCCCCCTCCATAAATCTGTACAAACACCAAGCTGAGCAGCTGCAAGGCCTGGAAATTTAAAAGCCAACAACACTCGCCTTACCCCCTACATGCATTTACCTCTGTAAAATTAAAAAAAAGGGGGGGGAGGTACGGGGGGAGGAGGAGAAGGGAGAAAAGGAAATGCTCAATATATCAATTCCAATAATTCACAGGCTGTTAGAAGAATTTTCCCCTTATTTAAATGTGAGTGAACCCTAGGTTGTTTTCAAGGTCAATTTCAGGTGAAACGGGGGTCACCTAGAGGTCACTTGAGCTCCTATGCAGGTCAATACCGCCTCTTCACTTCTAGAGCAGACAAGCCGCTCACACCCAATCAATCCACCAACGCTGCTGCTGCACCCAGCGTAATGAACAGTGAATAAATGTAGCCTATCATCACAAAACATGCTTTTTAAGTACCTTTCCTTTTCATGTAAAACCTCTCGCTGTCAAATTCTACATTCACTCATCCAGCAGTGAGTAGCAAAAGTGAGAAATCAGACTCTCATTGGGGTTGGTAAAAGGTCACAGCTGACAGACATGGAGGTTAAACTGCCGAGTTAAAATACTGTTCATTACCCACTGCAGCTTTTTGCTAACTACACTTCTTTGTGTTATAGTCAAGCAGTGCATCAATATGCTCCTCCTCCTAATTTATTAGCAATTGTTAAATTGTATGGGGTGGGGGCTAAAAGGGAAATTGATGTCTTATATGTGGCATATATTACATTTTATAAATATAAATATACATATTTGCTTTTGTATACTCCTAATTTCTTATCTATTTTCATAGTCAGTACCCTATCCAGCATTGTGTCTATTTGAGATGCACCCTAATTATTAGGGAAACATGATTCCCAAGATCAGAAGAGTAATCTGAATTCCAAAGGCTCAGCGTTAGTTGTTTGGAGACATTTTTTTAACATATTTTCTATTCTTAAAATAATCGTGTAAAAGACATTTTGATTGTTTTCAATTAAAAAAAAAACTTTGGATAAATATATGAAAACCTATAATTTACACCAAAACATGCAGAAATGTGTTAGATGTACATACTGTTTCAAAATCCAATTTATTAAAAATTGTAAGAATCTTATGCTGACAAGGTTAGCACCTATCAAACACATTGTCAGTTCAGAATACAATCTGTTATTTTTTCAGAGAAGCGTGTAATACCTGCATTTTTTCCATTAATTCTGATGTAGTGAAAGGAGACTTTAATAGTGGTGAGTAATCACTGGAGTTGAAGGGGAAACAGTAATTTTTTCTGAATTCAGTTGACTAAATGAAATGGTTTGGTATGAAATCTGAATGGATTAGAACAATTTTCCAAAAATAAAATTTCATTCTTTATTAATTAATACGTAGGTGGAATTCCTTTTATTAAAATGCAGAGGCTTTGTATTTAAAGGTAACAATATAAAAACAAGTCGTAGAGTGTTCCAGTGCAAAATCACAAATCATAAATAAAGTAAAGGTTTATTTACATGCTCTCTACAACAAAAATTTGACTCAACAAAATTACCATTATCTATTTACATCTTTAAAAAATGCATTCTGAGATTTATTCTAGAAAAATATATCTTTTTCTTCCTCCTGTATGCCTTCTCTCTCAGTGGGACTGAAAATAAAATGTTATGACTTAAATCACAAGAGGCTAACATCATTTTTAGCAACAAGGGCTGCATAATTTCAAGACTATGAGTGAGTGGCTGACTTTAACTAAAATGTTTCAGTTCTCTGCGTATATAGGTACATAAATAATTCAGAATTAATCCCTGCAGAGGGGACAATGGGAATCGTAAATTATCCATGTGCCGTCCTCAACATTAGAGGCAATGAACCTATAGTAACAAACTATGAGTGTTACTCATTACATACATTTCACAGACACCTTAACCTTTTGAATATTAATTTCCCTCTGCAGCTTGTAGCTAGGCAGTATCATTTTTTTTTTCCTTTCCACTCCTTTTGCCTTCATTTCCTTCTCTCTTTCTTTCGTGAAATCTCCTAAACCGTAGTTAAGCAGCAGCTACTGAGTAGATTGGAATACACTGATTTGTTACAGCAAGGGTTGTTTTCTTTTTTATTTTTTTAGCTGCATTTTTTTTTTTTTTTTTGGTAAAAATCCCTTAATATTATATGTAGCCCCTCTGTAGACTGTAAGGTGCGGTGTAACAGTCAGACTGTCTTCAAGAAGATAAACAGGGTTGCAAATCTGGGCCAATCTGACTCCACTGGTGTTGACAATGACCTTTGAATTTCAAAACCACATAACGTAAATTTTTTAAACTAGGATTGTCATAATTTTCATCTGAAGATGAAAATAAAGTTTAAAAAAGGTACCATAGCTCCTAATTATAAAATTTATTAGACCTTTAACTGTTTAATTGGGGAGTTTATTTTTTTTTAAATGCTTAATGAGATATAACAATGGCCATTCTCTTTTTTGTCTTTACTTTCCAGGTAAAAATATTCTGATAAGCTTTATAAGTCTTATTTTGAAAAGAAAGATTTATTTCTAGTCTAATTCATCATACTCCATTGCTGTCTATTAGATAATATAAATTGAAATGTTCATCATGAAAAATATTTTCATAAAAATTTATAAAATAAATATAAACACATATACTGGGGTGCCAAAAAATGTGTACACATGACTTGTATTTATATTTTGTATCAGTATATATTGAGTATTACAATTTTAATACAGTTTTTGCCTTTCTTAAAATAGGTGTACATTTTTTTGGCACCCTCTATATGTATGTAAGGATATACATAGGCACATTTGCCTATATGTATTATACATATATATGAATTTCTATGAATAAAATTAAATCCCAGCATTCACCTGACCTACACATGATATAAAGGGGTGCCAACAGACAGCTGGAGTCAAATTCAACAAAATTGTTTCAGCACCAGGCTTTTCAGATATTTCAACATGCCCTTCCCAGCAGAGTTGCACGACTTATTCCCTCATCTCTTTCAGCTCTTTAATTACCTTTCTATATCTTCCATCAGTGATTAATTTAAAATTAGAGACCCTGATATCCAAGATCTCTTTTAGTTTGCTTTCCTTGCTTTATTTATCTGTGAAGCTCTTTTAACTTTGACATGTTATATAGTGTGCTTATTTATGTACTTATTGTCCAGATTGGAAGTTTTTTGATGGCAAAGAGTTTTGTTGACTTTATTCACTGCTATATCATGAATGCTTGAGAAACAGTAGAAGCTCAATAAATATGCTGAAGAAATGATACATGGTAGTAAATTTGAAATGTCAAGGACTATTTGAGAATCACTCCAGTCACAGCGTAGCCGGCTAATGGGACTAATTATGACATTAATCTAAGGCAATGCTTCCTTTATTTATTTTTTTTGTGTGTGGCATTTCCTGCCCCACATGTTACCTTTGGGCATCCATTGACTTCTGACTCTCCCCACAACTGCTTTTATTAAAATTAAAAGTTACTCTCAGTAAAAGTCTGATGTTACTCATTTACAAATTACATTGTACTTGAATAAAATGCATTTTAATTTTAAGCCCTATACAATGAAAGGATTTGTTATCTACTAAAGTAATTTCAAGTATAAACAATTAAGTTAGGTGAAGTTAAGTTTTTTTTCTTTTATTATTGTTTAGTGGACTCTCATTTTTTTGATCCTCAATTCATGTTATTTAAATTTCCATTCTTCTCACCTATATATATGAAAAATCCTGTCTATGGTTTATTTAAATGAGCCAGAAATAGCCTTAACACCAGCTGATATGTGACCACAAGGCACATATGCACACACTCCCCGCCGCACATACTTTTCACAGAAGACAAGTAACTAAATCTTAGTGTTTTGAACATGGTAACTAATTATATTTTCTTATTAAATAGCAGACCTTCTTTTCCTGAAGTCCAAAGAATTCTTTGAAATTACTGAAGACCTAGATTTAACCTTTACTTAGGAAATGGTGTTTTAGTTGTGAAGAAAATCAAAGAAGGAACTTTACCTCAAAAACTTGGGCCATTTGTTCCCAGTTTTATCCCAGGAGAGAGCTGGCTGTTTCTGTGGAACTGAGTTATACATTTTATCCTATCACTTTGGCATCAATGATATTGATACAAAACTATGATTATGAAATCACAATTCATAAAATAACATGAATTCTTTTATAACACAATTTTTATGAACAAGTCATTATCGAACCTGCAGTCTAATAACTGTTTAATTAAACAGCTATTCCCCATATTTTTGTAGGATTATGAAAGCAAAGTCCCAATACATAACTAATGGCAGCCTTTCTATACCATGTTATATGTTCTTTGAATATTTTTTTTTGAGACATACCCCCTTCTTCTATCCAGTTAGCAGAAGTGATCATCATTTAGTGAAGAATGATGGTGTTATAGCAGGAATGAATCTCAGCACCTAATCACAGTTCTGTAAGAAGCATACCATTTTAATTTTCTGTAATTGAACTTAGGTTCTACTTCAAGTCTTCATTTGAAAGATAATGTGAAACTTTCAAGAATGCCCTCTACCCATTCCTGTGGGTAGAAATCTATATTTCTGGGAGCTATGCAGTGGCAAGGCTTTGGAGTGTAGGTGCAGCATCTTGCTTACCATTATTGCCATCACCTAAACTGGCATCTATAGTGGCATCTATTTACCTAAAGAGTTTGGCTTTTGGACCAAGCACATCCTTCTATATCCTTCCTTCCTTTCTGAACCTACATAGTCTCTCTTTCTTTCCCAGTTGCTTTAATTACCTCTTTGAGGCACAAGACATTGCAATATTTTTGCCTCTCTCTAGGGCCACAGGAAACTTCCAGCTGTCCCTTTGACTTACTGAATCATCGGTTGCATCAGGACCACCTGATTAAACACCACACTGAGCCATCTTTACTCTCCATCTCCTGCACCATCCATGTTGGTTGAGAGAGAAGCACTAGGGTGGTGTAGCTTTTCTGATCACTATATTAAATGTGAGCAGTGAGCACCAAACCTCTTTGTCCTTTGATTTGCCAAAACCCATTTGAACATAGTTCTCCCCTGCCTTCCTCATCTCTCATTATTCTCTTCAGGAGCAGGGCACTGGGTCCTAATTGTAAAACAGACTTTCAGGATAGAGTTACTTAGGGTACTTGTAATAATCCCACATGATGCCATTAGAATTTTTAGAAAAGACTATTACAGAATGTACATGTTTATGTATCCAATCAGCTATTAAGTAAAGGTGAGTTATCACTGTAACAATTTGTTACTGCACAGTGTGATATGAGATGTTTGGGGCAGTTACTTCAGTTTGGAGCAGAGGATAATAGAGCACACTCTCTTTCTATAGAAAATAAGGAGAGTGGCGGGGAAAGCAGACATCTCTGTGACTTACCTCAGCATACTTTCGAAGAGTACAGGATAGTGGGAAATGATTTCAAAGTGAGGAAACCAACTCAGAAGAATTCTGAGGAGCCAGGTATCCCTGAGTCCAGAGGAAACTAGTTTCCTTAATTCTTAGTTTTCTTAGAGGGATCATTTTTAATGGTAGCCAGACTGTGATTTATCAGGCAGAGATCTTCTTGTGAAACATGAGTGTTTACTTTCTCATAAAAATCATCTTCATTCTGTAGGGAAAGAAATGAATTAGTGAACTCATGGCCTGGTTATTAATTTTCATAATTTTTATTCCCCAGACCTAAATATATGGATATAGGTGTTTGGTGTTCATTTTTAATATCTTCCTTTAAACGTTAGTTAATTAAATTAAGAGCAAAAAGAGAAAATAGTAAAAGGCAAACATGCTATTTAGTGACATTCCGTAAGTAAAATATTTGGTAATATGGTTAAAACATCGTCACAATACATTCAAACTGAGTGATCTATTCAATCAAGTAAGTCGTATAAGGGACCGGAAGGGATGAAAAATCGCAAGTCATTTTAAAAATTAAAGTTATGGTGTTTAGTATTATCAAATTATTAAAATTTGTATTCCCGTGTAAATCAACTTCATTTCTGTGAATGGGGCAGCCAGGGTAATTTGGAATATATAATGGAGACCATGCTGCCAAAGGACTCTTTTTCTGGTGAAATCAATATACCAACGTTCTAGCTATTTTCAGTACTTTGCACACAGTGCACACTAAATAAATACTTGCTGGATCACTTTAGAAAACAGTCCCTCCCCATACCCATAACTACCCACAAATTATTTCTTCCTGGAGGATTTTAGGTAAGTCTCTAAGGGTATATCATTCTTAGCAATACAGTCTATTAGCTTAAATTATTATAATGTAACAACATAAGAAGTAAAATAATTGAATAACCTCCAAACGCCTGGCAGGAAGTTAACATAACAAGCTATACATATTTTTTTCTGAAAATTACAGGAATAGATACAGGAACATATGTACTGAGACCATAAGGCTACTAAACATCTGAAGATGTAAGTTGTGCCACAGAGATGAAAAAATGTTTTTTAACAATGCAGGTGCTGGTAACATCAAATGTAGTGTTCACTCAGTTTTCAATTTTGGTATGCATTATTGCTGTTCCCATCTAGAGGCCAGACAGATGACTACCATCAACTACTTACAACTTAAATGTTCATTCTGTAAAAATAAATATCTGATTTATGCTACTGTATGGAAATGGATATTAATCAAGATAATATTAATTTAAATAGCAAAATGATTATGGAGAAATTGATCATGGCCATGAAAAAAAGGGATGATTAAAGTACCCCCTTTTTTGTTCATATAATTGTTAAAATAAAACTACTGAAAAACATAAATTATTTAGCAATGCAGATGCAAAGCAAATCTAGGTGTTATTTTCTATAATGTATTAATGCATTCTTAATATAGTGGAAGCAACATCTCATATAATATTAGAATAGTATATTTTATGACAATATTATATGAAAATTTCCTAGTGAAATTAACAAAACATACATTCTTTTAAAAATCAACTAACTTAAAAACAAGCTAACTTTTAAAATTTTATAGTTGTGACATACAACACTAGGTATGATATTTCTAGGAATGATATCACATTTAACATCAAATTTTTCCTTGCCCCACTTTTACCCTTTAATCTCATAATCTACCATGATCAAACAGTTTGCCTAAGGCTATTGCTTCTCTGAGATGGTATTTCTGGGATTGACCTTATAATACTATCAGACATATTATTTCTGTCAACACTTGGTAATAGTGCATAGAGAAATGACTAGGACTTTATTGTAGGGACTAGGCAAAACCATTGGAAAAATAGCAACAATTAGAGGCCCCAGAAGTTTAACTCTTCCATTCTTTATGTATATGTATGTACACATACACATAAACACACACACACATTTCGTCACATACATGACTCCAAGAAAATAAACTTCCAGAAGTCAAATACTATTATAGACACACACACACACACACACACACACACACACACACACAATTCATTGAATGATTCCTATGTAAAGTCCTATATGCATTAAATATGCCTTGAGAATTTTGAAGATTCTCTACAAATTTAACAACAGTGATAATCCATTGATATTGATGTTATATAACATCCACATTATGAATTTTTTTCTAGTGCCTGATTTCTGAAGGGCTCCACAGGTTCATGTGAATTCTCCTTTCTTAAAGCTGATGGATCTCATGAATGATTGAACATTATCTTAAAAGCTGTTGAGTTGACTAGAGAGAATCCGGTGAAGCAAAGTTCATCTACTCAACATTTTCCACAATTAGCCTGGGGTCAGAAAGTTGAAAAAGTAGCAGATACAATATTGGGGGTATTTCTGCAGGATATCATTCAGTAGATAGAAGAAACCAATGCCAATTTATTGAGGTAATAAAGAACCTAAGATTAACTGAAATGTTAAGAAAAATTCTGGATTACAACAAATTCTTCAGGCTTAAATTAGGTAATAGTAACTGTGTATTTCCGTCATGGAACTAGAGTACAAGTTCCTTTATAGCAGGAATTTTATTTTTATAATGGTTATTCCTGGAATCTGGTCACAGTAGACATTAAATTCATGTCAGTGTGTTGATGAATGAATGAATGAATGAATGAATGAATGAATGAATGAATGAAATTGAAATAAATTTTTGGTCATCATCAAATTATAAGTACTTCAAGGTTTTGCATAGCAAGACACATTCTACTACACAATATAATGTGAGAATAAAATGGGTAAAAATATAACAAATTCAATATTTGTAAATGGTACTCATTCAAAATAAATCTGCTTAAGAGGCAAATATGAGTCAAATTATTTTTATCTTTTCACAATGTTGTAATTCATACTTTGACTTTCAAATGTTTTATCTATTTGGGGGACACTTTTTGTTTTTCTTGATCTTGTTATAAATGTATGTTAAAATGAAACACAGAGTACAGTTTTGTTCAAAGAAAATTCTAAGTAAATAGAAAATTATTGTGTGGATTTTCTGGTGAAAGAGAATTAAAAAATAATCTATGCTTAAATATTTATTTGTAGCTATGTTAAATGAGCACAAGATAATTGTGTGCTTAAAAAGAATAAATCAAGTAAGCCCACTTGACTGGGACTTACAGATTACATGGTTTTCCTTCTCAGAGAGGCAGAAAAAGACAAACAAGCAAAACACAAACAAAAAAACCTCATTAGCCACTGTCCAGTCATTCAATTTTACTTATTAATTATGGAAACTACTCATTTCTTGGCCTCAAGCAGTAGATGATGTAGGGTAACAAAAACATCTGTCACCATCTATGGCTTATTTTATTCAATGTAAACATTTTTGGGAAAAAAATAAATAGAAATTCCTGCATTCAACTTGGTAGAGATAGGCATCATTTCAGATATGTGAGCCTTGGTTTATATCTCCTTTTAGGTAATGCTTGAGGTACGCTGTTTTCTCCTCTGGGACACTGAAAAACACAAATGATAGCAATTGGGACACAGCTATAAATATGTTTTCTCATAATAAAAGCTGCTGTTTAAGCTATCAAAGAAATTACAATTAAATTGGACCAATAGCTCATATTTTTACAACTATCATTTGAGAAGTTGTCCATGTTTTTCCTATATGGCACAAAAGAGGTTTTACAGAGTAACAAATTAAAATTAAGCTCTTGCCATACCTTCTCAAATGTCCTTTGAAGGATCTGAAGATTTAGCGCTAAAATAAGCTCTTCAAAAAATGTGTTTTAAATGGTTTTAAAGATTATATAGAGAGGATTAATCAGATGGTATGCATGGAATGCTTTCCATGTATTCATGGAATCCTGTACTAAATATAGTTGTTATTAAAATTTCAACCACGTTTCATAACAACCATCTCTTATAGAATGTGAAGCTCATGGATGCAGTTATTGGATAAGAGATAAAGATTTAGGACATATTTCTACTTAAATATTTACCAATGAAAGCTGGCCCTTATATTTATTTATGGAACAACTGTTCTTGCCATTTTAGCTTCTTCTAGTAGTCCTCACTGAATTGTTTTAAGAATGTCATGAGAAGTTAGGAGATTGCTAACTTAGCTCATGAACATATTGGTGCATTTTAAAGACAGTAATCACAAATCATGAAAATCATACTTTTTATTTAATTTTGTAAACTACTTAAGGAGTATGAATTTAAAAGAAACTGGTGATAAGCAATTTCTATTTAATATTTTTAGTGGATAATATGGAAAACAATTTAAAATAATTAAATTCCCAGAATTATTTTTATCACACTCCATATATTAGTAAAAAAAAATTTGTGAAATCAAGGAGAGCAATATTTTGAGAATCATGTTTAATTTAAAACAATGGATCATTTAAAAGACAGAAATGTACGGTAAAGCTAGTAATATTTAAGTAATTAGAACTCAGACACAAATTTTGACTAGGGAATTTTAAAGCCAGGAGAGCCATGTATGGTTTGTGTTTTTTTCAAAAATTTAGGTGTCACCAAGGCAAAGAGAGAACATGGATAAATGCCATTCTAGTAATTGTATTGTCGTGTGATGATACATTTTCCACAACAGCAATAGAAGAAATTCAAGGGCTAGAATGTTAACTTGTTGGATTTCATTTCTGTAGAATACAAACTACTTATTAGTGTTTGTATTGTAGAATACAACTTACTTATGTAATAATAATTTGCAGAATCAATAGCGAGTGTTTTAGGCCATTTTAATTCTTGTAAAACTGATAGAATGTCAATTAGATTTCCTGGCTAGAATTCCCTTCCACCTTATATTTTAGGCAAAACAAAATGTATTCTTATTTAATTGGAGGAGTGTCATGATAGGAAATCCAACTGGAGAAAGATCATACTATTAACGTCAGTTGGATCATAAAATAAATGGGTACACATGGGTATTTCCCAGTCTTTTGTTATTTTTGTGTTCTGCTTAATTTTATTCATAACATTTATTAATACTTAACATATTTTGTCTTCTCCCACTAGATTGTGTACTCTGTGGGAATAAGAACTTCATCTGTTTTGTTCATATCTGGATCCACAGAGCCTGGTAAGTAACAGACTTGCAATAAATATTTGTGGAATGAAATATTTGACAACAAAATTTATATAGATGCATTTATGAAAACATCTATGCTCTTATAGAGAGTAGAAAAGATACTAACATATATAACTTTCAATGGTTGCCATAGGATTTCTCTCTTACGATTTTTCTTTTTAGTTTATGTTTATTAAAATATGTGGACAACTTCATAGATTTTTCATTTCTAGAGTATATGGCTCCTGGGTGTGGTAATTCTCTAAAGACAAGCAGAATAACTTTCTTTTCAAAATAGAGCCAAGGATTACTTTTATTCTAGGTATTCCAAGTGAGAATAAAATACTTGTTTAGATTTGAAAAAGAAAGAGAAATGCCTTAAGGCATAAGAAGATTTTAGACAATAGATGATAAAACTTACTTTGATTTAAATATCTATAATATACAAAAGATCATTTTCATAAGTTTAGCTCATTAACTATGTCATTGATATTTAACACTCATTTTTAAATAACCAAAGACTACAATGTAATGAATAGCTTTCCAATAGATAAATTTCTTGTACTTTTTGGTATGCTCGTGTATTCTTTGCCAGTGTTAAGAATATCATCAGAAAATCTTGTTAGAACTTTGGCAATACAGAATGAAATCCTGTAAATTCAGCTTTTGGCTGGGAGTAAAATCACATATTCTCATTTCATTTTATTTAATAATTAAAAGAAAACAAACTTCTTTTACTTCAAAACAAGTGAGTTCCTCAAGAATTCCTCTGGAATTTGTTCATAAATATATATCTTAGCTAATAGTAAAGGTGTAGTATTGATTTTACTGTATGGTAGTTCTCTCCTTTTTTTTAATTGTGTACCAGTTAAAGAACGTTGAAAGTATGCACAAAATGCTAACATAGTCTCATAAAACATAAAGTTTTAATTAAGGTTTTGTAAAAGAAGACAAACTATTTTTTTCACAAAATTTAACTAATTCTTTACATCAAATTAATCAGGTATTTTGATGTCATGAAGATATATCCAAAATGATATACTGGAAGTTGTAGTAATACTGGAGGTAGACTCAAAATTCTGCTTTATAATGGAGTTAAACGTAAGCAAAATTGAAGTGGTAATTATTAGCGTTTTGCTTTAATTATCCGAGCATCTAGACTAAAAGTAATTATTTTTACCTTAGTATTTTGACAACTAAATTCTGTTATGGATTTTGAACATAATTCTCATATAAGCAAATGTGTAAAATGTTCTGTAGCCATAATTCAATTGTAATTCAGCCTACATAACTGGAAAAAAAATGTCATTTTAGAATAGACATCATCATGGTGCATTCATTTGATCCATCATTTTTAAATCCCATTTGTGGTTTACATACCTGATCTAGATTTTTGCTTTCTTGTGCTGTATAAGTGAACTAGAGGTCCATGGAACTCAAGTACCCACCCCTTTTGTTGATACACACCTCCTAACTTAAAAATATCTGTATGATTTCTTGAAATTCACTGATTATTATTATTGTTGTTTGTTTAGATACTTTTTATACCAAAATTAGAATTTACACTCCATACATAGCTACTTAAGCATTAATTTCAACCTTCAGAACTATTAGCAGAAATACACAGATCTTTGAAAACATGGGAAACGACATGGAGGCATTCTGTGCTAATTTTCAGTATTTGACAAAAATTTAGCTGACAGTTACTTTAATTAAAAAAAATATATATATATATAAAACCATAGGGTAGAAAGTTATTCACCAGGAGGTAAGTGAAAACTATGAGAAATCAGCTAATAACTTGTTCTTACATTAGACTGAACCTAGGTCAGAAAGGTAAGCATCTAGCTATTATACGGCCAACTTTACATCATTCAAGTCAAGCTTGAAAAAGCAGGTTTCAGATGTTGACTTTTGCTTTCTCCAGATATATGTGATCTTTGGAAGAGAAAAGGACAGCGTTAGGCCCTTGGTGCTGGCATTTTCATGTCTTTCTCAATACCGCAACCATGCTGTGCCCTTTGGAGATGTTCTTTTACTGGACTGTTCCCCAATGAAACTAGGTCTTGAAGTGTCAATGGTATCAAGAGAGATCATAGGGTACCCCTCTAAATCTGCCTCTGGTTGATGTCAGTTCTGCTAGCCCTGTGGATTCTGGTCATAGCTGCCAACTTTCTCTTTGAAACTTCTTGCTTTTCATTATGTTTAGGTGCCTCTCAAGTCACCAAGCTTTGGTCCAGACTCAAAATCAAATTTCTTTTTTCTCGTCTCTCCCTGACTGATCTCAGAGATATTACAAAGCATATTAAATCTCCAAAGAGAGACAGCACTTAAAAGTGCTGTTTCACTTTTGTGTTAACTCACAAAAGTCAGTATCTCTGACTGATCACATATGAAAGAACCCTTAAAAAGGACAGTATCACATTAAAAAAAAAAATTAAAGCATTTTAAGCTGCTCTTTGGGGTCTATCTTCCTTTAGACACTTCAACCTGATATAATGGTGGGGGTAGGTGGGTGGAAACTTGGTCTAAAAAAATAATGATTAGCAAATTTAGGAAATTCTTTATGTTTGGCTGGATACTCTTTGCTTTGTCAGAACTACTGTCTGTGGGTATTTCATATTTCATTTGACCAGTTCCAATTACTCTATGAGTTTCTGTTTTTGAAAAACTAGTTTCTTTTGTTTTTTCCCCTTGGATAAAAGAAGTCATAATGTTAATACTGGAAGTAGACACAGAATTCTGTCTTTCATAAATATAAAATTGAGGAATATTATTTTAGAAAAGATATGTTCTGTAAAAATGTTAGGAGAACTAAAAATTAAATGATGGAATTTTATCAAAGAAAGAGAAGTTAATCAGGTTGGCTAGTCTATGGACATGATCTCACAGCTGTGATTAGGACTTATTTTGCTTTCAGAGAAAATAATATTAACTCTAACATATTTACCAAGATGCTTGAACATCTTGACAAGTAGATAGAATAACGCTCAGAAAAATTAAACTAGTCCAACCTATTTGTAATACTTAGACTATAAGGGTGGATTCTATATACATTTACCTAGCTCTTAATGAAATACTAAGCAAAGATGCATGATTAATAACTACTTTTATTATATCAAGGGAAAACTGAATAATTCTCAGTCTCCATACCATTAAGAATCATCCACTTACAGAATTGTACACCTGAAATCTATGTAAATTTACTAACAATTGTCACCCCAATAAACTTTAATTTTAAAAAAAAGAACCATCCACTTATATGTGGAATCTAAAAACAATTTTAAAAAATTAAAAAAAACAAACAGAAATAAAGATGAAATTTGTGGTTACCAGAGGCTGGCAGGTGGGGAGGGAAAGGGAACTAGAGGAAAGTGTTCAAAAGGTACAAAGTTCCAGTTATAAGATAAATAAGTACTAGGGATGTAATGCACATAATGACTGTAGTTAAACCACTGATGTATAGTATATATGAAAGTTAAGATTCTAAGAATTCTCATTACAAGGAGAAACATTTTATTTTTCATTTCGTTTTAGTGTGTCTAAGAGATCATGGGTGTGACCTGAACTTATTGTGGTAATCATTTCACAATACATGTAAGTCAAACCTTTATATATTTAAGTCACATGTATTTATGTCAAGTATATCTCAATACAACTGGGAGAAAAATTTTACTGAACTGAATTGAATAGGTGTGCTCTTCATATTACTTTTTCTGCAACTTTATTTCTGTAGTCTGAGGGAGTCATGAAAGATACTGGGACGGACTGTCCAAATTAAGTGTTAGATGAATTCTTGATCCATCCAGCTAATATATTAGATGATTTTTGAAGAGGGCAACTGTCCCAGACTTTCTTGGGCTTATTTGTTATATCAGATACTCTCCAGATATTACATCTGTCCTAAATTCAGTAGATGCCTCATACTAAGGACATTCATACCAATATGCATGAGATGTGAGAAAATGTTTTTGTAAATGAAAAATGGAAAATCAGAAGTTTTATTTGTGTTATCATGTGGCATCTGTAAACATATTCATGAAACTATGTATCTAGTGTCTAGAATTGTGCCTGTCACATTATAAGAGCTTAATAAATTGTTGAACTTCCTGAATAATAAAAAAAGAATCATCAATGGTTGGGAATTCACATACAGATTAGATTTTCATAAAATATTTTTTTTATCTTTGTGAGAGGTGAAATGTCTATTACATTGTTTTGTACACCTGAAACTAATACAAAAAATAAAATATTTTTTATGATTTATGAAAACTGGACATGAGAACTTTAAAAACATTTATTTGATTTTAACTTTTCAGAATGCAGTGTGTGTGTGTGTGTGTGTGTGTGTGTGTGTGTGTGTGTGTGTGTGATTTTCACTTTTTCATTTTCTGGTATTTGTGAAGAGTGAACATACTAAGAAGAAGGAATGTAAGAGACCAGATTTGGAGTAAGTGGTACACTTAATGTGAAAAATCACTACTAAAGTATTGTTGTTTCACAACTAAGGTTGTATTAAAGATTAAAGATTTGACTAAGACTTCATCATCTTACACAAGTGAAAGGCAAACTACAGCTACAAAATATTATTTCTTCAATAGTTTTGATTACTGGTGTGAAATTGATATTTTTTTCCCGTTGGGTGTTAAGCAACTACTAAAACCCTTTATATTTTAAACCTTGAGGCAAAATGCATATAAGTATTTTTTATCCCACAGAGTAACTTTCAAACTTTTTATATTGTTGGACAGAATAGATATCATATGTGAGTCTAAGAACACTCTTGGAGCTTACTAAGTTTTTATGCATTTATATAGTGTGAAGGTTTAGTTCATAATTTGATTTGCTCCAAGTCAGAATAGTTGACATTTTGATTTTGATTTTCACATATTGCAAAGTTGTTCCAAATTCCACTTTCTAGCTGGCTCATTTTCATTGACTTTTTTTAGATGCATGAGAGTGTACCTCATTGACAGACTTTCCAAATTTTTAGATAAGGTAAATTCAAGATCAAATTCAATTCTGTTCTTTAAAAAAAAAAGAAAAGTTCTATTTTTCAGATAGCATCATAGAGCACAAACATTAGTACATCACGTTATAGATCAATTATAGTATCACTGCACACTAAATAAATAGTTAACATCATTAGAAGAATAATTTATATAGCTTATAAATGCCAATAAAAATTTTTAGCTCGTATGCTATTTAAAACTTATGAAGCTTACCTGTATGATAACCATAATGTCAGAAAAAGAAATAAATAGCTCTATAGTTATATAATTCAAAACTGGCAGACTGTATGCTAAGTTTTCAATTTGAAAGATTCATAAAACACTATCTAAGACAAGTCTTCTTGAATTAAATATTTTACATAAAATATGTATTTACATTTTTGAAAAAATAATACTGTTTTCAGACATATACTGAGTGAACTAATGTAAACTTATGTTTCTAGCAAATCACTATTCTTCCCAAAATTAACATGGTAATAGCTAACATTTTTTTGAGCAATTGTTACATGTCAGACACCATTTTATATACTAACAAGTGTAAACTTATTTAATACTCCCAATAATTCTGTGTACTAAATACTATTATGAGATCATTTTGAATATAAGGAAACTGGAGTATGGAATTGTAAGAAAAATTTTGAAAATTACACAGCTTGTGTAGGTTGGATTCAGAATCTATGCCCTTAACCAATGATTTACATTACCTATAAAATATTTCCACGATTTCTTCTGTGCCCTGGATGTCTCCACTAATATGTGTTGCTTCTCCAGAGGGCAAATATTGAGATGAAAGTGAACATTTTAGTTTATTAGTTGAGATTTCCAATTTGTTTTCCTAAACAAAATACAGGCAGATGACAAATTAATTTCATTTTTTTTTGTTATTTATTTAATTTCATCAAGATTTTTGGTCCTATGTTGACATAACTTTACTTAAATGGAGGCAAGCATGGTTTGAAAAGAAATGGAGAGAAAAGAAAGATTGGTTGTACACACTTCATGACTATGTGTATTTGTTCCCTAGAAAGCTGGTTTTCTCTCTTTTCTTTTTTTCCCCTTAAATCTTTTCTAAATATTTCCTTTAAAAATACATTAGAAGATAATTTAGTTGAGAAGCTATGTTTAAATATATGAAATATTGGGGTATCAACTTAAATTATTATTTACACTCAATATTTATTGTCACACAATTATGGTATAATATGCCCTATAAGATAAAGGTGGAGGGGTATCGTTTTATTATTTTAATTTAGAAATCTACAAAGGAAGAAGTAAACCTGACTAGAGTTAAAGATGAACATCAGCTCTAGAGAGGAGAAGTGCTGAAATGAACAAAAGTTTTTATCAGGTAGCACTTTAAGTTTTATGCAATAAACTAATTAACAACAACAACCAAAAAAATGCAGTTTACACAGATGCCCCGTCAAACACTACCAGAGAAGCACAGATGGGACACTATCAAGTAGCATAATGCTCTAGTACTCATTTATATAATCTGCATAATTCTTCCAAACATCTGAATCCCTGTAAAGAAACACATGCTAAAATTAAATATATATGTGTGTATATATATATATATATATATATATATATATATATATATACATATATATATATGTGTATATATATATATATATATATATAAATTGCTCTATATTCAAACACTCTTTTACATGCTGCAATATATATTTGAGTGGGTGAAGTGCTATTTGTAGATAGTATTTCCCTCCCATTTAGTAAAGTTTGGAAATGAAAACAAATGTACACATACAGGGAATTCCCTTGAATAAGCAATACATCTGCCCAATATTTCAATGTACACTATATTTTCGGTGTGTTGTTCTTCCTGATTGGATCAACACAGGAAATTTTGAGTAGTTGAATCATTTACTTGTTTAAAGAGAGGTGTAAAATTCAGGAAACTGTGTACACTGTAGGAAAGATTTATTTTCCCTGTTGAATTATTTTGTTTTTCAGGCTTCAAAAGCTTAATTTTATTTAATTCATAACAATGTTACTTGTGTTATAATGTTTTTTGGTCTGATGTTTGAAGCAAAAGTACCTAAATTTAATAATCACTGCTAACTGCACCCATACATTTTCCTCTAATGAGATTAGTGGGCAAATTTATATTGTTTTGCTTTATGCTTATCTTTTGAAGATGTATTTTTGAAAATGACTCTAGTGCCCTGAGCAGTGTATAGAACAAATATTAACTAAATGCCTGATTCTTCTTTCTCTGACTTATGTCTTATTATCTTTCCTGCCAAGATTCTTTATACTCTTTTTTTATTTTATTTTATTTTATTTTATTTTATTTTATTTTTTTTTTTGCATTTTCGTTTTCCTAATGGTACAAGCCAATACAAAAAAAGAGAGAGAGAAAGCAAGCAATGACGTTGGGGTTAGTGTTGGGGGCAGGGCATGAAAAGCCTCCAAGAGAATTGCTTTATTTCCGCCCCCACCCCAATCTCTCAGCTACCTCTATTTAAACCATACAATATGCAATCACATTGCCTTTGACCTTATTGGTTTCCCTTTCGAATGGACACTAATAATTAATACAAAGCCAGTGAGTGATGCGAATATATTCTCCATTGCATTGTTGAACATGCTAAATAATTTAAAAGGCACAGAAGACTCTAATGCTTGGTGGGGGAGGTAAAACCATACCATTTGGCAGGGGCAAGGGATTCAGGGTCCTTTGCTTTTTGTTTCTATTGAATGCTTTTTGGCTGTACAGCTGGAAAGGGCATTCCTATAGGACTTTAAAGGCAAAGTAGAAAAATGACATAAAAGCCTTGCTTGGATTTGATTGATGCACTCTCATATTTGAAGTTCACTCAGAGCTTTGTGCTAGAAGGCCTGGGTCACTCTATCCAGCACTCTAATGAGACTGTGTGTGAACACTTCCAGCTTTGTAGGCCTTGCTTTAATCAGAGATTGGAAAACACTCCTGACTGATAGGCTCCAGAATCAGATCTAAACAGAAAATAACATGCTCGATTTGGCCTCTGAAGGTGGGTTGAGCAAATCTTTGTGATGTATTGGAGCATTTGCTGAGTGCAAGTGCACGTGGGGTGGTTCTTATTTCTGTCGGCAAATACAAATTTTTCACTCAGCAGGCGTAATCAGAGCTAACTCGAGAGGAGAAATAACAAAAACTCAACAGCCCTTAGCAACTCAGCATGGCATAGAGGGATTTAAGACTTTAGCATTTTATCTCCATCAGTATGAAAATGTATGAGGAAATCCAAACTTTGAAAGTGCAAATAAACACATTTAGCACATTGCAAGCCACTGATTTTACTGGATCTTTTGCTGGCACTTTCAATTCTTTATCAATTTCACTTAAGATTTTCAAATTTCATAAAACTTGTTTCCTAATTTGCACCATTTATGCAACTGAGTTCATTTGCATGAGCAAAGGATAATGTAAGTAGAGCCTCCCAATGGGTTACTAGTGCATAATGATAGTCTGAAGTTTAAAATTTTGTGCTGAATGATAAAAGAAAGTGTAATTCACTGATGGGCAAAAATTATCCTCACCCTGCATGAGCAATACTATAATCCCCAACAATCGCCATTCATAGAGACCTGTTTCAGAGATACTTTTGGAACTCACTTGTAGAACTTTCTTATCCATTTTTAAAAATAATACAATCATGAAAATAATGAATAACGATTAAGTATTATAGCTTAGCATGTTATTTTCACCACTGCAGAAAAAATATATTATTCAGTGACTTGTTTACACAATTTTTATTATAAGTTCTCATTGTTTTGTAACTTCCTTGTCTTTATTAATGCCATTCCTTAGAAACAGTAGACTATCAGAACTTATGATATTACTATTCGATATTAGACACATGGCCCTTAATCATTATGTCTGAAATATGAGATCCTTCTTAGAGCATTATATACCAATGTTGCCCAAGTTTCTATGGTGCTAAAGTTCTATTAATGAAATAACCATGTATTTTATTATCCAAATTTAGGCTTTTTAAGAACGAAAGGACACTATTATTATTAAGGCCAAGGCAATAGACATTGTGGATTGTACTGGAAAAAACAGAACATATGGCTTTCCACCTATAGGAAACTTTCTTTAAGTGATGTAGAACCTTCTTAATAAACCTTAGAATGATAATATTTCCATCATGCAGGTTTTACTTATCATTTTTTGCATAGGTAGTAGTCTCCGGTCAACTTTGTTTCCACCAACATTCTAGAAATATCTGGCTCTATATTTTACAGATTACTTAGCAATTAAAAATTTCGATGTGATCATGTTTGAGAATCCTAAGGAAATGTTAATGGCTGGCAAATACATGCCACACTTCTTTCCCCCCTAACATTCAGCCTGACTGCTTGAAAGACTAAAGTGATACAAGTGGTTAAAGGGATACTAATTTTGCTCTGACTTCAGGGCACTGAAAATATTTTCTTATCAGAAAAGTAGGCATTAGACATCCAAATCAAGAGTAGGAAACAAACAATTCCACACTCCACATCATGATTTAAGTTCTAACCCCACCTCATTCTACTTTTTTCCCCTTAACCAATGGGGATGTTTATAAGGAAACCAAAGATACTGACAGAGCAGAGGATTCTGCCCCTACATTTCTTCTAAAGGAATCAGGTATTTATTGCTGTCAAATAATCTAGATAAATTTCTATTTTCACTATTGCATAGATATTCTCAACTTTCCCCTGCATCTGTTTTTCAGAATACAGGTGAATGACTTGGTGCAAAAAAAATTGTTCTCTCAGCTCTCTCCCCCCTCCTTCTGTGCAACAGTGTTTAAAAATAATAACCCTGTAATAAGGGAAGCTTGTAAGCCATAGCCATATGATTTCTTTGACTTTTATATTATACAGTTTGCATAAATATTTGTATAAATTCCATAAAATAATAGTTTATTGAATGAGTAAATAAATGTAAAACTAAATTAAAAGATTAATGCAAATATTTCTATGTATATTTATATGAATAATTATACAAACATAAGTTTGTAAATATCTTGATATTGATTCCTGAAGTGCTTTTTTACACCATTGCCATTTATTTTAAAATTGGAAAAAAGACTGTAAATTATTGAGTCTTTTCTCTAGAATTCATCAGTTGGCAAGTATTTATGATTCTAAATATGCCACAATTGTTCTTATTTCTGGACATTTTTGTTTTATACAAATTTATGTAAAATATAAATAACTGTTTTTAACTTTGGAAGTACTGGTGAAACTAAGATGGTTACAAAAGAATCATGATCTCAGTAAAATGAGAGAAACTCATGGCATGACAAAATATCATGGTGTTTAAGATTCTGAAGACTATAAAAAAGTGTTTATGCTATGTGCTTCCTTATGGTATCACTTCAGCATATTTGAGGTTGTAGTCAGTTGGCACATATACATTAAATGTAGCATTGAAATAATTTGGTATAATTAATATATTATTTATATCCTGACTACTCCATTTCCTTTTCTACCACGTTCACTCTGAGACTAACCTCTGTCCACTCTGCATTCTAATTGGCTGTCAGTCAGATAGGGTTACTTCTCTCTACAACCCCTGCCACTGATTTAGTTTACATCATAGTCATCTCTCCTACATGAACTCCTTGCTTCCAGTTTTGTCCCTCGTTGATCCATTCTCCACATTATTGTGAGAATAAACTTTCTAAAATACAAATCTTTGATCATTCCCCTGCTTACAGCTATTTGAAATCTCTCCTCTACTCCCAGATAATGTTGAACCCAAAACTGGGCTAACGACTTACTTTATATCCTATCCCTCGCTAACCATAGCCAGTCCCTCTTCTTTCTTCCATTGTACTCTGTTGATCGTTTTCCCTAAACATTCTTTTCAGCTCCTCCCTCTTTCCTTCTACAATAATTATTTTCATTCATTCAAGCCTGTTTCGCCACTTCCCCTGACAACCTTCCATGATTTTTCAAATATGGGTAAGGTGTTCATTCTATGTGTACCAATACTTACCTACTCTTGCTTTATCATACTTGTCCCATTACCTGAACCCCTGCTATATTGTTAACTTCATAATATTACTCACCTCTCTGTCTTATTCATAATAACAAGCCAGACTAAAATATAGTGTCTAGTACATAGCATTAATATTAAAATATTTATATATTTCTGTTTCTATCTGTTTATTGAAGCATTAACCTCTGTGAGAATTACTTGATATTAAAGACATATACATTCCCATCTTGTTAACCACATTTCCTAACACAATTCTATGTAAAGATCTGGCTTCAATCAGATAAAGCACTTGAAAAATAAATTCATCAATTGATTTCAAATCTTTAGCAACCAATTTTTGTTATTTTTCTCTTATATACTCCTCTCTCTCTCTCTCTCTCTCTCTCTCTCTCTCTCTCTCTCTCAGTTCCTTGCTAAGTTTCAAAGTAAAATATATCATCACAGAACAAAAAGTAAGGTCACTTCCATGAAATGTTGGGAATGATATTCCAAAACCATTGAAGAACAAATTCTTATTCTTATTCTGTATTGGTAGTCATTAGCAGAGACATTTACATTGACACATTTTTTTTAAGTAAATAAAAAAAGCTTTATGAAAACTTACTATTTCTTCACTGTCAAGTGAATATAATAGTCACTATTCATTTTCTATTAAACTATTTTTAAAATTAGGCATCATAATGTATCTTCTCCCTCTCGTACTTTTAGGTCTGAATTGTATTTTATTTGTCTGAATGATATTTATAGATTTAACTAATGATTTGGTTGTAATATTTTCCTTTCTGCAATTGTGGCACAATAAAGTTTATAAGAGGGACAAATTTAATGTATAACAAATTAAACTCATAAAATGAATGTAAGTATCCCAGGTTTCCTTTTTTTTTTCTATTTTCAAATTTCTAAAATAAAGTGGATATGAAAGAAATGAAACAGGAATAAATCTATTTATCTTACAAAGTATAATGTTAGAATTAGAGAAAATATCTAAATTCAGGTCAATATAACTTTGAAAAGTAAAAGAAAAAAATCCAAATATTAAAATAAGTATCATTTGAAATAGAAATAAAGAAAATATTAGAAAATACTTTTTATCAGAAAGGTCAAACATCAAACAGATTAAGGGACTCGAGACACGTCTGATTCATGTTAGATATAATTTCCAAGTATATTATTCTACTCACAAACCCAGTTCCTTTTCTCTTGGCTTCCCACTTTTTGACTTGATTTGAGGAATTGAACTGTTTCAGTAAAGTTTAATTAATATTCAAAGATTGCTTAGAAGTATTTTTTAACACATGACATTTTTTTTTTCTGTGATGGGACAGAACGGTTAGCTAAGCATTTCTCTTGAGTGAGCAAAATGACTCTAGTTCTAAAGATACAAGGGGAAATTTACATTTACTTGGGCAGCTCATGTTCTCTTCCAAATTGCATAATCCCAAAGCTGCATAATCTGAGCTCCAGACAAGTGTGTCCACTGAATTGTTACATACACAGTTTGCACTGTCACCTATGGGCAGAGCATAAAGGATGCATTTGAGGACCAGACCAGCAACCTCAAGATCGCTTTTACTGAGTAGCCCAATAGTTTGCTTGCATAATGTGAAATTCTAGAAACTTACAGTTAATATATTTAACTCAAGTTTACTTTGCTCAATTAATTATATAAATGTTTTAAAGTATTGCTATGCAGTTCTGTGAGAGATGTCTGCTAGCCTTAAACAAACCTCTGGAGGTACTACCACTAGGATTAGAAGAGAATTCTAAAGATCTAGTCACTATGGCTCTAGGAAATCTTGTGGAAAACAAAAATGAATCCACATTTTTATGTATCACCAGAAATAAAACTCTTATTAAGTCACATTTTTCTGTTTTTATAAACAGTCGTTTTAAGAAAAGTTGGGGTCAGTTAGCATGTCACCTATATATAGTTTACTTACTAAAATTGAATGCTAATTTCCCCTTCACTTTTAGTTGTTGAAGTCTAACAAAATAAAAATCATTCTGAAGATGTTTTTTAAGTGCTTTATATTTATTTCTTCTTATTTGTATAGAGATACCAGTTTTCTAATAGCATTAATAGGTATATAGTTAAAAATATCTCAGACTGTTTTAGTTTTAAACTGAAAGTTTCAGGATGTTTCCAAAGGTCAGATTGCTTGTGATTGAATTATACCCCTTTTTAAAAAAGCAATATAAATTAAACGATACCATGTCTCCCTGAAAATAAGACCTAGCCGGACAATAAGCTCTAATGTGTCATTTGGAGCAAAAATCAATATAAGACCCAGTATTATATTATATTATATTATATTATATTATATTATATTATATTATATTATATTATATTATATTAATTAAGACCCAGTCTTATAGTATTATAGTAAAATAAGACTGGGTCTTATATTAATTTTTACTCCAAATGACGCATTGGAGCTGATGGTCCGGGGCTAGGTCTTATTTTCGGGGAACATGGTATATTATGATATAAACATTATAATAGATATTGTGTGGGCTAATGCGATACTTTATTACAAAGAGAACTTGATATTTAGTTGGTAAAGGAGTAGGAATTGGAATCAGAGTAAATCAATTTTGTTTTTCAGTACTTGGTTAATTCCTTCTTACTTTTTTTCCTGTTGGAAAATACAATTTGTGCTTTTAAATCAATCAATACACCTTATCCACTGTATTATAAGATGACACAGAAAAAAATAAATGAATGACAAATGAAATGGCTGCTTACATTTTTTTTCCTACTAAAATCTTAGTAAATATTTCTACTAAAATATTCTAGTGGCTTTTAAGATACATTTTAAATTTTCTCAATTTCAGGCAAATTGGAAAGCGATTAGATTGTGGTTAACAAGGGATAAAAAAGGTATAAGTGGTAAAATAAGACTTATGATCATTAAACTAGAGAGAAGAGAAACTGAAATAAGTTATTTCCTTTCCAAGAAAAGAATCTCAATGTTTTTAAATCAAGGAGGAAAAAAAAGCAAAGGTCTAACTGCCATGTGAACTCATTTGAAATGTCATGTCATATTAGAACTAATAATCAGAATGCCTATTTCCCCTTTTGCTTGAGCCATCAAATTTGTCAAAATTTTATGATAATTCATCCCAGCATTCCTTAGACATTTAAATGACAGACACTCTTAGTAAAGGGGTAAAAAAAGCCTCTGTAATCTTACTCCTCATGTTAAAATTGCCTCCAGAGAGGTTTTAAAAATATTCCGTATTATGGCATGAGCAGCTGCTAAACTTTTCATTTCCACTTATGCTTCCCTGTCTCTTTGGATAAAGACAATAAATTGGCTACCTACCTTTTATTGTCCTGACCTTTTGACTTCTGAACCATGACTGACCAAATCTTACCTTGACTTGTTTAAGTCAGTAGCTCTGATCCTCTCCCAAAGGTTCTGAAGTTTTCTCTCTCCTGAGCGGGTTAGCTCCCCCTCTAGTGTTCACTGCTCATCAAATAATTCCTCCAACAAATAAGAGAACTGCCCAGTTTTGGGTTCCCCATAGAAGGGCATATCTTGAAGTGACTGATATAAGTGTTTAATGGCACAAGGAAAAAAAGGTAAATATAAATTCTACACTTTAAAAATATTATTTCCCTTTGAGCACCTTGCAAGCATCCCAGCAGTTTTGTCTATGAAACTCTAAGAAATGCTGCATCTGCTGCCATGAAGGAGGAATGCATGGCTGAATAGATAGGAAATGTTTGGAAACTGTAAGATGACCTGGTAAACAAAAACAAAAGCAAAAAAACAGTCCTTTGTGTTGGGAAATTTAAAGCCTGATTATGAATAAAGGACTTTTCATTGAAAGCTGACACCCAGGACCTCTTTATTTGCAGTCCAATTACGAATAAAGAAGCAGGATTGGGAGAGTCGGAGGCTCCAGCTTTTTTTTTTTTCTGAGAATTTTGAGAAAGACCAGTAAGAGAATTAAATCCCCTCCATTTGCTGTTAAAAAGAGACTGGGTAAATAATGTCCCATTCTCTCAAAGGCTTACCCTTACTGTATCTGATACAGAACTACAGAAAAAGTGCAATGGATATCAGTGATAGTTTTAAAATGTGTTGGCTCAAAAGTTAAAAGTTCAGCCACTTCATTAAATCTAGTGTTAAAGTTTCAGTGAGACTTAATCCAGAATTTATCATGCAGTTGAAAGTAAAAGGAAGAAAGGAAAGAAGGGAGAAAGGGAGGGAGGGAGGGAGGGAGGGAGGGAGGGAGGGAGGGAGGGAGGGAGGGAGGAAGGAGGGAGGGAGGGAGGGAGGGAAGGAGGAAGGAGCAAAAGATGGAAAAAAGTAAAACAAAAATATGAAACAGTCCTAAGAGGCTAAAACTCCACAGTTGCTCATCAACCTAAAATCTAGAAGATTTATTTATTTTTAGTCATGGTATGTAATTTTAAACTTAAAAACAGTACTAGAAAACACACCAAATTCTTCCAAGAAGGCACAAAATATCTACTATTTAAGTAATTGCTTCAAAGTTTGTTTCAAAGAATAGTATATGTCTTGGAATAGGTCACATAATTCATTTAAATTTCAGGTTGAAAAATATATGACTATATTAAATTAGCTTTAGCTTTAATCTTTTGAATTTTGGGAATGATGTAAGCCCTCAACTAATAGTTTTCTTAGTATCAGTGATTTTAAAAACATGGTTGGTTAATTTTATTCTTGTGTCATAAGTTAACATATATTTCTCAATAATAATAATAATAAAACTTTAAAAAATGATAATAAATAAGGATGATCTAAACTCACGAGAACTTCCTCTATAGTGTTCTGTTTTCATATTACTTCATGATCAAAATTATCTGTTATCATCATCATTAATAATGCATCAAAGACCCATACATTATGTAAACATACATCCTGCAAGAACCTAACTTACATTTTGTTATGGTGTTGAAAGTGAATTATTCTATTTTGGTTTAATAAAGACCTTAAAATACTTTCTAAGTAAAGTAAACCATTCCTTAAAAATATTACTTACTTTGTTGTCTTTCTCTTTATTGTATCATTTAAAACTGGATCACTCAATACAGCAGCAGAAGAATAATATATTCAAGCCCTGCAATGTTAGACCGCCTTAAGCTTTTCCCATTTTCAATTTTCCTGGTTCTGTATTTTATTGAATCCCATTTTAGTGCTCTCTTTTAAAGCTAATTTAAGGATCTTTAAAAGATCATCATTCATGAACTAATGGGATCAGGTAACTAGTGCCTGTCTTTATTTAGCAAGAGCCCTTTTGAAGGCTTAAAGGACTAGCATGGTCCATGGGTTCATTCAGTTTGCACTTCTTGGGTAAGAATGACAGCACATAGGATAATCATTTCCACTGTGCTGTGGGTTTTTCCAGGTGGACAACTCTTTGCTCTGAACTAAACTGAGATCACACACACTTTTTTCTGAGCAGTTGTTTGACAGAAGTATCCTTTAAATCACATGTCTCGTGCTAGGTTGCATTGTGAAGTACATGGCTTGAACTGGAGGCCAGTACAAATATAAATACCACTTGTTTTTTTTTTAGATGGTGCTATAAGCCATTGGTTCAGGCAAACTTCAAACCATCGGTAAAATTGAAAAGTAAATAAAATGCCATACATAAGAGGAAAATTGGATTTTATGAAATTTTCGTAGCTCAGATTTCTAGTACAATTTTCATGTCAAAATTTCTAGTATGAAGGAGGTCATGAGTTATGTCAGCTTGACTAATTTAATTGCTAAAGATTATGCAATGTTGCAAAGGACAGATGAAGGGGTTCTATCTGTCAAAGTGGTTATATAAAAACAAACAGAAAAATAAGGACAACAACAAAATAAAAGCACAGAATAAGTTTAACTATACAGAACCCTGAGGGTCCTTATAATTTGGACAGATTTATAATAAGATTATAAAATATAAGAACCATAAGGGACCTTAGAGATGATCTCATCTACTTTCATCATTTGCCAAATCTTAGGTCCAGGAAAACTTAGAAAAATAAGTTCCTTGCTTAATATGTGGCTACAAAATAGACAACAAAGCATTAGATCTTGATCTTTGGGTTTCAGTTACACTGTTCTTTTCACCAAGTGGGCTTTAGTCATGCCCTGAAGTTAAATAGGGGTGTTTTTATGGAAATAGGACGAAAGAGACATTTTTGGAAAGCTTGGTACAGTAGATGTGAGTTATTCAAGGAGTAATATTTAGAGAGAAGGAAGTTAAATGTTTGATGGGGGTAGAAAAGATACTTGTTACATTCTTAAGACTCATGATCTTGGAGGTTACCTTCAGTAAAAGAACAACTATTAGTTGTAGATACAATTTGTTACTGAGATGGGGAATTGAAAACCAAATAATGGTTGATTGAAGATTGTATACTTTGTTTTTTTAAATATTTTTTAATCACATTTGACGTACAGTATTATATTAGTTTCAGTGGTACAACACAGTGATTAGAAATTTATATAACTCAAGAACTGATCATCCTGATAAGTCTAATACCCATCTGACATAATAATTATTACAATATTGACTACATTTCTTATGTTATACTTTACATCCCCATGACTATTTTATAACTACTAATTTGTATTTCTTAATCCCTTCCCCATTTTCCCCCATCCCCCGAAGCCTCTTTCCATTTGGCAACCATCAAAACGTTCTCTGTATTACAAGTTTCTGTTTTGTTTGTACATTTATTTTGTTCTTTAGATTCCATATATAAATGAAATTATATGACATTTGTCTTTCTCTGTTTAACTTACTCCACTCAGCACAATATCCTCTAGGTGTATCCATGTTATTGCATACGGCAAGATTTCATTCTTTTTATGGCTGAGTAATATTCCATTATATATACATACTACCTCTTCTTTATTCATTCATCCATTGATGAATACCCAGGTTGCCTCCATATCTTGGCTATTGTAAATAATGCTGCAATAAACATATGGGTGCACATTTCCCTTCAAAGTAGTATTTTGGGTTTCTCTGGATAAATACACAGAAATGAGATTACTGGGTCCTTCTTATTATAGCCTTTGTTTTCAAGTCTATTTTGTCTGGTATAAGTATTGTTACCCCAGCTTTCTTATTTGTTTCCATTTTCATGAACTATCTTTTTCCATCCTTTTACTTTCATTCTGTTTGTGTCTTTGAAACTGAACTGGGTCTCCTATAGGCAGCATATGTAAGGGTCTTATTTTCTTATCCCTTCAGATACCCTACGCCTTTTGATTGAAGCATTTAATCCATTTACATTTAAAGTAATTATTAATGGGTATACAGTTATTGCCATTTTATTATTCATATTTTTGATCTTCTCTCTCTCTTTTTTTTCTTCTTCATCTTCTTAAGAAGACCCTTCAACATTTCTTATAATGCTGGTTTGGTGGTGATGAACTTTATATTTTTATTATCTGTCCTTCGATTCTAAAGGATAGCTTTGCTGGGTAGAGTTATCTTGGTTGTAGGTTCTTGCTTTTCATCAATTTGAATATTTTCTGCCAATTCCTTCTGGCTTGCAGTTTCTGTTGAGTAATCAGCTAACAGTCTTATAGGAGCTCCACTGTAGGTAACTAAATGTTTGTCTCTTGCTGGTTTTAAAATTCTTTCTTTGTCTTTAACCTTTGTCATTTTAATTATAATGAGTCTTGGTGTGGGCCTCTTTGGGTTCTTCTTATTTTGGACTCTCTGCACTTCCTGGGCTTGTATATCTATTTCCTTCACCAGATTAGGAAAAACTTCAGTCATTATTTTTTCAAATAGATTCTCAATTCCTTCTCTTTCTTCTCCTTCTGGTATGCCTATGATGCAAATGTTGGTATGCTTGATGTTGTCCCAGAGGCCCCTTGAACTATCCTAATATTTATAAAATTCTTTTTTTTTCTTTTTGCTGTTTCAATTCGTTGTTTTCTACTATGTTGTCTTCCAAATCATTGATTCAATCCTCTGTTTCATCTAATCTGTGGATTCTATCTAATGCCGTCTTCATTTCAGTTATTGTATTCTTTATTTCTGACTGGTTCATTTTTATGTTTTCTATCTTCTTTGTTGAAGTTCTCACTAAGATCATTGAGCATCATTATAACCAGTGTTTTAAACTGCATCTAGTGGATTGCTTGTCTCCTTTTATGTAGTTCTTTTTCTGGAGCTTTGTTCTGTTCTTTCATTTAACATATTTCTTTGTTTTTCCATTTTGTTTGCTTCCCTGTGTTTGTTTCTATGTATTAGGAAAACTGCTATATCTCCCAGTCTTAGAAGAGTGGCCTTAGTAGAGGGGTCCTGTGGGGCCCAGTGGTGCAGTTTCTCTGGCCATCTGAGCTGGCTACTCCAGGTGTGTCCCTTATGTGGATTGTGTGTGCCCTCCTATTGTAGGTGACCCTTGGCTTCTGTTTTCACATCAGTGGGACACACCAGCACATCAGACTGATTGGTTGTGAGCACTGGCTGTGAGCAGTGGAGAATTTGTTGTGCACGGACTGACTCTATAGAGTAGGATGCACTTTAGTGGGGTTCTGGTGTTTGCCTGGTGTGCCCTTTGGGTGTGTCATTTCTGGAGATGGTTGCATAGTGCTCTGGTGTGGTCTGAAGCTGGCCACTGGTTGTGTTGGTTCTGGAGACTTTGGGAGTGGCTCTGTTACAGGCCAAGGTCAGCAGTTGCATGTGCCCTGCCTAGGGCCATGTGGTATGAGCTACAAAGTGATATCCATATGGGTGCCACTTGTACTGGGCTTGGAGGTTCCTGGGATGGGCTAAGCTGTGATTCAAGGCTGGATGCTGCTAATGCCTGGCTTGGGGCTGCTTAGTAAAAGGTACAGGGCATGCTGAGTACACATTTTGAGCTGCTGTGCCAGCATTGGAGCTGAGTGTCAGTAACTAAATCTGTGTGCAAACCCTTTAAGAGGAATGCCTGGGGCTCCAGCAGCCCCCTGTCTCAGTCAGCCACAATCTCTGCTGGTTTTCACAGCCAGAAGTTATGGGGACTTCTCTTCCCAGGATTGGAACACTGGGCTGTGGAGTTTGGTGTGGGGATGGGGCCCCTTGCTCCTCAGGAGGACCTCCACAGCCAAGATATCCCTCCCATTTTTTTTTTTTTTTTTAAATTGGGGAAGAGGAACAGGACTTTATTGGGGAAGAGTGTGTACTTCCAGGTCTTTTTCCAAGTCAAGTTGTTGTCCTTTAAATCTTAGTTGTGGAGGGTGCAGCTCAGCTCCAAGTCCAGTTGCCGTTGTTAGTTGTGGGGGAGCACAGCCCACCATCCCTTGTGGGAGTCGAAAGGGCAACCTTGTGGTTGAGAGCTCACTGACCCATGTGGGAATCGAACTGGTAGCCTTCGGCATTAGGAGCACAGAGCTCCAACCACCTGAGCCACTGGGTCAGCCTGTCCCTCCTGATTTTTAACAGCCACACGTGAGTGTGGGACCAGTGCTTTTTGTTTCTCCATCTCTCCTACCTGTCTTGTTGTAGTTTCTTCTGTATGCCCTTAGTTGTAGGACTTCTGTTCAGCTAGTCTTCAAGTGATTCTCCATAATGGTTCTGTATTTTAGTTGTAATGTTGATCAGTGGTGAGTGGAAGAAAGCACAGCATTTACCTACTTGCCCTCTTGACCTGAATACTTGAATTCCATATACTTCTTAACAAATATATATTGGAAATGTTTATTAAGGGATTTACTTATTAGGTAAATCTCTATAACAAATCCACACTTCTAGGCCCTAGCAAAGACACAAACATGTGTTTTTTTGTGAATTATAGTGAAAACTTTGGTCAAGTGGGCTCATTTATTTTCAGAATAAATTGTGCATTCATTGATTAATCAATAGAAATTCCAATGGTGATAAGATAAAAGTAAACTGTTCAATGACTTTTTAATGATAACAGCAAGTTGAGAGAGAGAGAGAGAGAGAGAGAGAGAGAGAGAGAGAGAGAGAGAACCAGCATTGTTTCTTCCCTTAGCCCTAAGTAGGCAGAATAAATGAAGGTCTTGTTTCACCATACTAAGTACTAAGACAGGCTTTCAAATCAATTTACTGATCCCTATAGTGATTAATAAGGTCATATTTCTCACCAGGAAAGTTAGGTGAAATAATCAGATTTTAATTTTATATAATTGTAATTAGTAAGGCAAGGATTAATCATTACTATCTCATTTATGAAAATATATCTTTCTTATCTCAATTGAACTTTTCTGCTTTCACTAAATTCATTCTATTTTGCGTTCAGCTGTATATTTGTGTTTAGATTAAAATAATATTAATCTAGTATATATACATAAAAAACAGTAGAAAGTATATATATTAAAAAATATAAACAGTAGTTATATCTTGGTAGTGTGAAATTGTATGTTTATTTCTAATTTTTTTCCAATGAACATGTATATCTATCCTAATTTAAAATCAAAGTTAAATACTTTTAAATCTATTTTTAATCTTTCTTACATGTTGTCATTAGGAAAGGAAATTGATATTTATTGAAAACAAAAAAAATACAGAACAGTGTGGGAGCCAGCAAAGACTAGTAAAAATGAATGATGTATTTATTCAAGCAAATATTTATTGGGTGTCTATATGTGTCCATCACTGTTCTCGTAATTTGGTATACTTCAGTAAACAAAATTGATGAAAAGTTCTGCTTTTATGGAGCTTAAATTTTAGTGGGAACCAATTAGAAAGTATCAGAAAAACAAGGAAGATTATTTTGTCCATGAGGAGTCCTTGTCAAATGTGTATGTGGCACGACGAAGCGTCTTAAAAAATAGAAAAAGGTGAAGAAGGAACAGTAAATCTTTTTTGAAGAAGATTTTGGTGGTGGTTTTGAAAGTAGTTTAAGTAGGAGAGAAATCTAGACTCAGTTAAAAACTGATCATAAGTAGTATAGATGATAGCTTTCCAAGTTTGAAGTCAGTAAGGAAATAAAAAGAGGGATATTTACTTGTATGGAGCAGTGGCTTCAGATTGCTGTTCATAATTCTCACTGAGCTGCTGTAATACACCAACTAAGTAAGAAGCAAGAGTATTGTTGGCATTTACATTCAGAACAAAACTCATGAATTATAGGTTGTTCTTTAGTTTAAGAACAAAGAACACATACATTAAACGTTAATCAAATTGCTTTGAATCAACTTTGGTTAATGGAAATTGCTAGTCCACATGGTAAACAAGTTATTGTGGATATGTTGGAATTTGATAATCTTCATCATCCTATATAGCTTCTATCTATTTTTTAAGAACTCAGTTCATCCATTGTTTCCATTTGAAGCTTTCTTTGGCATACCTATCTTTTCTTGCTCTTTTCTTCTTTGCTCTGTTAGGAGCTTAATTCTGTGCTTTATTTAGATACTAGCCTTCTCCATACCCGGCCTCGACTGTAGATTTCCTCATCCTATTTAGCCAAAAAATACTCAAGAACAATGATTACATCTTTCTTTTCTGTATCTACAGTACCCTGTTCTCTGTGTCTGGCACCCAGGAAGCTCTCAGTAGAATATTATTTCATAAATGGAATCACTGGAGAAAAACGAATGGAAAAAAAAAAGGAACTTTGGTTTCCCACTCTTCATTCTATAAATTACTTATTACTTTGTGCATACAGCAATAAAGTTTCCATGATAACAAACATTTTTCAAGGTGAAATACTGTTTTCAAAATTGGGGCCACACATGGAAATTAAGACTCTTGACTTCAACTCTAAAATTATACAATAATTGTAAAACTGCTCTGCTCTAGAATGTCAAAATTACATCTCTTTTAACAAGTGTCTCTCCAAATAATACTATATGGTATTAACTCAAGCATTTTAATCTTATTATATTTTCATTGTTATATTATCCAGCTCATGCCATTCACTCAGTGAGTATTTAAGAAATGCTCTGACAGCATGGTAGTAATTGAACATATTTTTTCTTCATGAAGTTTATATAGTAGGATAAGAAGCAGATGATAAACCAACGAAAAATGTGGTTTTGATGCAATGGAAATAAAAAATAACAGAGTAAGAAGGGAGTTAGAGAATACTGAAAAAGGTCAATACTTGAGGCTTCTGTATGTTGGACTGTGGTAGCTAGTCACCAAGGCTCAGCCTCTCTTCATGCAAATATTATTCTATACAGACAAGAGTGTGTCAGATTGTTTTTCTTTAACTTTGTCTAGTGTTCCAATTCAAGGATGTCATGGTTAAAGTTCTAATGTGTTTTCAATTTTGTATTGGATGCCCCCCACACTGCAACTGCTTGAGTATTCTTCTGTTGGTTTTTTAACCATATTCAGGCCAACATAATTTGTAGCAGAAATTATTTCTTTAATAATATTTGAGAGACATGGGTGAAATGCCCAGAAAATACTACAAGATACTTTGAGACATAATGGGAATAATGAAGAAAGACGGGGGTATAGAATGTCCCCAGAAATTTTTAGGAGAAATGGAGCAAATGATCTGTTACAAAAGTTATACCTTCAGCAAGATATCAGGTAAACTGGAAAGGACTTAAAACATAGTATTATGCACACATCTGTACAAATTTGACCTAATAGAAGGAGTAAAAAGTGATACTGTTGTAAATTAGTCATTCTACTTCCAGTAAATTCTATAAACCTTAGCCTGGAAATATGGTCGATGTCATTTAAGTAGGAATTAAAAGAAAGAGAACCAGACATGACATAATTATAGAGGCATGGCATTTCAGAGATGAAATCGATCTTAGAAGATCACTTAGATAAACTTCTTAACTTTACAGATAAAACCAAATTGAGGGGAACTGTTGAGTACAGACCACCTCCCAAGAGAGAAAACATGGATACACTGTCACAACGTCGATTTTAACATAAGCTTAACTCTGTTGCATACTTTTCTCATACCTCTTATCACATCATGTAAATGTGAATTCCTTGATTGTAGGAATGATCTATCACATACCACTGAAATCCTGCTGTTTAGTACACAGCCTGGTACAAAAGTTCTATTATAAATGCTTGAGTACTGCCTTGCTGGTTGAATAAATGAGTGAATGAATGATAAATGAATATATGGGCAATTCTATGCAGACAATGTGAACTCAGGAAGCAAATAACAGAGCATCTGTTAAAATTTGACTCAACTTTTGGAAAAATTGTTCTCAACTTTTAAGACATAATGAAAAGAATTGCCGGTTCAATCTTAATCCAAAGAAAAATAGAGTTAAAATTATTGAGTGCAAAGTGTGTGCCAAACCATTTTACTTGTATTAAGTTGATTCCCACAATAACCCCCCCAAGACAGATATTATTCTAAATGAGAAGAAAAAATAAGCAAGCCTAAGGGAAATTAAGTAAATTGCCCAAAGTAACAGAGCTTGTAAACAAACAATAAAGCTAGATTTGAACGCAACTCTGGCTGCATGCACAGCCAGTGCCTTTTCTGTTCTTCATTCTCCCTTCTATTGAAACATGGTTTAGAGAAGTGGTGTTTAATAACCTAGTAGGTTGTGGTATTAACTTAGCATTTATAACGATTATAGAAAGAAACATGAACAAAATTTAACCTAGACTTTAAGGAAACACATTTCAAAAAATTTGAGAGAGGACAGGCTTGATTCCATGGCCATTCATTTTAAAATAGAGTATGGCTCCAGTGTTATAAAAAAAACTCTGAAACATTAAATTAACGTTAAAATAACTGAAATGTGTTCTTCTAAATCCTGGCTTTGCCACTTACTAGTATATGATCTTGGGCACATGACCTTTTTTTTACCTTATTTTTCTAATTTGTAGAATAATGATAACAGCAATACATGTCTTTTTAAGGAAATTAGAGAATTACATGAAATATAATTATTTTAAAAAGTGTTTAAACTAGAGGTTGGCATATAGTAGACATTCAATGAATGTTAGCTACAATACTGAAGATGAAGAAATACGAAAATGGTTCTATAATAAAAGATACAAGATCAAACAAGTAGCAACAGAAAGAAGGCAGCAAGTTAATATAGCATGGAACAAAGGTCAATGGAACCAAGTGGGACTGAAAGTCAATTCTCTTAAAGGGAGAGAGTTATAGTAGCAGTCTAAGTTTTGAAGAATAAAGTGAATTTGGAAAAGTTGAATGCCATTTGCCTTGACTCTAAGTAGCATAAGTTGTATGGTCTGAGTGACCATAGGTTTTTTAGAGGATGAAATTATCAGGAATAAAAAAGAATTTAAAATTTGAGGAAAACTAAAATTTACAGGATTAGATAAAATAGAAATGAACGTAAAGGTCTGCAATTAGGTTCAATAAGTCAAAATAATATGGAAAAAAATGATATTACCTTGGAGACCAATTTGTTTATTTAGTATTAAAAATTATCTTTATTTTATTCATAATATCACTATCTAACATTATATTGTGCATTTATTTACATAATAGTCTACATGTATACTTACTAGAATATTTTGTCCAGATAGCAGGGAGCTCAAGCATCTTGCTCTCAGATATCCACAAGGTGCTTAGCACAGTGACTGGCACATAGCAGTGACTCCAGAAATATTTTATAACCAAAGCATTGATTTTTAAAATAAATCCCCTTTACCTTCCTTACATTTGTGGGACAAAGTTATGTACTCCATCTAAGCTCCTGGGACTTTATCTCCAAAACTATTATAATAAGTGAGATAATATACATAAAGTGCTCGGCCTTAAGTCTGACACATATTATAGTAGCTTCTCATAGCTGATAATTTTATACTTCCTGTGTAGTGCTGCTATGAAAAGGATATATACTATACCTTCTATAGACATTTCCTGGTATAGAATGACAGAGGACTGGTCTTCTTTAAATACTATGCTTCATAGACTACATAATCTTTTATATATTTTATCTTTGTTAGAACCTCCTAAATTATTTTATTATGAAACTTATTTATACTATACCTTTAGTAAAATATAAAAATGTCAAAGAAATTCAATTACATTAAATTCAATAAGCACTTATTGATCTTCATTACTTTATATAAAGATGGTACCATCCCTTGTCATCAAAGATGATATGGTCTAACTGGGTGGACTTAGATTAAATAGCTATATTAAGCTATACAATATATTAATCTAAAGAATATATAAAAAATGTAAAGGGGACTTGGAGTCACCATCATTTCCAATAAATAATGTTTTTTACAATGTTGATATTGAGCTCATGGAGACATCAATTTTAGTACAGATAATTGTGTGCTTAGAGTTTCCTTTTGTTAGACAAAAGCACCGCAAGACAGTAAAACAAATCACAAAGGGTTATTAAGCTGTTTTTTTAAACTTTAACTCCAAATGAAAACAATTATATTTGAGACATGCATTTAAGAAATGGGTGAATCATAAGGTCAAATTACCTTTAAAACAGAATCAAATGACCATTGAAATCTCTTATGAAAGACATTTGGCTTAGAAAATTGTTTTCTTTTACTTGAGACTCAGCATTTATACATTTGCTGCTTTAAATTACTTCTAAAGATTATCTTTACATTATAATGGAATTGTTTTGCAAATATGGCTTAATACATAAAATGAGAGCTATTATGGTGTCCCTTATGGTTCCATCACGATCCATAAAGAGTCTTCACAGGTCTCTACACAGTCTGCCCTCTGGTGCCCTAGGTCTATGCTGCCACAGTCATATTCTCCAGTTTATCGTTTATCAGCCCTGGAATAAAAAGCAAATTCTGAGCTCAAAAAGAGACTTGATAGATGTAGCCTAAATTCAATTTAAGAAAATCAAATACTATCAAAGGCTGATTTTGAAAGGCTTTCTACCAATAAAAAAACAAAATAAAAAATAATATATCTTAAAATACCAGTTGAGCATATTTCTCATTATCAGGAAAAAAAGGCATGGTATGACAGAGACATTTCCAATATGCCACAGTTAGCTTTCTGCAGGGATTATAAACTGACTTTAGGATTTCTAACGATGAGAGTTTCCATTAGAAAAATGATCTGTACAATAAATACTTAGTAATGAGCACAGTTTTTATTATTGCAGATTCCTTTTTAGGAGCAAAACAAGTTATAGCTATGCACATTTTTAATTCTCATAGGTATTTTAAAAAATTCAGCCGAGATTCAAATAGTATATTTACTGACCCTACGCTACATGCAAAATTTATTCTTTTAAACTAGGTGGCCAAAGCTCTTATACCTTAAATAATCATATGAAATGAAATAAATGAAAAGCATATTGAAAACTGTAAAATGTGACTTAAAGTTCATAAGTTACATGATAAAAATCTATTTTATTAATTTAGACAACTGCTGGATTTTATAATATATATCATATTCCAAATTGATGTTTAAAATGTTAGAGGTCTACAATCTTATTTCAACCTGAAATGATCAAAATCAGGCTTCTTAATACTTTATTAATTATAATCCATTAAAGAATATATCTAAATTCAGAATCTACTGGTCGAATATGCGATAATAGCTAACATTTTTGGTGGTATTAACAGTTTATAATAAGTGTCTTCACATATGGAATAGTATTTATACAATTAGCACTATACAAAATTCACAGCAAAGCTAAGTTTTGTGTCTTGCAGAGGAATAGAAGGCATCTTATTTTTATATAAAAAAATATAGCAGTTGAGAACCCCAAAATTTGAAAATTGGGGCATCAATTAAAGTACTATGTATTCATTTGTTAAGGGAAAAGTAGACTTAGGGTTGAATTTAATGATGAGCTATATTGAATTGCTTTTACATTAGCACATATGTCTTTGATGATATCAACCTCAAAAATAGATTATTTTAAACAGCAAAGGCAGCAATTATAGAAAGATGTCAAATTACAAAAACTGAGCAATTAGACAAAAATTTTAGCAGGGCCTGGTTCAGTGTAGGTATGGGGTTTTTATATTAATTTCTGTTATATCTCTTTATAATAAAATATTTTAATTTCTCTCAAGATCTCTGTAGTTTAACTAAATCCTCCTCCTAGATATGCAATCTAGAGCCATGCTAGTCATTTCGGAATTATGAAAAAAAGAGGTAATAATGTGTTGCGTTAAACTCTTTACTGTTCCAATTCATTTCAAAGAGAATCAGTCAATAAAAAGTCCCTGTTTCAGCAAAGGCTGGAGAAGAAACAAAAGAACTTAAATGAAATGATCTGTTTACAGAATGCTAAGTGAGGGTTCTATGAGAATACAGCATTAAATCCAATTTTGGTTCCCTAATGCAATTTAGCAAGTCTGATATAAATGCTCCCAGTTTTTGCTTGTCTTTTGTGTGTGTGTGTGTGTGTGTGTGTGTGTGTGTGTGTGTGTGTGTAGCTCAACTGTGATATTGTGTTCTTTTTACTTTTCTTAATGTTAATTTTTTATAAAAAAAATGTATTCAACTTTTTCTTTTCAACTTTGCTACAGTATTTCTAAATAGCCCAGAAGAGATAAATCAACGCCTGAACTGTAACCTTACACTTATATACTTGTTAAATGACTTTTTTACAGTCTGTTATTGCTAGAGATTGGATTGCTTTTAAACTAATGCTGTCTGGCGGGCAAAAGTGAGTGAAACCGCAAAGCCTGGAGGAACACTAATTACTTGTTTTAATTAGCAGCAACTTTCACTAGAGTATAATCTCCCTACAGGCCACTTTTTGGTAGGTGTGGGAAAAAAAAATCATGTAGGAACAAACTGATAATCTCTTACTTGCCCCTAAATGAGAGCAGAACTCTGCTTCTAGTGTAGACATAGCGTTCTGTTCAAACCCCTAAACCCTCAAGGGACAGGGCCTACCAGGCAAGGCTACCCAATTCAAAGATCTTTAGCAATCAGTTGCATAATAGAGCCCCTTATTTTATGCTGCTACATCATAAAAGTGGTCCTTTTGTTACATTTTCATCCTGAAAAGTGTCTTAATCCCTTTCTTTTCAAACCAGTCTATGGCAAATTCCACTGGGATAGCCTATTCGCCACAAGGACTAAAATGACCCACTCCAAAAGCAGCATGTGAAGCTTTGAGCCTTTTTTCCCCCGCCACTCTCCTGAGAACATTAAATTGTACTTTTCATTCCCCTCACCATAGGGGGAACCCCCTTAATGATGACAGAGAAAGAAAAATTCCATCACACTGTCCTATGATACCATTCTGCTGTCAAGCAGGCATTTCCCTGGACAGAGAATCAAACATGGCTTCCAGCAGGTGGATGGTGCTGAAGGTCACAGGCAGCCAAATGCAGAGGTTACACGTGAAGGAAGCACAGTTTCCCACAGCAAATTAAGTCATCTGTGAAGACTTCTCATTTCCCTGCAACTAAATTTATGACTGCTCTGAAGGGTCATCATTGCTTACGTGCACATGTGCTTTAATGAAAGTATCTGAGAATTTAGAAGAACAGGATCATCCCAATTAAAAACATATGCAGTAGCTACATGGTTTTAAAAAAGGAGTGAAATATTTAAATGTTTTTACATAACTCTCTTATTACTGGTTAAAGAGATAAAAGCATCATATTTTTTAATAATTAAAAAATAAAAGCTTAAGTAATAGATTGTACATGGGTATATTTCTAAAGTAAAACTGGAGGTCTTAGGAAATAGCAACATTTTTTTCCTTGATATGAAAAATTACGTAAATCTTGATTACAGTGCTTGAGATACTCGAGTATGGTTCGTTTCAAAAAAGTCAGAGCTGACTTAAAATTATTTTTTTATGAAATAAAACATACAGCAGTAAATTAGTAGTTTCCATTGGATTACAAACATATAATTGATTAATTTAATTCAAATTATAAAGTTTTTTTATAGATTTTACCAGTATTTAATTTTTTAAATTATTATTTCGAATACCTTTTAAGTTATACTGTATACTCGCTCAAAAGATGAGATGGATTTTATACAAATGAGTCAGAGAATTGTCTAATAAACTTTCATGTGTTGACTTTTCCAATTGTAAATAATGATATCATTATAAATATTCCCTTGACCTGATTATGATTTTTTAAAATTTGACATTTGTTGGATAGTTTTTGTTTATTTTATTGATTAATAACTTAGGAGAGGCCTTAATTTAAAAGCTTTCCCCCCCCTTACAGATATAACTTCTTACAAAGTTATTCATAAATAATTACATATCATGGAAAAATATTTTATATATGTAATTTCATATAGTAATCTCATATACACGTTTATCTCATACTCAAGGATTTAAACATTTCTGGATTACAAAAATAATTAAAAAAAAAACAAAAAAAAAACTCAAAACCAAGCATACCATCTCTAGAATATAGCAGATATTTTATTCTGCCATTCTTATATTACTCAGGTGGTGATATATTCCCATGTTTGGCTATTTGAAATATCAAGGGAGAGAACCCTCCTAAACGCTTACACTATAACTTCCCTTTGTTACTGCAACATTTTTCTCCAGGGATTGTATTTTAGCTTGCATAAAGTTACCTTTAATTACTGTTTTGTAAAAAATGAAAACTCCCAAAGCATTTTTACAAAATTGTTGAATCCTTGCCTTGGGGTTTGTTTTTTTCAATGGCAGGCTTGTGATTCAGTTGTGTTCAGGGTCTAGCTTGTTGGAGGGTTGGTATATGCTGTGAATGAGATAGCAAAAAGGGATCTGAATGAGTAAAAGTAAACATCCAGAATAAAAAGCAGTTGAAAGAGGCTTTGTGAACAAGGGTTGTTGCAGTAGAGGAGAATGGGTGAGGGTGGGGCTGCCCCAACTCTTTGTTTTCCTTCACAGCAGTGCCTCCGAGAGATCTGCATTGTGCAATGAATAAGCTGACCATCTCTCAAATAGGCTAATAGCCACTCCTGTAAGCCATTTAAACTATCAAGCCTAAATATTTAGAGTTATTTGGGGCTTTTTTTTTTATTATTATTAATTAGTGGCTACCTACCTACCATTCATCAATTTTCTGTATGCTTTCTTTCCCTAATACTTTTTACAAGACATAGTCTAAACTCCATGGCTGAAACCTATGTCTGGGACTTCATGCTGTTTAATTAAGTCTGGCAAAAAAGGGTTTATTTTGTAAGATTATATACTGTAGAGAGAACCTGCACATCAAGTGAGATGCAGACTCAAACACTATTCCTATTTTCAAGTTTTAATTTCTAAGCAGAATGTCTTTTTGAGCACAATTTTACTTCATTTGCTCTTATGTGGGCAAAGGAAATCCATATCTGAAGGAATATCTTCAGAATCTACACACCATCAGAGAAGGGAGATGACCAGGCTGAAAAAGAAGAAGAAAAATATAGTTTCTCCTCCCCCTCAATAAATGTCAAGTTTTTGTGTTTTTTAATCCTATATTTCCTATCAAGTTATTTGTGTTTTTTAATCCTATATTTCCTATCCAGATACCAACCTAGAGAATTCTCTAGGTTGGTATCTGGATAGGAAATAAAACTTGAGTCCGTGAGGGACTCAACTACAATTTCCAAGTATCATTTAAATTCCATTATTAACTTTTTCAATATTATGACTGGTGATAAGCCTCTTAGGGAAACATCATTAATGAAATGACTTAATTTAATTACTGAAAATCCAAGTATAGAATATACTCGTATTTTATCATTATTCACATTATTAATATACATACATGTATTATATAGGTTATTTAATAAGGCCTTAAGCAAAGGGTAAATTTTTCTTCTGAGATAACAAGTGGTAAAACTATAAAGAATTTTGATTATTGACCTTTAATGCAACACTATTCTTGACCTTCAGTTATGTATAAGGCAAAACTTTCAAGGTGCAGATATACTTACCATTTTGGTAATTTAATTCTTTTTATCTCTGAAGAATATTTGTCTTTGACTTTAAAATATAAATGCCAAAACAAAGATAATCTCATATTTGAGACGTGATAATATAAATAAATATTTTAATTATAAATAATTATAACTTTATCACTACTTAATAGGGGTCTTGTTACACAGCTGTGTTCAAATTGTAAAGATTAATTAAGCTGACATTATTTATTACCTTTCAGTATATAAATTTTATTTTAATGAATATCCTAAATGTGAGCTCTGACAATTAAGTTAGTGAACTTATTGCAATGATGTTGCTAAACTTTTTTGATATCAGACGGATTATTCATTATGAATTTGTACCAACTGGACAAATAGTTAACCAAGTTTACCATTAGATATGCAAAAAAGGCTGCGTGAAAAAGTTAGATGACTTGAACATTTCGGCAACAATCATGGCTCTTGCGTCACAACAATGCACCAGCTCACATGGCACTGTCTGTCAGGGAGTTTTTAGCCAGTAAACAAATGGTTGTGTTGGAACACCCTTCCTACTCACCTGATGTAGCCCTGAATGACTTCTTTTTTTTTTTTTAACCTGAAGATAAAGGAAATATTGAAAGGAAGACATTTTGCTGACATTCAGGACACCAAGGGTAATAAGACGACAGGTCTGATGGCCATTCTAGAAAATATTTCAGAATTGCTTTGAAGGGTGAACTAGGCGCTGCGTTGGTTCATTGCTTCCCAAGGGGCCTACTTCGAAGGTGACTATAGTGATATCCAGTAATGAGGTATGTAGCACTTTTTCTATGATGAGTTCACCAACTTAATTGTCTGACCTTGTAAAATTTTAAATAATTCCCAGAATCATAGAACTCCAGAAATTACCTTAGAAGTTATTTAATATAAATTTCCCATAAGGTTATCTTTCAAATGAACAATTTTATACCCATATCTAGGCTAGACATGTCAAAGCCTCTGACACCTCTTTTAAGACATCTTTAAAAATGTACAAATAATAACATGACAGAGTTCTGTAAACCAAAATGTAAATTGTAATTACAGAGCATTGCAAAATGTTATAAGGGATAGCAAGTTGTATGAGACAAGTTTGCTTACCTCAAAATGTAGAAAGAAAGAAGTTATACATAATCTTAAGTAAGGATGCCAAGTCTTCTGATTTAAATACAAAGATCTATGGGGTATCTTTGGTAAATGATTACTATGTGCCAGTTATTACTCTAAGGTTTTTACCTTAATAATATCATTTATTTTTCACAACAGCCCTATAAAATAGTTACTATTACTCCCACTTTGCAGGTGGTGAAACTAAGACTTAAAAAAAGTAAAAAATATAAAGTTAGTAAATGTCGAAAAATGGATTTAAGTGAATGAAGTCAGGCTCTAGTATCTATGCTATTATCCACGATTTGCGAGTAAAATACTCTGTTGTTTTTCTGGAAGTGCCCAAGAGTGTGCAAACAAATGTGGAGGTTCTAACTCTTCCAGATGAAATACACATCAAATACAAATTAATAATAGAGCTCAAAATATTTGTTTCCAACTTGTTCATTTAGAACTTGAAATGGGTTTCACATAGAAATCCTGTTACATATTTCCTAATTCACAAAAACCTGCTTCACTAATGGTTAGGACTTTCTTTGATAAACTTATGGATCAAATTTGATGTGATTTATGTTTTATGAAGTACTCATTATTTAATATCCATTTTGTTCAGTTTGTACTCTGTGACACAACAAAACATTGAATCATGATTATTAGGTGCACATATTTTAGCAGAAGATACATAGAATTATTGAATCCATTGTGATGAGTCCTATAGTAAATATACTTGCATAGTATTCTAGGAATACAGAAAAGGGTAGATTTGTTCAAAATGGCAGATTTGGGGAAGACTTCAAACTGTAAGTGTTAGTGATATTTAATCTGGAAGCTAAAAGATAAATAGGATTTGACAGATAGACAAGAAAGGAAGAAATGTTCCTTCTCTTATGTTCTAGATATCCATGTAATGATGTCTATTCTGTGGAATAAATACACATTGTTGTTTTTTTATTTTATTGAACTATAATTGTTGCAGAAAAATTCCCATTATTCTTGTATCTTCCTTAGAGTAGTGCTATGATTTCTTATCCTTATTTATGCAGAACTCAATTAGCACTGTATTGGAGAGTGCAAATATTGTTGAGGTTTTATAAATGGTTGCAAATTGTTAGACACTTCTCAATGGAGAGATAGGGTTGATTTCCCTTCCCTTTCAATCTGGGCAGGCATTCAATTACTATGAATAATAGAGTATGCTAGAAATGATACTATTAGACTTCAGAGGCTAGATCATAAAAGGCCATGGTCCCTCTGTCTAGAATAGAACACTTGTTCTTAGAGCTTCGAGCTGCCATATAAAAAGTCTGACTACCTAGAAGCCTCTCCATGTTAAGAGGATCCATTTAAGAGTCCCAACTGAGGCCTGCCTTCCACCCATCCCCAACAAGGTGCTAGAAATGTGAGTGAAAACATGTTAAACTCTAATGACCAGCCCATCCATCAGCTGAATGTTACCAAGTGACCTCCATGCATGCTGCATGGAAAAAATGGAATCACCTAGTCAGGCGCCATCTGAATTCCTGACCCACAAAATCATAAAACATAATAAAGTGGTTGTTATTTTAAGCCACTAAGTGATAAGATAATTTGTTACACACTACACAGCCCGTATAAACTGGAACAAACAAGTTATATTAAAAGTACTTGACTTTGCAGATCTTTCTAACAAAAGTCTCATCTTTCTCTTTCCTTCACTAAAATTGTTGAGTGAATGAGTGGTGGGATTAAAGAGACTTTAACATTAAATAAACATACAAAACAAATAAATTGTGATAGTGTCATGAAGTAACTTAAGAGAGTGTTATGAAAAACAAATATTAGGAGAATGCACTCCAAAGTAGGTACTCAGGGAAAATTTCTCTTCAGAAGTAAGTTGAAGGATACGAAGGAGCAGGTGAGAAAAGATTAAAAGAATGAACTTTCTAGAAAGAAAGAGCAGCTATGTGGTAAGTCCATGAAATAGGAAAGAGCTTGAAATATTCTAGAAACTGATGGAAAAATAAATAAACACTATAACTGAAACATAAGACACAAACAGGAAAACAGCTTAAAATGATTTTGGAAATGTGTCTCAAAAGCCAAATTATAGAGGAAAATTACCTTTAAAGAGTTTTGATTTAATCCCAAATTCAATGGGAATGTAATAAATTCTTTATAGATATTAACTATTATTATTCCTATTTATATTGTAAAATACTTATCAGATCTCTTTCACTGCAACATTATATTTATGATAGTAAAACAGCATTGAATTTTTAATATATTTTTCTTTGTAGAAATCAATTTTGAATTTGTCTAAAGCCAAAGGTATGCTCTCAGCAGAAAGAATAGTGCCTTTTTTTCTTAAAATTTGTCCCAAAATGGTAACTTCTAGGCATCCTCTGGAAACTACAGTGGCACAGAAGTTAAGTAGAAAGAAAAGGGGCTCAATTCCCAAAATTGGGGGAAAATACATTTCCAGTGCTCAGAATAAGGGCTAAAACAGAGCTTCCCATGGCAGTTATGAGGCTTAAGTAAAATAATCCATAGGTTTCACTCATGATATGCTGTATCACATAGTGAAGTTTTAATAAGTGTTAGTTATGATTATTATATTTGAGATGTAAAATTATGGCGAGTCAACTTTTCTCCTGAAATGATACAACAGATGCTTGCAAGGTGAACATTTACACGTTTAGCGTTCCTCGTCAGCAGTACCCATTTCTAAGTACTCTATTCTAAGTTATGTGCAATATACAAGGCTATCACTGAATACAGCCATTATTTAGAGACCAAGATAATTAACTATTTTATAAATAAATTTTATTGCTTCAGAAGGAAGTTTTTGCCCTTATATATAATTGGATGCCATCTTCAGTAAAGTTTGAATCCTTGATGATTCTTACACCTAGCACTACTGCTGTCAATACAGCAGTTTAGACCTAAGGCCTCTTTCCGTCATCATTATTTAAGCAATTCAACCACATTAAATTTTTGCTTTTATTTTCAATATGTGAATAATTGAGAATTAAATTTTTTCTGTTCAAATTACTGTGTGGTTTCTGTCTCCTGGCTGGACTCTGACGGATATATTCCTAGCACAATATTCCCAGCATTGTGCTAGGGAATATATCAGTCAGAGTCCAGCCAAAAGACAGAAACCACACAGTAATTTGAAAAGGAAAAATTTAGTACAAGTAATTGTTAACTAATAAAAAGGATTTAAAAAAAAAAAGCAAACTCTAAGGCTAAAGGGAAAGCAAATGCAAGTATTCTATTTAGGGTTGAGGGAGAGTGAACAAGAAGGAACTAAGAACTTAGAAGAGAAACCCCACCTCCCTCTACCTACAAATGCAGAGATTCAGACCTTTTTAGAGAAGGCATGACTGACACAAAAACACATAGTCTGATGATGGTGCTTAAGAAACTTGCGGACGTGAAAAGTGAGTTTAACTGGCCCCTAAGAATGACTCACATGGGGGGCTGAGAAAAATGCTCAAAGGCGGGGTATGTTGTACCTCATCTTTAGGAATGTCCCACTGAGTGACTGAGAAACTGCTGGAAGATTCAGTATGGCCAGAGCTGATTCCTCCAAAAAACTTGCCAAGTGGCCAAGAAAACTGCCAGAGGGTGTGGGTGGGCTGGTCCCTATGAAAGTCTGTTGTTTTTACTTGTATTCTTTTAGTTCCCACTCCTAACAAAGCCTCATATTAAGTCAGCTGGCAAAGGAGAAATGGTTGCAGGGTCCAAATACAGTATTACAAAGCAGGGCAAAGAAATATGGATTTGGAGCTGAGAAGCATTAATATAATAAATGATGCAGGGAATCAGAGAATAACAACAAAGTCCCCATATTCCATTAGCTCAGAAACCACTTGGGCCAAGATTAAAAAAAGAAAAAAAGTAAATATTTATAGTGCATTTGGATAAGTGCTCTGATAGGGGTATATAAAATGTTCATAGGAATATAGAGAAGGCCCCTTAATTTATCCTAAGGAAATAGAAGAATGATCATGGAAGAGCAGACACTTTGGCTGAGTTTCAAAGAAAGAGTAGGTATTAGCTGGATGGGGCATGGGTGAAGAGGAGAAAACTCTAAAGACACAGGAAGCAGAAAGGGCAAAGGCTAAGAGTGAGCTAGAGCACTGCTCGTAAAATGGATTATAAATTATATAAATTGCAAACTATGGCAAAATTGACCCTAATAGGTAAGTGTGGGCTAGATCACTAGTCTTTTTCTTCAAATGCTATTTTAAAAAGCTTGAATTTTATCCTGAAGACATCAGAGAGTAACTGAAGGTATTGGAAATGGTGGAGTGGGGTTGTCAAGATCAGAATCACAATACTGAAAATCCATCGCCAGGGGGAACTCAGTGTAAATTCTACAAGAATCTGTGTCTCTGTTCACTGGTGAAGCTGAATGCCTATAAGAGTACCTGGTACATAGCATAGGCTAAAGCATTTGATGAATGAATGGGAGTTCATTTTAAAGATGGTAACTAATTTGACGTTAGTTAGATGTTAATATTCAATTGTGGAAGTTTAGGAGCCAAGTGAATATAAATCTCTAGTTCAAGAGAGAGTTCTACAAAAACATTTAGTTTTGGGAATTGCCAAGATAATAGGCAGGATTTGAGGTCTTGAGTCTAGATAAAAATCTAGAGAGTAGTGGAATAATGTGAAAGAGGATTATGACAGAATTTAAGAAGCATCAATAGTTAAGACAGAAGCAGAGAATAAGAAGTCAGAAATAAGACTGAGAAATAACCAAAGATTTTGGAGATCTTGAGAGAGAGGTAATTTTAAGAAAAAGGAGAGAGAAAAGATCAAGAAAGAAGCAGCAATCAATGGTTTTAAATGCATCCTAAGAGTCAAGTAAGATTAAAAAGCCATTTTAATATCTTTTTATCTGATTTTTCTCTCCCTAAACCTATAATATAATCTACATGTTGCTCTCTGCTGAGCCTTACTAAAGTCTAGTTCTAATCATTTAACTCCCTCTTTAAAAACTTTTGCTGATTCCCCATTGCCCTCAAATCAATTTCAAGAGTAATCACTTAGGCCCCACCTCCAAAGGGGTATGACCTCTACTTTGAACCCCATTGTATTTCACTGGGACTTACCACACTCAGCATTTAAAAAACATGGATTCACTTTTCTTATCACATCTACAATACCTCTCAACTGGACTGTAAGTTTTCTGAGAACAGGAGCTGTGTCTTAATCTTTGTATCTCTGCAGATTTAGCATGATGCTTAGTTTTAAAAAAAAATGTGTAAAACACATATTTTGAAAACTAAGCTAGATTACCTTTCCTACTAATTTTATTAATTAACTTTAAAACTTTTATGTTAGGTGTGATATCATTTTATCTGATCAGTGGACTTAAAATTCCTTTCCATATCACTATTATATGGAAAACTGGAATTTTGAACCCGGGCTGGGTGCCTGACAAGACTGTGAAATGCTTTTACCATATTGTATATGGAAGGACACTGATAAATATTTTTTAAAATTGGTTTGAATTGATATCAGCCTTGGAAATGGTTACAAATTGTGTTGGTAGGGTCTTTGCTTGATCTTATTGTACATTTTTAAAAATTATATCATTTGGATAATGATTTAGAAATAGGAATGGGGGATACAGTGAGAGAGGGATAATAAGTTGTAGAAGACAGAATTAGGATTTTGAATGATACTGACAGGTTGAAATGATGTGTTAAAGTAAATGAGTTGAAATTCACAGGGAGAATTCTGGAGGATGCATTAGTGCAGGAAGGCACAAAAGGTGAAAGAGCATTTAGGATGGTTTTAAACAGTCCAGGAGAGAAGAAATAGGACTTGAACTTTGTTAATGGGAATGGATGTGACTGACACAGAGCATTTAGGATCTACATACCTTGACAAGTGAATGGATGCAATGATGAGGAAGAGAGAGATTCAAATAGGACTTTAAATATTTGAGCCGGAATAACTTATAAAAGGTGAAGACATTGGCAGAGACAGGAGGTCGGAAGGAGGACCTGGATGGAGAGTAGAGTGAGAGGAAACACAGCAATTTCTATGGGTATGCAAGTTATTCAAGTGGACATACAACAACTTTTTTTTTGAAAATTGGGACACTTGATTCATCATAACTCTTCATTTTAGGCTTGGTATTGAGCCCATTCGTGAGTTTTAAACCTACATAGTATTGAGCAAATACTTTGTGCCAGAAACAAAGCAGGGTGCTTTCTATGCATCATCTTACTTAATTGTCATGACAACCCGGAAGTCCATTTACAGCTGAGGAAAGTGAACTTGGCAACTAGAAAAGATAGCTTAAGATAGCCAAAGACATTTTTAAGACATCCAAAGATATTTGTGGAAATCTTTAAAGCTTGTATTAATTTCTTTATTAAAGCTCCTATTAAATAAAATCAAGGTCTTTTGGTAATATTTCCACTTAATGTGAACCACTAGTTAAGTCCTGTTTTCATCTCATTAGACTTGATATGTGACTTCGTTTCCCTGTTTTTCCCCATTTTGACATTAATTTACAGGCTAAATCTATTCCTGGCCTCCTTGCTTAGAAGGAACTCTAGCATCTGGAACTAAAATTCTGAGTCTGATCCATCTGGCTACCCTCAGCTGGCCTTATCCCACCCCACATCTGACAGATGTGTCTTCTTTAAATTTTCCTGCTCTCCCTGGGCTTCATAGGATTTTTGCTTGAAGTAGTTCTAGAAGGTTGAGTGAATGTTTCATGAGTGAAGAGGAGAGGAAAGATATTCCAGACAGCAGAAGCAGTGTGTGCAAAGCACAGTACAGGAAAGGCACGCGGCAGAGATAACTGTCTCAGTGAGACATGTTACACGCTTCTCAATACGAAGAAGTTAACTGTGGAGGTTGAAAATGAAAACTAAGAAATGGGTGATTCTGTGTTTCATGTTCATCTCCCCAAACCCAGTGGTTCTCCCTTTTTATTCATTTTTGTATACAAGTAGAGCTAAAGTGGACTTTCCTGTTTCCAGTATTAGCCTTAAAACTTTCTCATCTTTGACTGTCTCTTCTTGGTACATGTCTCTGTATGAACCTCTGAGAGATAGTTTTTCACTTTTATGAGCTCCTAGATGATATATAGTGGTACCTGTTAGTTGTATTCTTCCAATATTTAGTTTTTTTATTTTTATTTCCTGAATGATAAACTCTACAAATTTTACACAATGCAGAATAAAGACCACATTTCTCAACCTGTCTTTTAGGCATGTTCATGGGTCTAAATTAAGGCCATTTGGAGATAAGTAGAGATTATGTATACATAGGAAGTGTCCTTAAAGGAAAGTGACATAATCTTCTTCTGTAATGAGGATGAAATGATTGGGGCTCTAGTAGCTATCAGACTATACAGAATAAGGCCATATCAGAAAAGCAGCAGTGATAATAATGGCCAGCAGTATATATAATATTTACTATGTACCAGGCATTATTCTTCACACTTTGCATATGTTAACTTATACATATTTTATAATAATCATATGAGGTAGAGATCTCAGTTTTCTCATTTCTAAATAGTACTTAAGTGCAGGGGTCGTGTAACCACATTGCCCGAGCTAATGTTTGATGCTGCATTATTATTAGGTTGGTACAAAAGTAATTGCTGTTTAAAAGGTTAAAAATAATTGCAAAAAACACAATTACTTTTGCACTAACCTGTAATACAAATTACAATCCATAGCTCCAATTAACAATTTTCATTAAAGTTATTTATAGTGATTATAAATCTATTTAGATATAGATATAGAGGCATAGAGAGATGCAGCGACTTGTCAAATATTAAACAAGTAGGAAGTGGTATAGTTGGATTTTGTATCCATGCTCTTAACCTATTCTGTTCTGAACGAAAGACTGAAAGGAGTCTGGGATCTGCACTAATTTGTGGTATTACTACACTAACTCTAGAGAGCTGACCTCTGGACATTTTCTCAAAGAATCAAATCTCATGCACTAAACCTGATATTTTGCTTTTTGTTGTTGTTGTTGTTGCATGTAACTAACTTAATTCTAACTGCATAACATCTTAATTTCTTCCAAGGTTGCTGCCACTCTCAGATCGTTAAATGGTTCTTTCTTATAGATGGAAGTGAAGTTCAGAGTAACAATTCTTGTTGCCTTTAGTATCTTCTGTGAGATAAAATTATCAGCATCATTAGAGAGAAATTTTATATCCACACGAGTTTCAGTTTGAATGGAGTTGGTGTTTCCACAGATATGTGGGTAAATGAAGGCCCCCCCAACTACCATCGGCATCTTCCCCCATGTGTGTTACTTATGCCTGTATTAGATCATCATTTGTGTTCTCTGTATGCCCTGAATGTTCAGGCATTGAGCAGTACACTTCCACCAGGGCAGAACTAGAGTCTCTCTCCTTTCATATTCAACCAGTCACAAGCTAGCTTCTATTTTCATGATCATGAATTTTAATAGAAATACCTTCCTATTTTATTTCCAAGATTTTGTTGCTAAGCACATGCTTTTAAGAACAAGAATGTTTTGAGAAATGGTAGACCTCTTTATTTAACAAAAACACTTATCTTACCAATTTTGCTGGGGTTGTCTAAAGGAAATAATAGGATTTGAATCTTGCTTTTTGATTTTAGCCCTTAGGACCTGTTAAAATCGCTTAGTATGAAATGACAGAAGTAAAAAAACTGGGCAAAAAATGAACAAATTATTAAAATTTAAACTAACAAAAAATGGAAGCATAGTTGAATCTAATCTAATATTTTCTTTTTTAAAATTTTATTAAATTTACTGGATGACATTGGTTAATATTTTCCTTTTGTTCTAATACTGCTGTTAGATAATATTTAACTATAGTGTAGAAATTCATCTATAGCCCTAATCATTTTATACAATTTCAAAGAAATGGCTAGATAGAGAAATTTGTATTAGCACATATCAATAGTTTGTGTTTTTGTTTAATTTTGTTTTTACTAATTCTAGTGAGAAATGAAACCTGGGAAATCCATATTTAGTGCTTAAGCATAAGGAGAAAAAAATAATTATGTGGTATGAACTTTAGACTAGAATAACCAAATGGAATATCTTTTGAAAGCTGCTCCAGGTTTTGTTACTGTCTCTTAAGCAGACAACTATAAGAATGATTTGATTTAAACTAGAATCTGCTCAGATATACTCCAAGGTGTAACACTAACACACTAAAGTAAATACCACAAACTATCCTTTGCCTTTGAAACATAACTGCTGTCATAATGACCATCTGCTGGCTGTAGGTTTTGAACATCCAGTGACCTCTGACATTTATGACAAATTATGTACCAAAGTGCTAGCGACACCTTGTTAAAATAAAGCCAGAGGCCCTCAAGTTCTCAACCCCTCTTGTCCTTAAAAGCATGGGTTAAACGGTGGCAAGAGGCAGCTTGGACAGAAAACAGACATGGCAATAGCTAAAAGGAAATGAAATCCTAATCCTTTACCCTTTGGCTTTTGCAGCTAGCTTCACTGCAGTGTGCTTTCAACCATTAAACTACCTTAACCTTCGAAAGAGCCAAACCATTTAAAATTGACTGAAAATTTGCACATCACCACCCAAGATTTGATTGATTCTTATTTGAAAATTGCATGGAGGACAGTTGTTTACTGTAATATTTTTAACCAACAAAATATGTTTCTCAGTCACCTCTGGTACACACTGAAATTGATGTCATATAAAAAGCAATGTGAAGAACACTTTTCAAAGTCACAAAGTTAGTCTAGCTGCAAAACACAGTAGTGCCAGTTAAATTTAGACAGAGTAAGCTATATCGTAAATGATTTTTTAAAGTACATAAAAACCAATTTCACTTTTTGATCCCAATTCCTAAGATATATGCTAATTTTACACATATGGGATAAAACAAGTTTAGTTACTATTTATTATAAAATGATCTATATGTGTCTATAAGCAATAGTCATTTTATTGTTATTGTCATAAAAGTGGTGAAAATAGTGTACACAAAATAAACGTATACAATGCAATTTCTTCTTAGGAAAGAAAAAACAATGAAAGACATTGTTAATTTAGGATCTTGTGAGACAAGGTAATGGTCTGAGGACCAGAAACTTAGCATAAGTTAATATAGAAATTGATAAGCTCATGAGGCAAATTATAGAAAAGAAATGTATGTAACTTCACATGCTGGTATAGTGTCAGAATGCTGACATAGTAGAATGACATTTCTTGAGCAAAACCTTTAGGAAAATTGGGACTCATGAGTATCCAATTTCTCACCTGGTCTCACCTGTGTTTTCTTGACTAATTATGTAAAACAGACAGTGAAGCCTTTGGCATAAGAAAATGGAAACTGAGCAAGCGGACAGGAAGGCATGTACTTTAGCAATGCAAAAATCGACATTGTACCCTTATGCTTATCTGAAAAGTAGCTTACCTATTTTTTTTTTTTTTTTTTAAGAAATGACAAAGCTTTCACAACTTTGCTTTGTTGGATATATTATTTACAGTTCTGAGAATTGCTTTAGGTAAAAGGATAACTTATCCAAAAGAGAATTTATGACCACTGGAAAACCAACTTATAATGAAGTTTAATACTTTGTGTGTAGAGATATGAGGTGTTCATGTAGAGTGTTCAAATTTCCAAATAGAATTAAATGATAAGTGAAATTAATTCTAGAAATACCCCATCACCATGTTTCTTCTGTGTGGGTTTTTATAAATTATATCTGGCAATTATTTTTCTTATTGTTTTTTTGTCTGGACTACTTTGAGAGGGCATGGGACACAGATTTAAATATTTCAACATTCTCTCCAACAAAATTGTATAAATCATGGGTGCCTGTACAAAATAGGCACATAAATGTATTCCATATGTATACATATTTTATAATTATAACTCTCTGTCTTTTATTGAATATTCTGATTGACATCTCAGAGACAAAATCTGGTTTTAAGCAAAGTTGGTCTGCGATGTATTTCCAGTTCTGTTCTTTCTTTGCATTTCAACAGATTCTTTTATCCTTATCTAGTGGCTTTGTTTATTCTTTATGTCCCCTCAAGGACCACCAGTTACCTTTCCCAGGATTCCCCATCAAAACTGACAACTATGTTGCAGTCCCCAGAACATGTTTTCTCTCCTAGAAATTAATGAAATAGTACCAATGAATTCAATAGTATTTGGAGATTTTTCCATGGAGTTAGAAAAGGAACCTTAGAGATCACATAACCCAGAGATTTTCTTTTTCATAAATATATTTTTCAAATTAATGGAATTCCTTTTACATTTCTGAGAATATCTCTTCCTGAAGTTGAAATGAGAAGCTAAGAAACTTGATTGCTCATCTTGACTTCCTGAGCTTCTCTGCAATTCCTGTGGCTTGTAAAGGACTCCATGATTAGAGTTTAAAAAGCCTTATGTAGCCCACCTATACCCAAAACTATTAGATACAAAACCAAAAGGAGGGAAGTAACTGGCTCCATGTCTGAAATGTTCCGCCTTAGTCACCATCTTCACATTTAAAAACTGTTTTCATGGGACTTCAGCTTTGTCATGACCTAACTGACTTCTCTTAGACGTATCATATACTGTTTTATTGCCAGTTTTTAAATAATATTCTGCTACAGTGTTTGTGTATTCCATGAGGATAGAGCTGTTTAATTTTTCTCTCTAGTGCCTGCCAGTATCTGATCATAACAGATACTCATTAACTTATGTAAGTTAGTATTTTCTTCAGAGTTGACAAGAGTTATTATACAGATTTGTACTGGCAGAAATAAAAGTAAAATGTCTGGTTCTCCAATCTCTATTGCAAGGCTTTATCTATTTTGTGATTTTGCTTATTTCCTTTCTAATAAGATTGTGTATTAAGAACTTTCTTTTAGTGCCCAACTCAAAAAGAATGAATAAAATGAGAATTTCAGGAAGACAAGTTATGTCATACCTTGCTTTTTAGCTAGATTTGCCTTTTAACAATTGTAACTGCTAAAACTATCTTTTTCAGTGCATTTATACCCCCTAAATGCATGTACACATGTTGTCCTATATACATACTTCCTGTCCTGATCTAGCCTTGGCTAGTGGATCAGCCTTATACCCCTTATCTGTTGCAACTGGCTGCTCTTGTTTTGCAGAAAATATGTCCCTCCCACCCATATCCTCCCAGGTCTTGACCATTTCATTCTATGCCCATTGGTTTAGTAGCATGGAGAGGAAATTGTGATACTCTAGGACTTTTTGAAATGGGATGGGTTGTTTTAAAATGTAAATATTTAGTGTTATTGGTGGATTCAAGTAGATGGTGAACTGTTTTCTAGATGTTCAGGAGTGAATTTACTCATTAAGTCACGTATGAAACACATGTCCTCACTATTAAATGTACCAAAATATTTACATCAATATCCAAAGCTGTCTTCCATTGCTGAAACAGATAAAGGCCTGTGCTTCTAAGGTGAAATTCTGCACTTGTCCCTAATCACATCCCTTCTCACCTACCCAAAGAAATCAGTCAAGTGATTCTTCCTGTCTCCAGAATCTTCAGTGTTTCTTTTCACTACACAAATAAAATGTAACATTCTCTCCATCTTTAAAACAAATTCCTCCCTTGCGCGCTCTCACTCATTATCTGTCTCCTTACCCCCACTGCACTTCTCTTCTTTGCCTTGCAGCAGAACTCCTAGAAATAGATTCTATATGCATCTCAATTTCCCTCCTTGTCTTTTCTCTTATTTTCTTTTGAATCAATGCCAGTTAGCCTTTTTGTTATTCTGAAACTCAGAATTATCTCGCCAAAGGATAGGAGACTGGGGCATTTATAATCCTGAGTCCCATCTTCTCATTACTGAGAATTGCCTGTGGGGGCCTTGATTTCATACACCACCACAGGGGCTAAGTGAGGATTTTTTTCCGTTTTTTTTTTTTCTTTTTTTCATTTTGGGGAAAAAAAAACACACACAAAAAAAACCCAAAAACCTTGAGGCAGTTAAGCAGCAAAACTTGGGAGTTTGTTAACATGGACTGGAAATGTCTACCGCAGTTTCAGCTGAGCCTAGAGATTGGCCAAAGGGATGTGATGTACAGGACACAAAAAGCGTGTCCTTTTGACCTTTTTCTCTGCTCCATCTTATTCTCTTATCCTCCTCAATTTCCTAATCTTTAAATTGGCATGCCCTAGAGCTAATCCTTAAACTGGTCTCTTTTTTTACTACACTACTACTTACTTAACCTTACACAGTCCAATTTGAAGTCATGTTTATAATGCTAAGTTCCAATTTTATATTTACCTCTTTCTTGAATTCTAGACAAATATATCAGGTACCTACACAACATCTCTATTTGGAAGTTACTTTAAAATCAAATTTTTGACATAAATTTGCTATATGACCCAGTAATTTTCCTCCAAGTAATCTACCCATGAGAAATAAAAATGTGTATCTTTACAAAGATTTGTATGTCAGTGTTCAAAACTTCATTGTTTGTGATACTGTGTTTCCCTCAAAATAAGACCTAGCCGGGTAATCAGCTCTAATGCTGATTTGCTCTTTTGGAGCAAAATTTAATATAAGACCAAGTCTTATATTATATTATAGTAAAATAAAACTGGGTCTGATATTAATTTTTGCTCCAAAAGACGCATTAGAGCTGATTGTCCGGCTAGGTCTTATTTTTCAGGAAACACGGTAGTACCAAACTGGGAAAAACCCAACTGGTAACATATCCAGAAAACAAAACACAACATGGATAAATCTCAAAACATTGTGCTAAGTGAAAGAAGCCAGATACAAAAACTTACTTATTGTATGATTATATTTATATTAAACATCAGAATAGGAAAATCTATCAAGACAGAAAGTAGTTTAGTAATTGTCAGGGGCTTGAGATGCATATGAGGAGTTACTGCAAATGGGCACAAAGGCTTTTAGGGGGTGATGAAATGTCCTAATGTTAGATCAGATTGATGGCTCTCAAACTTTAAATTTACTATAGCCATTAAATGATATACACTTAATGGGTGAAATTTATAATATGTAAGGTAACACATTAGTAAAGTCGTTTAAATAAAACGTAACTTTGATCTTCTGCCTTAAATTTTCTTCTGTCTTCCCCATTTCAGGAAACAGTAGCTGTTTTTTACCAGTTACTTAGTCAAGAGACATTGGAATCATTTTAAATCCTTTCTTTTCCATCACAAATCTAATCTGTCACTACTACTAATAATCTCCTTCCTCACTACCACTTTAGCAAGACACCGTCATCTTTTGCCTTGACTATAAGAGCTGCCTAGCCAGTCTCCATGCTTTTATCCTTCTCATGTTATAATTCATTTCACATACAACAAATTATTCTAATTATTTGTTCAAAACACTCTAGCAACTTTCCTTTTCCTCAGAGTAAAATCCAAAGATTTCACTGTGGTTGAGTTTCCAGATAAAATACCGGAAATCCAGTTAAATATGAATTTCAAATGAACAGCAAATATATTTTTAATTATATATGTCCTATGCAATATTTGGGATATAGATGTATTAGAAATATGTATTATAACATATATTAGAAATATTCATTGTTTATCTAAAATTTTAATTTCACTTGGCATTCTGTATCTTTATTTGCTAAATCTAGCAATTGCACATCAAAAAGTGGTCCAGTATGTAGGCTCTTACTCTCTCTTATCTCGTCTTATTATTTATTTTGCTCAAGGAGGCTTTTTTTTGCCACTTTCAAAACAAGAATACTCTAACTACTGGAACTTTGAGCTTGCTCTTCCCTGTATCTATAAAACTCTTTCTCTAAATATCTGCATGTCTTCTCACATTTCGTTTAGCTTTCTGCCTAAATAACAGCTATTCATAGAGGGCTTTCCTGATCAATCCACCTAAAAGAAGAGCTCCTGCAGTCCACTATTCTCAGTACTCTCATTTAGCTGTATTTATCTTCTTAGCACTTGTCACAAATGGGCATACACTATATTTGTTTTGTCTACATCTAACGGTAAAGTTGAGGCAAGAAATTTGCCTCTTTGCCCGTCTGAATGCAAAGGAACTAGAATAGTTCTTGACAGATAATGTGATCGGTAAATTAAGTCATCCATCCATCCATTGATTTGTTCATTCATCCATTCAACATTTTTCTGTTTCTCGGTTCTAGGTTTCAAATCACAATTAGTGACACAGTCAGTGTATGGAGTAGTGTATTTTTTGAAGACAAGTGGAAAAAAAGAAGCAAGGGTGTGGTGAAGCTAACAGAGACAAATTGGCAGACAGAAATAGGTATGTGTCTGTAAACTAATGATAGCAGGATAAGTTGGATGGAAGCATGGTTGTTGCACTTGTGTCCCTGAGTGACAAGCCCACCCACACAACTGGAGTTCAGCAGATAGGTTAAGTTGAGAGGTAGTATTTGGGACTCATCTGCCCAGGGGTGATAGTTAAAGCTGATGTGCCCTGAGTTCTGTCAGCAGCAACCCCTACACACCCCGGAACTCTCCATTAACATTTAAACTGACTGTCAAGTCCATAATTTGTCCTCTCTATTCCATCAATTACCTTCTTCGTTTTAAAATGTTGAAGATCTTTCTGTCCACTGGCACATTTACCATAGCCTATAGAATTCTTCAGTTTTTTCTATTTTCAAAATGATTTCACGTTACCATCCAGCCTTGCTCCATGCTATTTCTTTCTCCTTCATTTCTCTCCTTCCAAGCATATTACCGCGTGTCCCCGAAAATAAGACCTAACGGGAAATAAGCCCTAGCATGATTTTTCAGGATGACATTCCCTGAACATAAGCTCTAATGCGTCTTTTGGAGCAAAAATTAATAAAAGACCCGGTCTTATTTTCAGGGAAACACGGTATCTCACTTCAACCATTACACTGAAATTGAATTCTCCAAGGTCCCCAGTCACCAATCTATTTATATTTTTTCAACGTTCATTCTCATGGAATTCTCAGTTGAATATGACACCATTGACCATTACCTTTCTCTCTCTCTCTCTCTCTCTCTCTCTCTCTCTCTCTCTCTCTCTCTCTCTCTCTCTCTCTCTCTCTGTATTTCTTTTTCTTTGGTTTTTCCAATGTTACTCAACAAAGCCTGATTTATTTTTCCTACCAACTTTATAATCTTGGTTCTTCTCTGCACAATTCAATTATCTTTTTCTCTACATCATCTTTGCCCTCAAGTGCAAATAATTCTCAAAATCTGGTACTAACTTTCTGTTGTTCCTTTTATAGTCTCTTGCCTACGGAAGCTTCATATAACCCCATGACTTTGCATTTCAGTACTAGGTATGTGCCTCCCCAACCTACATAGCCTGCTTGGTTACTTAATTCAACAGCTCTGGCAATATACCTCTCTGCTTGTTGTGTGTATTCATTTTAATATACTGAAGATAAATAAATTTCAACATGTTAAACTAAATAATAATTTCAATATGTTTCAACATCTTAATAATTAATATGTCCTGTCTTTTCAAATTCACCTTTATGTTATCTAGCAGAATAAGCTCTGAATTATACTTCTTTCCAAAAAGTGTTTTTAAATATCTGATAATTGAGCAAATATTGTTTTATGTGTAAAAGAATCTGAAAAGTTTTATTTATTTATAAATTAATAAGATTAAGAAACATGCATAAAAATGCATCAATATTTTTTTCTTTTTTATTAGTCACCTTTCTCTTTCCAGTTTTGGGCTTAATATACCAGTGGTACTTTAGGAAAGCAGAATGGTGAAAATTGTAGATACAGACACATTTACATTCATACTCACATTTTTATTGGTACCTTTAATCATAATAAACTTCATATCATCTCCATTATGCCATATATGGCCATCAAATCTTGTTCTAAACTTGTGTCCTATGTTTCCTCTGATTCTCTCCTATTCCAAATACAAGAAATGAGCAGCCAATTCTTTGGGGAGACCTCTGATTGTGATCTCTGGTCACAACCAACCTCCCTCATTTTTGGTGAGCCCCCTTTGTGTCTCAATGTCTAATAACCTGCTCAGGAGGTAGCAGGATTTCCATGCAACAGAATTTTACTATAATTGACATTTTGCCTCTTTAAAAATGTGTTAGAATTTGTACTTGTTTGAAAAATTTTTGATTTCAGAAAGTTTAAACATGCTGAAAAAGATTTATTTATAATACATTATAAAGAATCAACACACATACAGGTAAACATGAACATAAACATAAATTAATCTTTTAATCAATAAATATACTTTGATTCTTAACTATCTAAAAAGAAACAAGTTTAGAAATAAGAACTAATTTGTTGAATTTATACTCTGATTGGAACAAGAGATAAAAAAAAAAAAAACCCTTAGGAATTTACAGAGTAATGATGAAAAAGGTAAAAAAAAAGTGGTTCTAATTTAATAAAAAGAAAACAAAATTAAAGGGATGTGAAGAATTAAGAGGAAATGTAAAAAAAAATGGCAATTTAGGAAAGGTGACAGAGAGATAATAAATCAGCAGACATAAAAGGTCTGTTAGTCTAATTGTAGGAGTGTGCTATTACCAAAGCAATACAGTTTTTAATTATAATAAATAAAAAACCACATAGAAAGAACCATGACCAAATCTTCAAAAATGTGTTAGTGATATAGAATATTAATTTAAGTCATGTGAGAAAAAAATTAAAGAATTTTAAATAAATGGCATGATGTGAAATGTCACTTACATAACTGCATAAATTTTAGGTAGATGATTTTGGTATGTACACAAGAATATCTAAACAACACACATAAAGGTAGAAAAAAATCAATAACAGATATTGCTTTATGATAGAATTATTAGAGTTTGAGTGCTTAATGTTAATTAAGGCCAATTTGACTGTTTGATCTACTCTTAAAAGTAAGCAATTATATATATATATATATATATATATATATATATATATATATATATATATATATATATAATCACATTGTTAGAGCACAATTATAGGCTAGAAAATATTCTACACTATTTATATTTATCTTGTTAGTGCTTATAATATTTATACCTATAGTATTAATGCCTATAAGATTTATCATTTTTACTTCATCAATGAGAAAAATTTAATTAAGAGATGTTAAGGATCTTTCAGATTACATAGCGGGGTATTAAAACAAGGTCTTAGTGAATCTCAAAAATCGTGCTCTTTCTACTATAGTACATTGCCTCCTTTCATATGTAAATTAAAATGAGAATATAATTTGCATGAATTAATTGTCTTTGTATCTCAAAATATAGCCTGAGATTATACTTCAAAACACATTTTAAGCCACTGGTTTATTTGGGCTACAATTTGTGAATCTAGGAGTTCACAGTTAAAATATAGATATTGTTAAAATAGCATATGGATATCTTTAAATATCCAATTTCCTAGCCCAAAATAATCTATGAGATCAATATCTAACAGTGACAAGAAGAAGAAATGAAATTGGCAAGGATAAGTCTGGAGTATTGGTCCTATATGCAAAGCAAAACTCAGAAAGAAGTCCTTGCTAGAAGGACTTTATATGTGGCTGGGGAGAAAGTGAGGATGGGGCATTGAGCTCCTTAGTTAAGGAAATAGGCATGAAAATGGGAAGGAAAGTGTCAGTCCACCAAAAATAAATTTCTTATAGTGCCTTGGATTTGATACTTTACACCAGGACATTAAGGCAAAGTACCAGTTGGTATAATTAACATACATCACTGATTCAAACATGCATATGTTTTCACATTTTAAACTCTTTGAAATTAGGAGTTATATTGCATTTTATAGGACAGCATTGCCTCAAAGTTAAATAGGCAGTATTTTTATTTCTTATTAGTGGTGTATCTTACAATTGATGAAATCTTAGATTTGATGAAGGACACTCAGTGAGGTTCATCTGAAAATTAAACCAAAACATGTATAAGTCTATTCTTAGGTCTTCTGCTATTGCTCAGCATCACTACTGGTGCAAATTCTATTCTGAACTGAATTTCCTTACAAGACTAATATCTCATAAGAGTGCTTTTCAAGTCTCTTGTTTGTCCCATTTGTCTACGAAGAGGGTTTGATGTTGAAAAAAAGAATTAAAACATTTTGTATATATGAGCAGTATATATACGTAAGAACTATGAAATCTTCATGGCATTTAAAATAGAATTTTAAAAATATCATAGGATTTAGGATACTTTTACTTTTAAATGAAGTTTCAAGTTTTGCAAGACGTTTGATTTTTGTAAACTTGTATAGCCAAAAGAAATATTTTAACTAAGTAGCTGGTCTGAAATATAAAAATTGAGTTCAATTTAAAAGAAAATTCTTCAGTCGAATTGAGTGCTGGTTAAATTCTGAAAGCAAAAGCTCTGAGCTGTATGTTTCAAGCTAGATTCTCAGTTTTTGTTTTGTTTTTTAATAAGGCATAGTTTCCCATGCAGTAACATATGGTTTCAATATTTGAGCATTCTCAGCCATTTTCCCCATATGTTTGTTGTAATAAACTAACCACACGTGGCCAAATTCTGTCCTTAGATGAGCACAGAGAATGCTCACTGGGGTCGAGGAAAACAAGCACATTTCACAGGGTGACCTATGGCCCACAAACCAGGCTTCTGTAACAATTTGCACAATAATAAATGGTACAAATGTATGATTATCAATGTATTTTAGAAATGACTATGATTCCAGAAGCTCCTTTTCTCTGCAAATATCTGAGATTAACTGTTTGACAAAGAAATTGTTGAAAGACTTGGGGAAAGTTATGTGTGAAGGTAAGCTTGCATTCATTCCACAATTTAGCACTCTTCTAAGCACTAAATATATGAGTATGTTGTCTGCTGTCATGGAAGCCCCCTATTCTAGAAACATAGTATTTACAGTAAATGACTGAACTAATAAATAAACCAGGGAATTTATGTAAGTGCAATAAAAATAGTAAAACAGGATAATGTTTAGAGTGATGGGAATACATTTGCTAGGGTAGTTAAAGAAAGTACTCTCCCTGAAGAAGTTATATTTGACCTGCCCCCTGAGACCACAATGATGAGAAGGAGCCAGCCATGTGAAATTTGGAGTGGAAGTGAGAATGTATTATACAAGGGAAGGCCCTAAGCCTTGGATACACTTATGGTTGTGAGGGGAAGTGAGATTGGAAGTACAGTTAAGGACCAGATCATGCATGTTCAGGTAATTTTTATGGATATTAGTCTAAGCATGCTAGAGTATTTTATGCAAAAGAGTGAGGCAAACTGATTTATTTCCACATTTATATATAAATATCCCATTACAATTGCTTTGCCAAACAAATGACCACAACTACAATATTTATTTAAGATACTAGTAATGGAATATATAGAAAATTCTAGCATTTAGTGGGAATGAAAATTGTGACACTGGCGGGAACATTTGAAGACATATTTAAAATATGGGACTTAAAGGTGGTTTTCTGGAATATAATTTCTCTAGGTATAGAGTCCTTGTCTACCCACATACAATCTAAGAAGGAATCTTCCTGTGAGCTTTAAGGAGAAATTAAAACATAGAATGATCCATATGTGAATCTCACACAATATACACATTTACATCTCTGATAATTACTAGGAAAATTTGAATGAAAAGTGTGATAATAGAATCTTATTTGACATGGAAATATTTTTTTATTATTATTAAAATGTATTGGGGTGACAATGGTTAGTACAGTTAAATAGGTTTCAAGTGTACAATTCTGTATTACATCATCTATATATCACATTGTGTGTTCACCAACCAGAGTCAGCTCTCGTTTTATTACTATATATTTAACCCCATTTGCCCTCATCTGCCACCCCCTTCACTCTTAGCCTCTGGTAACCACTGAACTATTGTCCATGTCTATGTGGTTTTGTTTCTTTATTTTTCTTGTTCTTTTATTGTTTTCAGTTTTATATACCACATATCAGTGAAATCCTATGGTTCTCGACTTCTTCTTAGCATAAAAATCTCAAGATCTATCCATTTCGTCACAAAAGACACTATTTCATCTTTTCTTCTGGCAGAGTAGTATTCCATTGCATACACATGACATTGTTTATATACCACATCTTCCTTATCCAATCATCTATCGAAGGACACTTTGGTTGTTTTCATGTCATGGCCAAATAAAGCTGCAATGAACATCAGAGCACATACATCTTTACAGATAAGTGTTTTCAAATTTTTCGGGTATATACCCAGGAGAAGGATTGCTAGGTCATATGATAATTGTAGTCTTAATTTTTGAAACTAGAAAAAAAATTGATATATTTGGATATCATAATGTGATTTCCAAAAGTCAAGATTGACTAATGCATATACAATAAATCTTCTGCCACACCTGTGCAATTTCAATTTGGATCAATTTTTATTCACTTTAAATGTGATACAGTGACAGTTAGACATCAATATTAAGGATTAGAATTCTCTGAAAGAGATTTAATTTTCAAAATAGCAAAAGGAAATTTTTTGACATATGAAAACATAATTACCCAGCATCTAATCTTCCCTCTTTTGTTCTCTAATATGATAAAGTAAAATCATAGGGAAAAAAAACAAAAACTAAATGTTTGGAAATGTTTAACAAATATTTTCAGTGGTATCTCACTGTGGTTTTGATTTGCATTTCCCTAATAATGAATGATGCTCAGCATCTTCTGATATATATATACATATATATATCATATATATATATATATATATATATATATATATATATATATATATATATGTATATATATGTATGTGTGTGTGTATATATATATATATATATATGAAGTCCCTAGGGCTTGAACATACCTTTATGGTTCTGAGGGATGGTGAGATCAGGAGTACAGTCAGTACAGTCAGGTCAGATCATACAGGTTCAGGTAGACCATGGTAAATTTTCTTATGTGTTTATTGACTATTTGTATATCTTCATTGGAGCAATGTCTGTGTAAGTCCTTTGTCCATTTTGTAATTTAGTATTTCTTTTGTTGTTGTTACATTCTATATACTAGATCCTTATTAGGTATATGATTTGCAAATATTTTCAGCAATTCTGTGGTTGTTTTTTTTAAATTTTATTGGTGGTATCCTCTGAAGAACAATATTTTTATATTTAGACAAATTCTACTTTACTTTTTTTTTTTTTTCATTTGTTGCTTTTGCTTTTGGTGTTATATCTAAGAAACCTTCGACAAATCCAAGGTCACATGGATTTATACCTATGAGTCCTTCTAAGATTTTTATATTATTAACTCTTACATTTATGTTTCTGATCATTTCTGAGTTAATTTTTATATAGTATCTGAGGGGTCCAAATTCGTTATTTTGAATGTGGACATCCACTTTTTCCAAAACAATTTGTTAGAAACAGTGTATTTCCCCATTGAATATTCTTGGTACTATTGTCAAAAATCAATTGACCATAGATAAATGGATTTATTTCTCAACTCTTAATCTGGTTTCCTTTATCTGTATGTCTTGCTTGTGCCAGTACCACATTGTACTGATTATTGGAGCTTTGTAGTGAGTTTTAAAATAGGGAAATGTGAGTCTTCCAAACTTATTCTTATTTTTCAAGATTTTTCCTATCTGGAGTCCCTTGCGTTGCATTATAGATTTTAGGAACAGTTTGTCCTTTCTACAAAAAAGTCATCCAGAATTTTCATAAAGATCACAGTGAATCTGTATATCAATTTGGGGAGTATTGCCATCTTATGATATTAATGATGTTAAGTCTTCTAAACCATTCATAAAGGATTTCTTTCCATTCATTTAAATCTTGAATTTATTTAAATATGTTTTGTAATTTTCAGTGTACAAGTGTTACACTTCTTTGGTTAAATCTTTTCCTATATGTATTATTCCATTTGATGGTATTGAAAATAGAATTCTTTTCTTAATTTCATTTTCAGCTTGTCCATGATTAATGTATAGAAATACAATGGAATTTTTGTATATTAATTTTGTATCCTGGAACTGTTCTGAACTCATTTACCAGCTCTGAGTGTGTGTGTGTGTGTGTGTGTGTGTGTGTGTGTGTGTGCATGTGTGTGTGTGTATACTTCAGTGCTTTATATATATATACAGTCATGCCATCAGCAAATTGATAGTTTTACCTCTGCCTTTCCAATCTGGATGACTTTTATTCCTTCTCTTGCTTAAACGCTCTGACTAGAAATCATACAGTGTTGAATTGAATTGATAATAGCAGATATCCTTGTCTGGTTTAATATCTTAAAGGGAAAGCTTTCAGTATTTCACCGTTAAGTACGATGTTAGCTCTGGGTTTTTCATAGGTGCCTTTTATTACATTGAGGGTGTTTCCTTTTATTCTTGTATGTTGAATATTTTTATTATGATAGTGTGTTGGACTTTGTTAATTGCTTTCTCTTTGTCTATTGAGATGATTGTGTATTTTTTCTTTATTATATTAATATGGTATATGAAATTGATTAATTTTAATATGTTCAACAAATCTTGCATTCCTGGGATGCATCCCACTTGGTAAGGTTATATCATGTTTTTATATACTGCTGAATTCCATTTGGTAGTGTTCTATCTATAGTCATAAAAATATTGATTTGTAGTTTTCTTGTGATATCTTTGTCTCACTTTAGAATTAGCATAACACTGACCTCATAGAATGAGTTAAAAAGCATTCCTTTCTTTCTAGTTTCTGGAGAAGTTTGAAAAGGATCTGTGTCAATTATTTTTTTAAACCCTTGGTATAATGCACCACTGAAGCCATCTGTGCCTGGGTTTTTCTTTGTTAGGAACTTTATGATTAGTAACTCAACGTTTTTGATTGTGATAGAGTCTATCCAGATTTTCTATTTCTTCTTGAATCAGTTTTGGGAGGTTGTGTGTTTCTACAAGTTTGTGCATTTTATCCAGGTTACCTAATTTGCTGGAATGCAATTATTGATAGTATTCTCTTATAACCCTTTTTATTTCTGTAAAGTGATAAATAATGTCACCCACTGTCATTTCTGATTTCAGCAGTCTTCTCTTTTTTCTTTAGTATTTTATAGGTTTGTCTACTTTTTTTATTAATTTCTCTACTTTTTATTCCCTATTTCAGTTATTTCCACTTTTGTTTTATTATTTCCTTCCTTCTTCTTGTTTTGTATTTAATTTTATTTTTTTATCCAGTTTCTTAAGATGGAAGATCAACTTGCAATCTTTCTCCTGTATTGAAGTAGTCATTTAGAGCTGTAACTTTTTCCTTAAGGACTGCTTTTGCTGCATTGCATAAGTTTTGGTATATTGTTTTTTTCATTCATCTCAAGTATTTTATAATGTCTTTTATGATTGCATCTTTGACTCATTTGTTATTAAGAAATATGTTGTTAAATTTGCACTTAATTGTGAATTTTCCATCTTCCCTTATTATTGATTTCAAGTTTCATTCCATTGTAATTTTAGAACATACTTTTACCACTTCAATCATACATTTATTGAAATTTGTTTTGTGGCCTAACATCTAACATATGGTCATTCCTGGAGAATACCCCATGTGTTCTCGGGAAGAATGTAAATTCTGCTCTTGTTGGGTAGAATGTTCTATAGAGGTCTATTGGTCTTTTAGTGTAGGTTTATTTGGCTATTACTGTTAGGTCTATTTGGCTTATACTGTTGTTTAAGTCTTCTATTTTCTTATTGATCCTCTGTCTACCCTGTTTCCCCTAAAATAAGACCTAGCCAGACCATCAGCTCTAATGCATCTTTTGGAGCAAAAATTAACATAAGACCCGATCTTATATAAGACCCGGTCTTATAATATAGTAAAATAAGACCGGATCTCATGTTAATTTTTGCTCCAAAAGATGGATTAGAGTTGATGGTCCGGCTAGGTCTTATTTTCGGGAAACACGGTAGCTTTTATTGAAAGTAGTGTTAAAGCCTTCAGCTGTTATTATTGATCTATTTTTCTCTTCAAATTTGTTGGTTTTTTTACTTCATGTATTTTGGCGTTCTTTTGTTAGGTACATAAATATTTATAATTATTATATCTTCTTGATGGATTGACCTTTATATCATTATATAATGTCTTTCTTTGTCTCTATTAACAACTTTTGTCTTAAAGTCTATTTTTTCCTTTATTTGTATAGCCACTTCAGCTTTCTTTTGGCTATTGTTTGCATAGACTATCTTTTTCCATCCTTTTACTTTACCTTGTTGTATTGCACCATTTTAATTCATTTTTCACATCTTTTACTATATGTTTTATTTTCTTTTTGTTGCTCAGTGAACATTTTACAATGATTACAGTGAAAATTTTAATTTGTAACGGTGCAATTCAGATTAGTACTAACTTAATTTTAATAGTGTACAAAAGCTTTTCTCCTATATGACTTCATTCTCCCCCACCTTAAAGTTGTTATTGTCACAAGTTATCTCTTTATATATTTTATGCCCAACAACACAGATATGTAATTATTTATTTATTCAGTTTTGTTTTAAATCAAATAGGAAAATAATGATTTACTACAAAACCATATTATTATGTTTTTATTGTTATCTGTGTTTTTTTTTTTCTTTGCCAGTGTTTTTTATTTCTTCATGTAGATCCAAGTTATTTTCTATTATCATTTCATTTCAGTCTGAAAAACTCCTTTTAGGGCAGATATGTTATCAATAAATTCACATTTAGTTTATATGGGAATGCTTAAATTTTTCTTTCATTTTTGAAGGATGTTATGCTGGATATAGAATTTTGGGTTGATTTTTTTTCTTTTGTTTTAGTATTTTGATGTGTCATTCCACTGCCTTTTGGCCCCTATAGTTTCAAATGAGAAAGCTTTTAATCTTACTGAGTATCCCTTGTACGTGATGTCACCTCTCTCTTGCTGCTTTCAAGATTCTCTTTTTGTCTTTCATCAGTTTGTTTATGATGTGTCTAGATATGGATTTCTTTAAATTTATCCTATTTGAAGTTTGTTAAGCTTCTTCTATGTGTAAGGTTTATCATCAAATTTGGGCAGCTTTCAGCCATTATTTTTTAATATTTTTTTCCCTCCTTTTCTGAGATTTATGTTATACAAAATGTGAGCAAACAATATGGTTAATGATTAAATTAATATATGTATATATATTACAGTAAAAGACATATTGCCCCCCTCAAAATGCTCGCCCTTGCTTCAAACACACTTATCCCAATGTTCTTGCCACTTTCTGAAGCAGTTCTGGAAGTCCTTTTTTGTGAGTGTCTTTAGTTGTGCTGCAGTGGCTGCCTCCATGTCCTGAATCATTTTGACTTTGGGGAAGAGCCAGAAGTCTCATGGTGCTAGATCTAGAGAGTAAGATAGATGAGGATGCACTCTAATGTTTTTATTTGACGGAAATTGCTGTATACCAGAAACTATGCGTGACACAGAGCATCGTCATGATGGAGGATGATTTATGGCACACTTTAAAACACACTTTATCCCAACCGTAGCTCACACCCAACTGACTGCACCGAATAAGTTGAAACTTGTCACACACTGTTACTAAGGTTTGGTGCACCACTTCCCATATTGAAGATCCCTGCCTTTCTGTTGGATGGTACTCAGCAGCAACATTTGTTTTTGATCACAATGGAAACACGCCCTGTCATGCATTGCTTCTGGTACATATACTTGTTGTTACAAGTGATGGTGTCCCACAGATGTCTTATACTCAGTTCATTTTTTAAAAATTCTTTTTTGTCTTGGTTCCTCAAACAGCATAATTTCAACTGACCTACTTCAAGTATACTGATTCTTCCTTCTACTGGCTTGAATATATTATTTGAGCCCCTCTAGTGATTTTCTTTTTAATTTCTGTTATTGTACTCTTTAACTATAGAAAGAAAATAATTTGTATATATACAGAGGGTGCCAAAAATGCATACACACATTTTAAGAAAGAAAAAAATATATTAAAATTATAATAATATATACTGATAACGAAAGATGAATATATCATGTGTATACATTTTTGGTACACCTGGTGTGTGTGTGTGTGTGAGTGTGCGTGTGTTCATATATATATATATATATATATATATATATATATATATATATATACATATATATACACATTTCATTCAAATTTTATATTTTCTAATTTCTGAGATGTCATTCTCATACTTTTGTTTAATAATGGACATGATTTTCTTTAGGTCTTTGAAGATATTTTAAATTGCCTGTTTAATGTCTTTGTCTAGTAAGTCTGATGTTTGGGATCTTCAGGACAGTTTCTGTAGATTACCTTGTCCTGTCCTAAGCCAGTCTTTTCTGTTTCTTTCTTTTTCTTTCATGCCTCTTAATTTTTTTTATTTTTTTTTTTGGTTGAAAACTGAACATTTAAAATATATTATGTGGCAATTCTGGAAATGACATACCCTCATAGTATTTTTTTTTCTGAATTGCTTATAGTATACTTACTTTCTATATATAATGAAGACCTTAACTTTTTCAAACTTGCGAAGCTCCTTTAACTAACATAAAAGTACTCTACGTAACAGAGGAAATTATTTTTAGTTATTGCTTTTCTCTCAAAAGAAGCTTGTAAGGTTTAGGAGTTTTATGCCTCTAAGAAACTAATTTCTGAAGGCATTCAATTTTAGTATAATAACTCATCAAGAGGTGGGAGAAATGAAAAATAAATATTAACATGGAATGATTTATTGGTGACTTATATAAGATGTATCATGATTAAGCATACATTCCTAAACAAAGGTTGTTATTTTGACCCAATCCAGACAATACTGAGTGAGGTTTATAAATAGATATTATGATATTGTGGACTGAGCACTAGGATAGGTGCAGCTAGTCTCACCTCTGGCATTATACTGTTAGAGTACTTTATTCCCTAGGGCTTCATTTTCTTAGTTGAGCAATGGACCCAAGTTGGATCATTTCTAACATTCTGTAATTGACGTCCACAAATCCCTAAAATATCCAGACTCCTATTTGTTTTCAAAATTGTGTCTCAAAACCTTTCTGATAGATTTCTCTGTTCACAATGAAACTTGCTCAATATCTGACCATGTCTCAAATCCTGTTGCTATTAAAATAGAGCTCTGATTCATGTCCCTGATTTTTTTCTTTTATATCAAAAAATCAATTAAAACTGCTTATTCTGTAAGGGCTTTCCTCTAAAAATCATATTTATTATGTCCCCTTCCCATATATTAGGTTGGTGCAAAAGTAATTGCGGTTTTTGCATTTTTTTTTTAACCTTTTAAAGCAATTACTTTTGTACCAGCCTAATATATTGCGTGTCTTGTTCTTGCTTACTGTGATGATTCAGCAATGAAGGAAGAGATCGCTCTAAATGATAAGGAGGTTTAAATGATCAACCTAAAAGTTATCAAAGATTCTGACAAGTCTTTTGTGTAATAGAGATCTTCAAAGGAGACAAAGGAGCAAAATCTGTAAAGCTGATACCTGGAGCCCTGGCAGGACCCTGTCCAATCCCCATCACTACCATCCTACATCCTCTTTATTTTGTCCCTATACTCTGTACATATAGTTTGACAAGAGGTTATTTTAGGTAAAATATAAAAGTGAAGATGGTACCTGCTTTAATTTCTCTGTCAAATGTCACTACAGGCAGGATAACACAGTCTCTAATGTCTATACCTCCATTTTAGCAGATTACATCCTTATTTATCCATTGCTCCATACCCCCCACCTCCATCTCTGTTTTTTGATCCTGGTGGATGAGAAGAATAGAACATAGGTACTGCCTGCGAAAGAGTACATTGATTGAGTAAAGGGATTTTAGCCCAGTCTTCCTTTCTCTCTATCATTATAGCATACAATTGTAAGATCTTCCTTCATTAACTAGCGGAGATAATGATAAAGTAGGTAAATGTCCCCTTTCTAAAGTTTTTCAGAAGATAAAGTCCAAATTATTTTTTATGTATTTATTGTTTTATCCTTTAATATGGAAATTGAAGTATAGTTTCATCATTATTTTATTTAGAAAAACAATTCATGGGAACATGAGTTCTGCAAAGGAACCAGCCATCATTTTCATTGTTTCTTCAATGTATGTTCTTTCCAGGAGCAGTGATAGTTCAATATTTTGCTGTCAAGATGCAGCATAAATAACTCTGATGATGATTCTATTGAGAAAGTCCCCAGAGAACAAGAGTAAAACCTACTTAATTTAGCAAACCTTTCTGGGTACCTCACAGGCCCTTCCTTCATTGCTGAATCATCACAGTGAGCATAAAGTTAGTAAACTACTCAGAATCTGTACTTCCTTGGCCTAATGTTTAAAAACAGATGAGTTGTATGTTTATGTTTGTTTTTATTTTTGTTTTGTTTTGTTTTTAAGAAATCATTTTCACAAATGAAGTAAAAAAAAAAAACAACAACAACATTGACAACTTAGGACACCTCACAATCCATTAGGTAAACATTTTCATTAAAATATTTATGATAGTTTCTGTGCTATAGGATTCCATGCTCAGGTCCAACTTCCCCCGTAGTATGGCTCCAAAATGAAGCATGAAGTGACATCTTTAATATTGGACTTAAGGAAAAGGGTCAAGCATATGAAAAATGTCATCATTTTAACATATACTCATATGCATTTTTAGGCTAAGCTACTTTTACAGATAAAATAAATTTAACAAATGGCATTACGTTATCTTTTAGTTTTTATAGAAAATCTTGGGGGAGGGGGTCAATAGTTTCCAGAGTCTACACAAATACTTGAAGTAATAACCTTGGTACTGATGGGTATGGATGCATCTATGTCATAAGTTCATGGAGAGGGTATAAACTGTACCCCAGATTTGTACAAAATTAAAAATTGAGGTGTTTCACAACACATGGGGACTCCCACATGCTAGTAATGATTGCAGAGGCTTAGTGTCAACCTCAAACAATGGACATAAGAGAGTAATTCCTATAGACAGGGCAAAAAGTCTGGATAAAATTTTTAGTACCTAGTATGGTTCTTTGTACACATGGACATTAACTGAATATTGTGGTTGACTGCAAAAGAAATTAAATAATAACAATAATAAAACATGAAACAAGATGACAAGATTTCCTTTTTAAACAAATTTCTTTAGTAGCTAAAAAGCAAAATGTTTCACCAGTCTTGCTATGCAAGCTTTATAATAATGCCTTCATATATTTTAATGACAGATCCACATTAAACATCTGCATTTAAGAGACCAACAAGGGGAAACAACAGGCAAAGTTCCCAGAGAAGAAATAAGCAATGTAGTTTGAGAAAAGTGTAGTATTCAGGCAAGCCAGTGGAGTAAAGAGGTGGCAGGGGTGAGAATACTTTCCACAAACGATAAAGTCCTTTCTAGTCTCAACTTAAGCTGAGGACAAATAAGAGAATGATTGAAACCTATCCATGTGTAGCATACTGGTGGCAACAATTTTGGTAGAGTGATGAAAATGGCAAGAGAGAGGGAAAAGAGGCCTCGGGGGAGGTATCTGTTGGATGTCAGTTGAGTTGAAGGAGTATATTCTCAATGGTTTTTATTTTTGTCTTCTGAATGAGAGGAAAGTTTATTTCCTGGGAGGGATGGATTGCGCTTAGCGTAAATGTTTTATATAGATGGAACTGAATTTGAAATAGTTGCTGTGAAGAATGGGTGAGAGAGCTGACCAGGCAGCTCTCTGGACCTCTTTGGGTTGTGGACCATGACTGTAGATGGTCACAAATGTTTTAGTGAGGCTCCAGGAACTGCTGTGAATTTTCCTGTTAAATTGTGGGTTTCTCCTGAAGATAAAGACTATTATCTTGACTCTTTAACATCAGCAGATAACATAATGCCTGAACCCTATATAATGTCTACAATTATTTAATTTATGATAAGATGCTGATCTATGTCATGACAACAGCCATTATTGACCTTTATTCGTAGACATCGACAGATAAATAAACTTCCTTGTTTTCTGTGCCAACTATGTCCCCAAACCCTCACACTATAGTTTTCTCTTCTACTTTCTCACTCTTTGTGGCAATATTTTTACAGTCAAGTGATAGTAACTACAGTGGCATACGTTATGACAAGTGATCATAAAATGCTACTCTTGTATCAAATTTAGCCATTGCGAAATCTTTTCAGAGATATTCTTCATAGAAACCTGTATGTTTTTCTTGATCCTCATTTCCAAATGCTATTTCTTAACGGTAAGCAATTACAGATCCAGATTCAGTTTCAATTCATAAAATTAGTATCTTTAGTGTTCGATAAGTAGAATTAGAAATCTATATATCACGTTAATCAAATAGAAAAGCATCTTATTTTCTTTGTACTGTAAAGCTCTAGACAAAGCCAATTCACAGTTAAAACTTGAATTAAAACTTTAAACTGGTTCAGTAAAAGACAACCAATAATCAAGAAAATTGTCTCTCATTGTCTCTATTTCCTTAATGCCTTTTAATGACTTTTATCCCCCTGTGTGTGATTAGAAGTAAGCAGTGGTGGTTATTAAAAAGATGAAAGAAAGAGTCTAGGTTTGTATTCTATATAGACCAACATGAAGGAATCAACTTGAATGCATGATGGCCAATCTCAGCCATGTCATAGGACAGCTGCGACAAGACATATTTCACATCAATTCAAAATAATCTCTGTGCTTTTCCATTCATTTTAGCTATATTAAAGAGGGGACAGCCTGGAACTCAGAAAGATCATATAGCTGATTGCTTTCAAAATGAGACTATATGGGATGTATAAGAACGTCAGGCCTTCATTCTAAATTGTGCAGACACTAGTCTTCACTTAAAAGGTATGCCAGAAAAAAAAAAAATGGCCTGGTTACAGCCATCGTTTAAGACCTTTAATGCGTGTCTATAATTAGGGGTAAAATGGCTTTATTTATTTATTTTTTTTTTAGAAATTCTGGCTTTTCTGTGAAGATCAGCCTCTTCCTAAGCTGCATTAACTTCAAATATTCTGCTGGCCGTGTCTGCACAAGAGGCTGCTAGGCTTCAGTCTGCCACGGGCCCTGGGATTCTACGGGCCCTAGAATCCTATGGTGTATGTCTATTCAGTTCAAATAGTTTTCAAAAATAGAAAAATGTGAGAGGATGAATGCTTAATATTAAATGAAAGGGACCTTGTGTTACAAAGCACACATTCTGACTCTGTTGTATAGAATCATAATTTTGTGGCTGAAATTTATATTCTTAATGTAATTTCAAAGTGGAGCAGAGCTTTTAAAACAGTAAAACAATAAAGGTGACCATGCATAGCTTACAGATATCGCTGTGCTGATAATGCCTACACCAAAGGTGTCAGAGTTCTCCATGCACAGGTTACTTTTAAAACCAATCAAGATACCAAGAGAAGAATTAAAACACTTGAACCATACTCTGAGAAAATAAGAAGTAAGCAAGAGAGATACCTGTGAGTTTTGTATCAACATTTCTAATATTCAGACTTAAATTCTCATTTTGTTTTTGCCTGTGTTCTCCAGGCACTGTGTAACATTAATTATATCTTGCAACTCCAGAATATCATTAAGAAGATGTGAAATCCTCATTGATGTTATTTTCAATTTGCATTTATTCTTATGTATCTTTAGGGCTTCAATAATAATAAAAGGTAGAAAATCAAAAAGTCAAACAAAAATCTCCTTATGAATCACAGAAATGAACATGAAATATGTACATGGTAGTACCCTGTACCCACTTCACAGAATTTAGTGCTTATAACTACAATCACCATGTGTTTTACTTTCCAATCACAAGATAGACGGCCATTAATGTATTTCTAGTTTCAAAAGGCATCTTTAGTTAAAAAATGCAAAGGAAAATTATAGTAACCAGTTTTACAGCACAATACTTGCCTTTCAAATGAGAGGTGTTTCTGGAAATCAGTTACATCAACTTTCACATTCCTTACCTGGACAGTATTTTCAAGTGCATTAATTTCCAATTTAGATTATTAAGTATGAAAATCTGAATATCTATTGTGCATTTTATCTCATATTTTAATGTTTTTATCCAATTATGCAAAGAAATAGGTGTAGTAAACTTTTATTTTAGGATCAATTATACCATATTGATAAAAGAAAATTTCATGTGGCTTATTATTATTATCATTAATAAAACTTCCTTCTGTGGAATACATCTATAGTTTTTCTCAAAGGCTCAAGATTTTCCTTACTAATATGTTATATGTCTTTCAGGAAAGAACCAATAAATTTAAAAAAAAGAATGAGAAACAATTTACACTATAATTTTTACTATTCTCTTCCACTTTCCCCCCCACCCCCAACAAAAATAACTGAAAATTATTTAAACTTGGCAGAGTTTCTGTGATTAATTGTCTTTGTGGTATGTGTGCCACACTTCATTTTATGATTCAGATTTCTGACTCAAGAAATTGTCAGCAAAAGATAATATATCAAAGTTTAAATATCAGCAATAAAGGAGTACAGGAGATATTCTGTAACTACTTAGAACTGAAAGCATTTTATTGAAAAAGGTTTGTTTTCTTTGGCAGCCTTCCATGACTTTCTACTGTTGACAAAACTAGCAGCCTGTCCTGTTTGAAGTGTAACTGTGGCAGAATCTGCTGCTTCCAAGCACTTACAGGATTTATCTCTAAATTAATATTTTCATCGAACACACTCACAATATACCTTACATAATCTTTAAATTATAGGAAAATGCTGGAAGGGGGTTCTGTAAGTCACTGGCTAAAGTCATACTAGAGATTTATGGCTCTCTCAAGTCGACATTTGTGACTGACCTACAGCCCACCGGGGCTGCTACTTCCCGTTCCTGATTCATGATAAGTGCAGCTGCCTCCAAATAAGCCCCGCGAGCCCATTAATGTTCAGTCCCTTCCCTTATGGTAAATATGCACATCTCCATTCCCATTTCTTAATGTGCTGAAGGTGAATAGAAAACCAGGCTGCCTTTTCTTACTTGAAACCCTTTGCCAAGTGCCTTGTCACCAAAGTGTGGGTGCCCCAAAGTTCAACTGACCTCTGGCTCTAATTAAGGTGATGCTTTCCAATACACACAAAAAAATAGTAAAGTTGTTTCCCTCTTGCAATATGGATTTTAAGACCCTGGAATGTGATGCCTTCAATTTTTCGCTGCCATCACCTTAACTAATTAACAAAATTGCGTAAAGATTGATATGAAGGTAAATATTAAGGACACAAAAGGGAAAGGGAAGCAAATTATTTAAAATGTCAGAAAGCTAAGACATTCATCTTCACTGCCACGATTTGTTTTTCATTAATAAAATATACATTGTTTTCTGCTCGGAAAAGTTATTAGTGTAAATATAGTCTGCATGATGCTTTGTCCCTTCTGAAATGAAGTCTTTGTTTAGACATCGGTGATGGGGGTTTTGTGCCATTGTCTCATCTGTCAGATTAGATGAGTAAGTGTATTTAGGGGTGCAAAGATGTGAAGCCACACCTGCTGTGCAAAGCTGTGAATTCACAACTCTTCTGACTATTAATATGTGTTATGCTGGGAGCTCTTTTGTTGTAATGGAACTGTTGGTGGTTGCGTGTTTGAAGTGGCGCAAGTGTCAGGCCTTATTACAATCATAATAATCACTCCAAAAATAACCTCACATTTTGACCATTTAATGTTAGTACGCAGCAAATTAAAGGCTAAGCACCTAACAGATTTAGAGATATTAAATTGATTTTTCAGTTCAAATTTTTCTAAGGAAAAACAAAAGTCCATTAATGAGATAATATTCATGGTCCAGAAAAACTATAGTCATTTAAGAATGAGTTTTGAAATAATACAGGAAGCAGACAAAGGACACGCAGCAAAATCAATATTATCAAGCCAATATTATGACAATAAAATTATTGTCAGGAGAATGATATTAAATGTGATCCTTAAAGAATGGTAATTATCATTTCTTTATTTGTTGATGTTTGTGCTTTTCATATGTACCTACCAAGATATTTTACTCCCTCAGCTAGGTATTGGATTATGTCTAAACAGAGATAATGTTTTCTATTTATCCCTGATTATATAGGCTGACTTTTTGCAATTTCTATTATTTTACTTTGCTGAAATATAGCTGCACTTAGTAATCTTAAAAAAAACAAAAGATATTAACTTCTTCATTTATTAACTCACCATGCACTTTCTTAAACTTACTTTTAAACCTAATCTGTATTTCTGATTTTTTTTTTTTTGAGTATTGGTATTCTTTAAAGAATTTTTGAGTATCTAATACATCTATAGGAATTTCTCCTGTGTAAGTTAGCAGGGTGCTGAAGAATGAGACACTTTTTTACAATATTAAAAAAAAAAACACAAAAAAACAGAAAAGGAAAAGAACAAAATGAGCCTCTGTTGTTACTTTTATAACACTAAGAAGCTTGTGGAAAGTTTAATAGACCCTAATCTAGAGAGGCCTTTTAGGGACCTTAGACCTGTATGGCCTCATTAATTCAATTGGTACGTGACAGTTCAGAGGTGTCCTAAACCAGCCATTACCTGCATAAACAGGCTCTGATGCCAGCATGGCACGTACACTGTCCTCAGATCAGGATTCCTCATCCTCGATAGCTATGATTAGAGAAAACCTCTAAAATACAAGAGAATGTTTTTTCTCTATAAGTATTAATGAACTCTGATTGCGAGGTATAGTTCATTCCTTTCCAAAATAGATTTTAAAATATTCTTAAATACTAACCTAAAGAAGATAACACAGACTTAATAGAGAAAAGATATTGGTTTAAAATAATTGAAAGATATTGGCCTCCTTCAACTTTCCAAAAAATGTCATTTTACAGAAACTTGGGCATGCAATTAAGTTGTTCTCATTTGACAAGCATCACGATGCTGAGACCTGGTTTTCAGATTGTGTAACATCTGGATTGTCCTGTAGATGTAGCAGGGTGACAGCTTCACACACTCCTTGAAAGGAGGCATTCACACACTGACAGTTACTCATCGTTCAGGAAATTTAAAAAAAAATGAAATAGAAGAAAGATTTTCCTCCTGACTCTTAATTTAGGCTAATGTATGTAAAATACATTATCTAATAGCAACCAACACAAGAACGGTTTTCTGGCATAATGTAAATTGCAGCTGGTCCGAATTATAGCAACAAATATTTCACCTTGTTATAAAAACGCGGAAAAGTTTTTACTGAAGGCCAAACTTTATAAAATAAAGGAAATTAAGGTAATTGAAGATTTGATGTAATTTAATTAGCTTTGTAATAATCTTAAATTGCTTCTCCTTTTTATCCTTATATGCATGTCCAATAAAGACACTGAATGTGAAAATGCTAAAATAATGTGTAAACCTTGTATTTTAATTAAATCAGTGACAAACTAATTTCTAGCCATTAGTTGTTGAAAGAAGTCTGCTTTATAACAGGATTAATCATCTTAAAGCTTTAGAAAGTAATAAACCATATAAATATGTGAAAATTAATATATACTTTTTTCTTTTTAAGATATGCTGAAATTTTTTACAAACCTTTATTACTTACCTTTACACTCAGCCTCCCTAACAATATTGGTGTTTTAATCTCTTACATTTTCCTCAGAACCCTGTGCCCTTGTTATCCAGACCAATTTTGATCTCGATATACAAAATACTGACACTGCTTAAAATGTTCCTGCACATATGACATTTAGAGAAAGCTGGATATACAAAAATTGGTTTCCATTTCCTTAAATTAATGAAAGTCACTTATGCAATGGATCTTTATGATAGAAAACACATTATTTTATGGAAGATATTTTTTTAAATGTTATGCTGACTTTTCTTGCTCTGCAGTATATCCAGTCTAGCTAAAAAGATTCACTAGTCTGACTTACATTTTTACGTGCTGGATTAGTTTTTATATTTGTTTTGATAGAAAAGCAGGCAACAGCCTATTTCATGGACAATAAATTCAAGATAGTGATGATGAGATAGTATTGCCTCAGCTAAGTGCACCCAGATTGGAAGGTCACATGTTTGACCTCGATCTAGTATGGTCCTTAATGAATCTGTATACTTGATTAGAGTTACTGTCTTTTTATGGCTCAAAATAGCTTTGCATGGAAAACTAGCTCATTTTAAGTAGAGTTGGGAGAATTATTTTGCTTCCAACACATCTCTAAAACTTTCCAAAGACTTTAAAGTGCATGCTTTAAAATTGTAACCTCCCTGAAAGCTGTCCTTTCCCATGCCAACTCTGGTTTTGTTTAGGGAAGAACTACTTCTCCTTCACCTTTTAACGCTCTAAAAATTCTAATTTTTTCAAATAATCGGCAGAATTACTGAGATATTGGATTAAGCCTTAGTCTTGCCATTATTTCAGAATTTTTCAGGTCTTCCTTATTTATCCCAAATTGGTGTTGGCATGTCATATTGAGAGATTTGTAGAACTATAAAAAAATCAGTGAGCATTAGAACTCAGAGTCATTACATGTTTTTTGTCCTATTTTGTGTTTACTTTGCTTCTTTTATTCATTTCTTATTGTCAGTACTGTGTCAGCTTCAAAATAATTGGGATTTTTATAGGGTCTAGTCACATATCACCATTAACGTTCTGGTTTGTATACAGTGCGCCTTCTTTGTTATGCAATGGTCTTTTACAGTCTCCCTGCTTCTTTGGTGTAGCTCTCTCCTTATCTATGTCTCCAACTCTATCTATCTCTCTCTCTGCTTCTCAGGCTGCATCGCTCGCTCTTAATTCAAGGAAGTGATTTCTTACTTCTTGTCACTCTCTTTCTTTCTACCACTCACTCTCAATCTATCAGAACTTGTTTCCTCATTCTCTGACTACTCTGGACTCATGTATCTCCGTCACTCCATTCCTCTTTCAGAAATATTATCAAGGTTCTTTTTTACCACCTTTTTTTATTTTTTAATGCAGCTTTTTGAAAGTCTCCCTTTCCTTCTTTATCTTTCTCTACATTTTAGGACTTGGAAAATAAATAAAATTAGACAGTAAAATACTGATTTCATATCACTGAGTACACGCCTAAAGAAATAAATATTTTCTGAAAGTTTCTAAAAGTATGAAATGTTAGCTTTCCATGGTATGACTCATTAATAAACATAGTGAAAGTTTTAAATCAAGGACATTCAGATGAAACAATTAGCTTGTAGGTGTGAGCCATTGTCTCAAACAACAACAAAAAATTAGAATACAAAGAGACTGGCTGTTCATATTTCCAATTGTGCTTCCCCGTATTGGGCTCAGATTTAAAACTTCTGAGCAAAAGTGTTGGGATTTTAAGTTCTTTAGTTTACCACTTCATACCCTTAGAATCCTTTGGAATCCTTTTATATTGTTACTCCTCCACATTCTAAAAACGTATTGGTCACACATTCTTTTAGATATATAATTTTGAGTGGATACATTTATGTCACAATAAATATGTGCCGGAATAGTTAAGTCATTCTAACACTAATAGGAATTTCATGTGAAATTCAATTTTTACAAGGATTTTAAAAACAGCATAAATATATCCCCAAGCCCTTCACAATGAATACAGTATATAGATCAATCGGTTTTTTTCTTAAGTTTTAAAGGTAAAACAAAAATGCAATTTAAAAAGAGATTAGTACATCTACTCTAGAACTTCTTTCTTACTGAGGTTACAGATGAGGTGAATTTTCAGTCACATGCTACCAAAAGTAAGCATCTCAGGAATGACCATTTTAATAGATACTTTAATCCCATATGATTCTGATTTTGAATGGGATTTTTTCAGTAACTCTGTCAAATGAACTCTGTCTTAACAATAAACCTCTATTGGCATAGATATCTCCATACTAATGAAAGTGAAAAAGCAAACAAACTTTAGGGAGAAAATAAACCTCACAGTTAAAACTAACTTGAGACCAGAACACTCTCTCCCATCGCTGTAACGTAACTTGTAAATTAATTTTTTCTTTAGTAAGATGATGAGACAAGCACCCTTCCAATAATTACTAGGGAAAAAAACTTGAATGATGTAAATGTAATTCAAAAGGAAATAAATTGATTTCGCTTTGCTCCATGTAATTGTCACATAAGTCGTCCATAAGCTATAATGTAGGCAACACCCACGACTTATTATAAGTGAACTCACATTTCTATCGTCCATTTTCACATACCCTAATAAACAGAGCAAAATATTTAACATGATGGTAAAGTTCAGTTTTCTCTCATCTCTTCTTGACGATAATATCATAGCTCAATACCCTGTACATTTTTGTTGAAGAGAATGAAGTATTTTTCTTTTCGAGTGATATTAATTTATTTTGCTTTCTTAGCAGGGATGTATTGACCATGCCAAACTCTGAACACATTTTTATTTCTTACCATAGAAAAAACAGATAGCTCATCAAAATATATCAGTGAATAATAACTTCCTCCTTTAAATTAAGTAATATCTAAGTTTAATGAAGCTCAGTTTACAGTGATTTTCTGGCTCAAGTGCTCTTCTTTCTACCTAATTATGTGCACAGCTTTCAGACAACAAGAAGTGTCTTTAACATTAGATAAGAAGCTCGGCTTTTATCTCAATCAATAGTCTTTAGCCTTTGAACTCGTGTCAGTGGAAGACCAGTCTGTCACGTTCAGTTCTACCTGATCTCTTTTTCTCCTCGATACATGCTGCCATGTATAAAAGAAACACACACAAGCATGCACTCACACATGCTCATACACACCCACGCCCACACCTCAGATACAAGCAGGCAAAGTGTTTAGATTGTGTGTGTGTGCGCGCGCATGTGCATATGTGTGCATGTGTGTATGTGTGCGTGTGTGTGTGCATGCGCACAAGCATGTGTGGACAGGATCCTTTATAGCTGTAAAGATGTGTGACTGTAATGATGATGTTAAAATTTCCTTGTTTCCTTTCACTGGGCTTTGTGTATCTCAAAGGAGCCCCATATGGTGCTCTTTGTCCGTGTCATTACCTCGTTACAGCCACTGTCTGCCAGCCAAAGGTAGACCGAGCGCTGCAGCTGTAGACAGCGATACAACTGGAATTGTCTAAGGTCAACAGTGCCGTAATTACTTTAAAATGTCAGCGTACAATAAAATACAACAGTTCATCTGGCAGAAAGCAAATTAGCTTTGACCATAGCGTAATTACCCTTTTCTCAGCACCATTAGAAGAGATCAAATCTCCACATTCAGTGTTTGAGGAAAGGCCATCAGAGTACACTCTACCTGACAAGGATGCACATTTGCCATTTTGAGATGTAATTAATTGTCCCTATAATAGAAATTTTTATATTTGACTCTGGAATTGAAATGTGTAATAACCTGGCTTCTTCATTTTAACCATTTTGATGCTGGAAAGAAAGCTATGTTTTGCCAAGTACAAATAAGTAGTGTCAGTATCGTCGAGAACATATTTTTCATTTTGCTAACAATTAGTTCTACTTACAGGAGTGATTTTTCTAAAGTGACTTCCATGCATATTAAGAATGGTACTAATGTCTACATCCTACATCAGAGAAACCAAATGAAAAAATTAACATCATTAAACTCTTCCTTTCATAGCTTCTTTTTCTTCTTTGTGTGTTTATTTCCTATCTGACTGGGATAATGTGAAGTGGCTCTTAGACTGACTTATTAAAGTTTGATTTCCACCACTGATCTTCAGCTACACCTCTACCTCACATACAAGGACACTCTAGGTAAAAGATTAGCCCTCCCCCACCCCCCACAGGATTAATGTGCCATTATTCCAAGAACATCTTCTATTTTTTCATCATTAATGGTAGAGGGTACAAATGCACCAATCAAATGATATAGTAATTTGATTAACTCAGAAACAAACAGCGAGGAGCTGACCAGTGACAGTCCCTGTAGGGCAAAGACTTCACTGCTTGTTGACTTTCATTAATATTTAAAGGCACCAAAGATGCTTTAAGCTGATTTGAAATGACTTAAGGTGTCTGAGCAGCATTTCTCCTTGTGCCTGGTTGTATATACACATGAAAAACAGCTGTTTTGTATCAGAAGAGCTTTGCACTGACTGTATTTAGGGAATTCCACCGTCATAAAGATGTTTACATTTTCTTGATGTTTCATTCACTGTGTTGTGGGCTTCTTCATAGTTTTTAAAATGAAAGTGTATTCTCTAGGGTCCAGAAATTTCCCTTTTAAGCACAGATTTCCTGGGTGGGGGGGCGGATTATCTATGAAACCAACAGGAACTTTATAGTTAGCAAAAAAAATTCTTAACATGACCCTTTCTTATTGAACTATTGCTAGTTTTAATGTGCTGAAGCCCAAACAATAAACAAGCTTTCTGGTAAAATCACTGTAGCATATCATTGATCAGTTTATCTCTTCAGAGCAGAAAATTATGGCACATCCTGAGCTTTCTCCCCAATGGCTGGGTTGCTTTGTTCTTCTTCAATGTCATTTATAATTCTTAGATCATTTCACAACATAAGAAATAATAAGTCCTGAGGAACATTTTAAAAAACAAGCAAAATGGGCAGATAAAGCTTTTAAATAGACATGAACATTTGGGAAGTAAACAAATTCTTTCTTTGAGATCCATCTAGTTCTGAGAGTTCATCAAAATGCCTGTGAATACATTTAATGGATAATTTGTAGAATTTAGGGAAGTAAATATCACAGGGTATGCTTGAAGGATTTAGTGCCACTTGTAAATTGGCTAGACTGACCAAACTGGAACTTTCTGCTGCCTGTGAGTGGCATAAATTAATGACTCACTGTTACTTTGAAAGAGAAGTGATTTTTTGTTTGTTTTTTTATACCCAGTAATACTTGGAGGAGCCTTTGGCAGGCTAATCAGGCCTCTAAAATAGTCTGAAATTTGCATTAGCCCCAAATTCAAGGCCCTTTGACAATCATACTCAAATTCGCCTTTACTCTCACCTTTTCCCAATGCAAACTTGGGAAAATGCAAACCTTTTCTGCAGCCGAACTATCCCTACCCTCCACTCCCCTGCCATTTAACCATGGGTCTCCCTCACATGGTGCTGAGGATGTGCTCTCTATGTTGCCTCCCCTACTCCTTATTACTGCTCTAAATAATATTGATATTCTACTCTCTGGTGCGCTCCTTGCTCATTTCACAATTTTCTCTTTTTTTTCTGAATATCTAAAAATCTTATTTGTTGAAATAATCTAGCATTCAGATGGCTTTTAGATTTTTTTTTGGTATTCTTCCTCTTATTTCATTTATATAAATGTTGTTTTAATAACAAAAATGAGTTCTTATTGATGGCAGGAATCACATATTACTTGTCATTGCTTCCATCACTGGTGTACTACAAAGCTGTGCACATAATAGGTATTTTTTAAAATATTGAATGAATTAATTAATTGAAGAATTTGAGACACTTGGGGAAAATACAAAGGTATCTGTATCTATATTAAATTAGAGAAAATTAATTACATATGGTGAAAACAATTAAGAAAAAAACAAAATTCTAGATTCCTAAATCCAAACAATTTTTCAAGTTTTTATACTAAATCCATCCATGACTCAAAAGCATCAACTTATTTTCATTTGATCTAGTAGCATAAACGAAATAACTCAAAGTGAAAATATTGTCTACGAATACTACAAATGACACAATGCCAGGAAGATGTAAATCAAAAGCTAACATAGTATGCTATATTACATATTTGGTATCTGGAAAAAAATAAAAGCAAGCATTCTTGAGGAGAGCACAAAATAGATTTATCAAAAGATGTTGTAAAAATGTAAAGAGAGGGATAAATCTTGAGCAAAATAAAAGATTAAAACTATCATTATGTGCAATAGTTAGAGCTAACATGCTCCTTATGGAATCCAGTATGCTTTTCAGAAAGGCAAATAACCTGTATAGAAAACAATGTCCATTAATTATTCTCAATCAGCTGAGAAGGCAGTCATTTAAAGGCATCCAATTATTCATTTGACATTTCCGTTACATTAGTAACCCAATTGCTAAGATTATATTTTTATTATGAATTATTTGTTAAAACTATCAGCCCACTCTACTTTTTCCTTTAAGTATTGACATCAAAAAGCATTTCCTTTTCAATTAACTGAAGTCATTAAATCTTCCTTCATTTAAACTGAAAGTAGAATTGGACATGTAAGGCCTAGTACTGGGCTTCAGATTAAAAATAAAGACAAGTTTAACATGAGAATGATATTTTAATTTATGTACATTTATTTTTACCCTTTTCCTAAGACCCCCTTAATTTGGAGCCATTTAATCTAACATATAATGCCTAGCAATATTAATATATTTTCAGAAGTAGATTTGCTTTACTATGCTCTAACAGAATTATTTCATGCCTTTATTTTTCTTGTGAAAATTCAAATTTGTCTTCCCCTTCTCATTCTCAATTAATGACCTTGTTTTTTTTATTCCACTGACAAAAACAAAACAAAACAAACAAATGGCTTGTACTTCTGGCCAAAATGAGAAAACATGGACAAGATTTACCCTTCAGACCCAAATAAGCAAAAAACAGACAGAATATAAAGAAATAAAAAAAAGTTTTCAAGACAATAGAAATCAGGTAACAAAGTACAGTGATTCCTGAGAGATGGGATACTGATTAGGTAAGCCCTATTATTGCTATAGTTTACTCCCTTAAGAGAGATTACAGGTTTTGGTACAGGGAGAGAAAATACAAGGGAACGAAGCAAATCTCCTGCATTCAGAAGACAGAGTTGAGCGTCTGAGGAGTTGAAAGTACGTAGATGTCCCAGGGCAGAGTACCAGAGAAGAGAACTACGCATGAAGCAAAAGGTCCAAAAACTTGCAGAAAATAGTAGAGTAATGATCAGAGCCTGACTATGAAGAAACCACCCAAAACCAGCGAAAGAGCCATCCATAAAGATTAAAGGGAACAGTGCCAATGGGGTCCAGGGTTTCACCAGGTAGATAGGATAAGCTCATAATTCCTGGGACACTAAGTAGAGTCCTTAAATAAGTTTTGCCTCAGGAGTGGGAAATAATTAGTCCTAGACTAAGCATTGTTCCATATCCCTCTTTAAAAAGTCATAATAAAAGACCTAAAATAATCAAAATGTTTCCAAATACTTAATTTGGTTCCAAAGAAAAACTCAAGAATATTTATTGACATATTATATATCCAACACCTAACAAAGTAAAATTCACATCCAATCAAAGGTTACTAGACATGCAAAGAAGCAGGAAAACGAGATATAATGAATAACAAATCAATCAAAACACTCACAGACATTAGAACGAGCAGACAAGAAATTAAAACAGGTATTATAACTATATTGTATATGTTTAAAGAAAAGAACCATGAGAGATATAAAATAACAAGCAACAAAACACCTAAATCAAACTTCTAGATAGCAAAGATAAAATATGTGAGATAAAAAAATCCACTGGATGAGATTAATGACAAATCACACTCTCATAAACATAATGTAAAATTATAAACATAATTTCAACATATATCCAATAACATATAGAAAAGATAATACATCATGATCAAATGTTGTTTATACCAGCAGTATAGGTTTGATTTATCATTTTAAAAAATCAAACAATATAATTTCCTATATGAACAATAAAAAGAAAAATAAATGGTCATCTCAATAAATGAAGAAAAAGCACTTGACAAAATCCAATACCAATTTATGATAAAAACTAAGCAAGCTTGTTTCAAAGGGAACAGTTTCAACCCAATAAAGGGCATCCACGAAACACCTACAACTAACGACACATTTAATGGTGAAAGACTGATGTTTTATCCCTAAGAAAAACAAGACATGGCTCTCCATGCTCGCCACTTCTCAATATAGTACTGTGACTTTTGAAAGTAACTTCAGGCAAGAAAAGTAGAAAGCATCCAGACTGGAAAACAAGAAGTAAAAGAGTCTTCATTTTTAGATGAGATGAGCATCTAAGTAAAAAATTCAATGAAAATTAGAAAAACGAACAAACACTACAAGAACTAATAAGTGAGTTTGGTAAGGCTGCAGAAGGTCGAATCCATACACAAAGTCAATTGTATTTATATATACTAGCAATGAATATTAAAACAATTTAAATTAAGAAAACAATACCATTTAAAATAGTCCTCATCCTTCTCCATGCTAGACCTCATTCAATGTGCTTCAGCCATATTGAGTTTATCTCTATTTCTCAAACCACCACGTTTATTATGGCCTTAAACTTTTGTATTTGCTTTTCTCTGTCAGAAGCATTTTTCTACTCTGTCTGCTCATGGCTGATTATTGCATTATTCAGGTCTTAGAAGAAATATCACCTCCACTGACAAGTCGTCTCTGATCATTCTATCTAAAATAACAAATATGACCACTCCTGATCACTTTCTATTATCTCACTAAAAATATTTTTTTTCAGAGCTGAATCACTGTCTATTCATTTATTTATTTTTGTCTTTCCTACAAAGTGTCAAACTCCATTAGAGTAGAGACTTCACCATTTTTTTTACTGCTTGTATTTCATCATCTAGAACAGTGTTTCAGAGACAGTAAGCACTCAACAAATAAAAAACATGTAGTGATTGTTGTTAAATGAATCAATGAATGAATGTTCATTGTATATTATGTGGGTATTAAAGATAAGCTATTTATTTTTAATGTATTAGTCCATTTTAAAAGAGCTTTCGATTACTACCTTGAAAGTTTTCTAAAAATCATTAATTTTCCAGAATATAGGCAGTTATTATTTGTCTCTGTGGTATCAGATAATGTGATAGCATTCTAATTCTTCCTGAAAATCATCTATTGGCACTAGTTAGATAGGAGTAGTGGGCTCCAAGATACGTGTACACAATCGGAGTGAATAAATCTATCCTGGGTATATACTACATGCATGCTAGTTGCCTTACATATGTTATCCCAATTATTCAAAAATACAACCATAAATATTGCTATTTCTGCTTTGCTGATGGAGACATCAAATCTTAGTAAAGAAGGTTAACTTGTCTATTGTACACAGAGAAGTGTGATACATACCTAGGCCAATTTTGGAGTTTTACCTGGAAAGTTTCTATTATAGGATTAGAGAAACAAAATGTTAGGTGAATGTTGTTCTATGTGTTCAGAGATAGTTTGTCTCCACTCAGTCTTCTATTCTTATGCCTTTTATTTTCTGTTTTCTTTCTTCCTTCTGCTCTTTTCCTTTCTCTCTCTCTCTCTCTCTCTCTCTCTCTCTCTCTCTCTCTCTCTCTCTTCTCTCTCTCTTTTATTTTTCACTCAATCATTCAAGAAATAAAGGCATGCCCAATAAAGGCCAATAGAAAAATTTTATTAGTTAACTTGGCCAGATATTTTACTGATTCACATTAAAACAAAACAACAACAAAATAGAACCATTATAGGACCGTAAAGACCAGGATGACTATTTGTGTTATTTGTGTTGATTAGAAACTCCAGTGCTAAGAAAAGCAAAGTTTCTGATTTATCATTATTTTGCACCAAACATTATCTCTGTTTCACTTATGGCTTAATGCATTTATATAACCATATCATCAATACATGCAACTGCTCAAAAAGAAAAAAGAAAATCACATTGAATAAGAGATGGGAAATGGCTCAGCTATTTATCTGTAAGAGAGGTCATTAGTCTAATCTTTGGCAAAATAGTTTAAAAGTCCATGTGCTGAGTACCACTTAAGAAACTAGTCACTTTTTTGTTTATATTGTTTTCAAGATTAACATACACACAAAAAAGTGATAGTCTTTTCATCCTCCATCCCCAAAGGGTAGAAGTACCGTTTTATTCTAATATGTAAGTTTAATTGCTTTTTTCCTGAATAACATTATCGTCTTGTTTTAAAAGCCAATCCTGTACATATCCCTAAATGGAGGCATGTGTTAGCATAGAACCAATGGAAAAGATCAGGTGCATATGTTTAAGTAAAAAAAAAAAAAAAAAAAAAAAAAACTATGTCAGAATAAATTTTATACTGATACAGGGTAATAGAGATGGGCAAAGGAAAACCAAACACCACATGGAGGCCATTTGTTCCTTCAAAGCATGATGCAGATTCAAACCTTCAGATAAAAATGTACAAGCTGCCAACTTCAAAGGAGAAGCATTAAAATAAAACAAAACAAGAAAAACCAGCAATTGAGAATTGTACCTTGCATACATAAACACTTAGTGTGCACATGTGTGCTGGTCCCTCACATTCATAGAGCATATCTGATGTCAAACCACATTATCTTAATAGCTGAATTGGACAATAAATGTTAAAAACTGAATTCACAATGCTTTGTGTACATAAAAATATTCATATGGTTCTGTAGAAATCCTGGCATATACAACATTTAATATTATTTACATTTAATTAGGTAAAATCAAATCCTACAAAGTTGCTTCATTAGATTTCTCCAAGGCCAGTTGTTTATGTAAGCACTGAATCATTAATATGCAGTTTCTCTCATAATTATAAGGGTGTCAGATAAGAAACCTGCTGTGTAGGACAGATAAAGAAAGTTGGAGATAGTCACAGATATAAACCCCAATTCACACTGCTAGAGCATTTGGAAAAGTCTTGCATAAATATGTGAATCACTTTATAGAGACAAACAGGGACCCAAATGGAATAGCGAAAACCAAGTTAATGTTTTTTTGGTTTTTTTTTCCTTTTTAAATGGAGAATCAAGTAGGGAAATCAAACAGTGAAATCAATTGTTAGCATTTTTTTTTTATTCGGGAAGGGGAACAAGACTTTATTGGGGAACAGTGTGTACTTCCAGGATTTTTTTCCAAGTCAAGTTGTCCTTTCAGTCTTAGTTGTGGAGGGCGCAGCTCAGCTCCAGGTCCAGTTGCTGTTGCTAGTTGCAGGGGGCGCAGTCCACCATCCCTTGCGGGAGTTGAACCAGCAACCTTGTGGTTGAGAGCCCACTGGCCCGTGTGGGAATCGAACCAGCAGCCTTCGGAGTTAGGAGCATGGAGCTCTAACTGCCTGAGCCACCGGGCCAGCCCTGTTAGCATTTTTTAATTCAAAGAATTGATTACAAAATGAAAAACATTTTTCTCAGCATAGATATTTAGATGAAGATGGACCTAAATTATAATATGTCTCTACCCATGATAATAATGACCTAAAATGTTGCCACCCTGTTTCTCTGAGTACTATTCCCATCATTAAGTCTTGTGATGATCTAGAAATAGGAATATCTATATGTTTGTGCAATTCTTTAATAGAAGATTAATTTTGGTGATTCTATTTTCTATAATTCTCATTTATGTATAACCGAAACACTCATACACTTGAATTATTTTCAGTCCTGTATATTGATTCTCATATAGCTTATTCTCAATCTTCTTTCATTACTACTGACAGACTGAAACTAAGGTCCATGTCTGATGCTTGCTCCTCTCATTTGCAGCGGAACCTACCTCAGCCTCTGTGTTCCTCAGTCCTTCTTCCCAGGCAAGCCTCCCACTACATCTTTCTTCTTCACCTGGTGACAAAAAACCCATGCCACTAGTATAAAATTGTCTTTGTTGAGTTACTTTTTCCTATAAATCTTCCCTTGATTCAGTGTCAAACTCCCTGTGGCCAAAGTCATGGAAGTCTTACTTCTATTCCTTCTTACAGAGGATACAGTCAACCTCTCCAGGGCAACTAAAGCAACATTTTGCCAGTTTCTTGAGCGGTCCTGAGAGCAGGGCAGGGCGGGGGTGGGGTGGGGGGAAGAGAGGATTATTCTTGTTAGTCACAATTCATAATATCCCTTTCCTTCTTGGAGTTTCACAAAATTAATTAATTTAAAGTGCCTAAAGCAGAGCAGGAAAGAAACTTGGCTTTATTTGTTAATTCAGTATTTTCCAATCTACTTAAACATATAACATCTTTACATGCATATAGTACCTTAAGCAAATTTGGAGGAAATAGATGCTAAAAGTATTGCTCGTACTGTCTTGCACACTGAATGTTCTTAATAAATAACTTTGGGAAGACATCATGCTTTCATTTTACCCTATGTAATCTCATCATCCTCAGTGATTTCCACATGCATTCAAATTGCCCATCTAACTAAACCTCACTGTTCACCACTTTCCATTAACTCAACTTTTTTTTTCTCATTCTACATCAACTTTTTCAACAGCATGACTGCACCCTTTATTTCTCTACCTCAAAACAGAACTTTAAATTCCAAATCTACCCTTCTTCAACTCCAACTTCTTTGCTGGACATGCCACCATTCCAAATACCCAGTGACCAGCACTAGGTACTTTAAGGACTCCGTTCATGGAGTCCCTCTCAATTAGCCCAACTCATTTAGTCTCTTTGTATAATGCTGTCCAACTGGAGCAATATGACTGGTAATTTCAGGGCTTTTCAACCTCTCTTCTAGGATGCAATTTTTTTTCCTTAATCTTTCATGGCTAATCCTCCGCTCAACTCTTCTCTGATCTGTCATTTACTTTCTTTGCTCCTGCCCCCAAATTAGTTCTATAAAAACTCAAAGAACCTTCCAGGTATCGATCCACTTTGACATGACTGAAATAGGTATTACTGGGTAGTACCTCCACAGCAGTGGGAATATTAGATACTTAACTGTCCCAGTGTTGGCAGTGTTTTGCTTGAGTAAGTGATGGTTTTGGAGAAGAGACTTACAACTCAAAGATAGATCCATCAGAGTTCATAGATAACAGATCCACCGACATTAGTGAAAGTATCCCCATACCTTCTTGAGATGATTTAAATCAGCAATTCCTCTAAATTTTTAAGATTTAATTTGAGAATCAGATTGTTTCCCTCTTCAATTCTTTGAGTAGAATGAGGGAAGGAGCAGGGGGAGGAAGACAGATAACATTATAGAGCTTGAAGGGTAGGGAAACTCAAGACTTAGTGAAGTTCTAAAGAAATGATTTGGGTAGTCATGGGACAGTATATATAAATCAGGCTCCTGGAAGGTAGAAGAAATCTGTCTCAGAAATAAAAGCAATCAAAGTTAACTTCGACTAATACACAATTCTGACAATTATTTTTTGTTAGTCACTGCCCACCCACATGTTACAGGGAAAATTGTCTCCTGGATTCTTTGGGACCACCTTACAGGTATTGTCAATGTTTGACTCCTCTTCCAACCTCACTTCTCCCCATTTACCACCCATAATGTTTCTCCAAGATTCAAGTCTAATCTTACAACTTTTCTCCTTTTTTTTTTTTGATGAGTTTATTTAGTATCATGGCTTCTTTATCATGAAGATTCATAATGGATTGTCCTGATCTCCCCCTTTCAGTTTTAGTGTCTGGTTTTCAACTCCAGGCTCATGCTATCACTTCAAGTTAAATCAAAAGCTAGCTCATCTGACCTCAATCCTGTATTCTCCATTTGTGATAAGGTTATTTTTATTTTCATAGTCTCTCAGGTAAATCATTCCTGAATCCTCTTTTACTTTTTTTTCTTTCTCTCTGTTTTCCAATTTGTCATCAATAATCTTTCTTCTCCGTAGAGCCATACCTTTCTTTTATTAGTGTGATTGTCTTACTTCTGATCCTTATGACCTCACATTTGTATTATAAAAATAGAAGTCTAAATAATTCCTCTACAATTGTTTTCTCCTATAATGTAATCTGTCCTTTATCATATTGTCAGATTCATCTATCTTAACTATCACAACTTACTCCTGTACTCGAAAATCTTCAAAGACATGGACTATAAAATCAAAGCCTTTAATCCTGCCCTTGGACCCTTCATACTTTGGCTCTCTCTTATATTTTCAAGTGTACCCTTCATTATTCCTTACCCATATGTTTTCTTTCTGTTAATCCCATTTATTTACTCTCCTGTAAGTATGCCTTGCTCATTTCTACCTTATTATGCCTCTTCTCACTACCCTCATTCAATATCCTAATCTTATACTTCCTTAAATATGCAGCGCAAGCTCCAACCATTCCGTGAACCCTCTATGACCCTTCCCTCCCACAGGAGACTCCAGTTCCTCTGAATTCTCAAATGTATAGTGGGTTGTACCATTAGTAAGACACAAATATATATGCTCTGTGTGCATTTTCCTCTGTGTATATGTTACTTTTTTATTACTTTGTATACCCCAAAGCTTCTAGCATATGTTAGATGTAAAATAAATGCCACTTAAATGAATGAATGAATGGCGTTTAATGTCCACAGACCCTTAACTAAGTCACATAGGAACTTCTGAAACTTCAAAAACAAAAAGCATTCAAGATTATTATAGTATTGTTGACATCTTAATAAATTAAAATCATTTGAAGAATGATAATTCATATATAACACAGTAACTTTTAATTTTTAAGGGTACTTATTTGAGACAAACTCCAGGGTGATATGAGCTTTATATTTCCTCATCTCTTCTGTATTTACCATCTGACGAATTTTAGTGCTGTGAACAATCCAATTTTTAAACAAAAGAGCAGGATGCTCAAGTACTCCACACATGTTTCTGAAACTGAACAAAATAAAGTTCAATTTTACAAAGAAAAATGTGCAGTCATATAAACAGAAAAACAAACAAAAAAGAAAAAAACAAAACAAAACAGAACTTTAGCAAAGAAATAAAGCAAAGATATAAATTTTTGAAGAAATCAGTAGTATCATTTAAAACATTTCCTTGAAGATGAAAATCAATACTATTTACTATCAATCAAAAGCTTTTAAAATATAAATATATTTTAATGCAGTGATTGCCTTTCCCTAAAATAAGGAAGTAATCAAGTTATTGTTGCCAAAGTGGATGTATAAGTATGTTCACTAAAGCACTGCTTGTAATGGTCACAAACAAGAAATGCCATAACATGTGATGATAGAAAATGGACTAAATGAATTAAGATATATGTAGACATTAAGATGTAATTGAAAATTTAATTTAAATTTCTGAGTTATTCTGCTGTGATCATGGATTACTTACATAATTTAAGAAATCACCTCCATTTATCATGGAGACAAGGAAAGCGATTTATGTCATGTCACACTTTGGAAGCTGTAGTTGTGATGAGAAAAAAAGAAGTAACAAGTTTTTCTCACTTTTATTTTAATATTGACCCACATATAATGATTTGTTGTATAGCTTATATTTATAAATGATTAAATAAATTTATGAACTTATATCTAGTTTGCTGAATATCCATGAAGTTATAAAAATAAGGTTAGTATATTAAAGATTCTATAAATGTCTTCAATTACAATTATATTTCTCCTTAGAGAACATAATACAGGTACACTACATTGACTTCTGTATTAAATCCCGTTTAGGGATCATGGGATTAAAGGTTTAAATAATTTTATTGTGTGTATCCCAGATCAATATTTTACCAATATAGACTCTACAAGAAATGATTTAAATCAATTCCTTTGTGAATAGGAATCATCCATTGATAAAAAAAAAAAAAACTGTTTTTTTAATTTGAAATTTCATAAATTGTACACACAGATATAATTGTTCATTTTTATTATGATTGTGATAACAGTAACAGCAGTATCTTGCACTTACTACAATGGAACTAACAATTCTCTTTCAGAGTTTTAGACCAAATGCAAATATCTTATTTTAAAAATTAATATAATATATGATAAACTCTGTTGAAAGTAACAGGTAAGTATTGCATTCTTATAATTATCTGCAATGCAATCATTTTATAAATCTTTTTTTAAGCACACTCTTACTATTGTTTTTGTCCAGGTTATGGGGGATTATCTAAAACAATGTGAGGCTTGAAATTCCATGTAACCAAACAATTAACCTTATTATTTTGATAGTCAAAATCTTAAGTACAATCAGTTTTGATTTGGGTAAATTAATGTTAAAAATGATTGTGTGTACCACATTATGTTAGGTTCTCTAAGTTTAAAAGTCTGATGAGCAAAAGAAAAAAAATACCTTTTTTGGAACAATTTATTGCAAACTGTTGTTCCTGGACTGAGTACATCAGAATTACCTAGGTACTTGTTAAAAATTTATAGATTCTTGGGCGACCTTCAAAGTATTGAAAGATAATCTGTACAGTAGGGCCCAGGCATTTTTAACAAGTTTCCCAGATAACCCATGATCCATTATCAAGTCTGAGAATCAGTACTCTTAGAAAGCCTTCTTACAGAAAGTCTCATCAAGATCTCAGAGGCTGGTTGTGAAATGTGGAATAAGTCATTGTGAGTTTAAAAAATCTAAGGGAGTATAGAGGAAAATGTCTGTTTATAAACAAAATAATCTATAAGAAGCAAGCTTCTAAGGGGTAGCACCCCCATTACTTCTTGCCTTTCATTTGTGACCAAGGAATAGTGGAAGCAGAAGAGTTTATATACTCCCACTTCAATCCATTTATAAAGCTACCCAAGTACATTCTTGAATTAAGAAGTCTCATTGCTTCGTTGATACTAACCCTTTCTCTAAAGACGTAACAGATTATAAGTAATGTAAACCTATATGACCTGCCAGGATCTATGAGTTTTCAGATCTCAAGTGACGGGAAAGAGCCAGTGGATACCACCAGATTGCATTAAAAGGTAGTTGGTCTATTGTTTCAGCCTAAGAATTCTACTTCAATAGAATAGTACTCAGCTGCCAAGTACAAAACAAACTATTATACTATGAGTGCAAGTGGTAGAAATTGCTTTCTCTATTATGAAGTCATTTTTTAAATTAATTTCATCTTAAAGAATTATTTCATTAATACGAATGCTATAGTTTAGTATAGAATTATATAAGTAGAAATTATTTTGTTTGCAAGAACCAAACAAAACCAAAAAGAAGGAGGTAGTGTTTGGAACATACAGTAAGGAGACAAGAGCAGAAACATAGTTGAATAGGAAGGCTTTAGCGAACCCATGCCAGCACTTTCTCCATCTTTTATTTTTACTTCTCTTTGACTATGTATTTCCCTCCTTTGCATACAGGCTTCTTTTGCTTGTCCCATTTGACATAATAGAAAATGTAGTCACTAACAGCTTCTGAAAGAAATTGATTGCTTTTTTACTCTCTGGGTTCTACCACATTCCTTCATGAGGGATAGCCCCGTAGTACACGAGCTAATTAAGTTTGTCCATGTGTTGGGGGTTTGGGAAAGGGACTCTGATCTGTCACTCTAGGACCTGATACCCACTCCCAGACTTGTAACTGGAAGGCACAGGCAGGGGATTGAGAGAAGATGAAAATGGGAAGTGGGATCACATTGTATGAACATAATTACAGGACCTCATGGGGATTGAAAGGAGGGGCCAAAGAGAAGGAATGACCAAAGAGAAGGAATCTTTGTGGGGTTCCTTTCACAGACTTGCTGTTTTTACAGGAGAGAATAGTTACCTGAAAGCATGAAAAAATCTAAAGTGTTTTGACCTGTACTCCATAAGCAAGAGCTTTACAACCACTTGGTGATAATGTCTAAATTATAAAAACAGATCCTTAAGGGGTAATACAGAATAATAATATTAACAGGAATCTTGTTTAAACTGCCATAAGCCAGGTGATTTATACACATTGTTTCATTTTTTCCCCCACAACTTAATTATTATCTTCATTTTACAGATAAAAAAAAACTGACATCCAATAATGACACAAGTAGTAAAAGATGAAATCAGATCTCTAAACCAGGTCTGTCAGAGCTAATAGCCATGCTCTTACTCTACTACACAATTCCTATTTTCTGAGTTCAAGGGCATATTCTGAAGAATTGTAACATTATTTTTATAATGAAATTATTAGCCATATACATAAAAAGAAAAATGATCAGAAAATATAGTGAAACATATGATGGAATCATTGTAGCCTTCATCCAAAATGCTCTCCGTATTTTAGAGGGAAACTTCTTAAACTAAGGCCCATACCACAATCTGCACCTTTATTCCTTTACCTGGGTCTCTGAATATAGGAGTAGACAGTTTATTTGGTGGAAAAAAGATATTAGAGGAGGTAATCTCAAATTTCTTTAAGGGATAAATCTGGTATTTTGAGTAGTTAATTTGTATGTTAAGGCTGCTTTGCAATGTTCAGCGGCTTAAAAGAACGAAGTGTCCTGGAGTAGTTTTTCTTCCTGAGTAACTTGTGTACCAGGAAAATTAGTCTTCATTTTTACCCTTACTCAGAGAGCAGGATGTGTCAGTGCAAATTTTCCCGGTTGCTATTTTTGGAGCATATGGGTAAAGCTAAAATATATGAACATATGTATGTACATTTGTGTATGTATATGAGCATGTATATTTGTATAAGCAATCACATTTTTATTCTCCTCATTCATCCTCCTGTCCCTCTCCTGCACTTGAAAGATAATTCAAATATGAAATGTGAGCAGGCAGTAAGTGTGGTATTATTTTATAATGATCAACAATTGTGTGTGCGTGTGTGTGTTTCCCTTAACAAACCTACAAACAATTAATCTGTTCTGTAGCTAAAAATTATTTCATAGAATTATCCCCATTTTATAGTCTTCCATTAAAGCAAAGATAATTTGTTACAATCTTGGTAATGAAAATTTGATTCTAAATTTTCATATACTTGTATGTCAGTCAAATAAAACTTTGCCAAAGTTTCAAAACATACAAATATTACCATGATAGTTATGATAACTGGTGGCATTATTTTAGGCCATTCAGTGTAAAAGCACAGACTGTGGAAATGAGGTTTTGTGCATGCATGAATAAACGTTTGTCCACGAGGTGTGTGTGAGCATATGCATGGAGAGAATCTGTGTCAGGTTCTTACACAAACATGCATTCTTTGACAAATTTTGGTGAAACTTCTGGTTTTCTTAATCCTTTAAGTATTCAGTTATGTTAATGTTATGTGATACTTGACAGTAAGCTCAAATATCAAAGGTATACAATTATAAAATTTACTCTTCTCTAGTAGTGTTTACTTTCTTAAAATGATACATAGTTTACCGTGCCTTCTTTTTCCTATTTAGTATCTCTATTCTTTGCATTTAAGACAATTTAAAATAATAAGCAATTATAAAAAAATAATTAAAAATAATTAAACCACTTAAAATCTATTAGCAAAAATGCCTACAAATGTGGTGGATTTTGTTAACTTTAAGCTTGGATTGTTCATTCAAAATCTTTATATCCCAAATAGGATAGTTAGTCAAATGTTACCATCAGCAATTTGAGAAAATGGAAGCTAAAAACTAGATTACAAATGAAAAAGAACAAAATTGTACTAAATGACAGTTGATTAGAAGCTCTTGATAACATATGTGCATTTAAACATATATGGCATTCTAGTTATCTTTTGTGATGTTAAGATCTTATTCTTTGACTGAAAGCTCTGAGCTATTTGTTTTAGCATAATCGCATATCTAATGAATATAGTATATCACATTTCATTCAGAATAAAGCCATTTTCTAAATATAAACTATGTGATACACACAAATCAATATGTATTATATATATATGATTCAAAGACTAATACCCATTTGTTTCTTATGAATCATGTGATACGGAGGTGGAGAAGATCATAGTAAACATGCAGGACAATCCTTCACTCAGTACAATTGCCCTGCATCCTGAAGGTGTTAGGGTAAACCATTTTACTCAAAGAGTCTTTTCCCTTTCAGGAAGTCAACATATTCTCAATAAAGATTTACCCAACCTCAATTATTTTTCCTTCACTTTGAAAATGTTAATGTGCATTTTTTTCATTTCTGAGTTTTTTTGGTTTATTTTTATGTTGTTGTTTATTTGTTTGCTTGTTTAATTCCTGAATAGCTATAAAATCCACATAGGTCAAAAACTTTAGACTATGCATAGAATAAAATAATTATCTTTGATCTCAGTCCTTCATCTACCCAGTTGTCCACCTCACCAAAAATTAAAACAGGCAAACATTACGGTTACATGCAATGTGATATATAGATGATGTATTACAGAATTGTACACTTGAAACCTATGTAATTTTACTAACAATTGTCACCCCCAAAATTTTTAATTAAAAAAACAAAAACAAAAAAACACCAAAACCAAAAATCAAATATTCATTAGCAGGGTAGTACTGTATACATACATATGTGGCGCATCCACAAAATTATGCAGCCATAAAAAAAGAATGAGGAAGATCTCCATATGGATAGAAAAACAGCCCCTAAATATGTTGGTTCTGGACAGTGTATAGAAGACCTGGAGAGGTCAACCATCCTGATTAGCCTGGGGATAAGTCATTTCCCAAGACATGACTTTCAGTGCTAAAACGATGAAAGTTCTGGGCTACAAGGCACTAGTGGTCCCAAGTCTAGTCCTCCCCCAACTTTTTTTAAGTCCCTTTTTTATGAAAGAGATGTGAAAATTAGAATACAAATTCATATTCATTTGTATGTGCATAGAAAGCCTGCAGAAGGCTACAAAAAAAAGTAACGTGCATCTTTTAAAAATAGCAGTCAGGACAAGATTAGTATGTTTTTAACACGGTAATAGCATACATGTCAGCCTGTTACCCAATTTCTATGCTTCCTGTTACAGATCTCTTATTACAAACTCACAGTCACACTGTTTTCCTAAAAGCACCTTTCAAGTACCCTGACTTTCACTGAAATGTGGCTGCTACTGTGTACTTATTTTAAAAATGGCTTGACAGAATTGCTAATGTTCTCATTCCTTCAGGATATTTCCTAATACTTGTAGCCTTTTCATGTTTCTAATTAGGCCAGTAATGGTCCCTGAAGTTAAACCAATTAAAATTATTTACTGTGACACACAGTGTGGAGATAATTATCTGATATCTGAATCCAACTTCTGCTTACTTCGCAACATTACTTAATAGAAAACAGAGAAACTGATGCCCATGCTTTCATTTTACTTGTCTACCAAATGTGTTTGCCCCATAGCAAACTGTTTAAATAAAGCATTAAAATCTTTGTGGTGCTAATCAAAATGTTTAAAATCCACTCACATTCCCTTTATAGTTCTGCAAAGCATATAAAATTCTTAAACATTACCTTTTACATTATAGTGGCTGACCAATGTAGTATTATAGCCACATTATAAACAGATAATGCAGCTTCTGCAGTTTCTAGTAACCTTACTTTTCTTTCTCCACTCATTTTCTCTATTTTTTTTCCTTTCAACATTTCTCTTCCTTCATCTTCTTCTTTTTTCCTCTTTGTCTTGTGTTTTGTTTCAGTATTGTGTGGTTCACCATAAAAGACACAAATCCAACGGACTTTGAAACATAATCTTCATACAACAGAAGGTAATTCTGTACGAGCTAAACAGTTATTATAGCATGGCACAAGACAAATTAGATTTATTACCATTTTATCTTTGTATAGTGTTGGGTGTTTGGAAGATTGGTTGTTTACAAATAGAATTATAATCGACGGCAGAAGTCTTAGCAAAAGTTTGGTTTATATGTAACGCGAAGCAAAAATCCCTCTAGAAAAAAAAAATGCACACAAGCAAGTAACTCATATCATGAAGCAACGCTTTTCATTAAAAGTTGGCTGGCACTGTGTAGAGAACTTGGACAAAAGTAAAGACTGAGCCTCTAAGTTAGGCTTGCATATGCTATAGTTAAGTGCCAGAGTATAGTCTCATAAAGAATTATAGCTACGGCACTTTGAGAGCATTTAGCCCATAATCCCAATGCAAATTATTCTAAGAGACAATTGAGTTTTATGCCAAAAAGCCACCTTGAGACTGGCAATGTAAAGTTGGACATTACGCCTGATCTTAGGACAGATTCCATTGCTGTTGCCTGCTTTTTGTTCAAGTATTCATGAAAACCAGTACAGATACAGTAAAGATACAGATACATTTTCCAAGTCACCATGTGCTTCAATGGAGCCCCCTGGCTATTTGTGATAACTTTACTTTGGAGAAACAGATCGCAACAGAGAGAAGTCAGGCATACCATTCAACTCAGAACTGTAGCTAGAAAGTGTGGTGTTTGAGAACTTCCAGTCCAGGCTCTGACTTGGAATGGTAATGGATCAAATTTGAGAATCCTTGCTCATGCAGGGTGATCTGAGGTGCCCACTTATTTTTCCCAGCAGATAGTAGGGAATGCCTGTCTGTGTACCACAGAAGCCTGAAAAGACATTAGGTTAGCAGAGTGCCAGGGAAGGTAGTGAAGACTTTTCAGAGAGGTCTTGAGATCATTCAAGTTGGAGTGGAATTTTTTCCACACAGCTCTCTTTCCTGACGCACTGGAAAGATTAACAGGGTTAATCTCAGCAGAAGTAACTTTTTACACTGATAGTTTACAATAGAAGAAATACGTGTTCCTTCTCCTGTACCGTCATGTATTTTGCCAATACATTCATTAACACAACAAGCTAATTGCATTCTACTTATTTGCATATGTTAGTTGAATAAGTGTTGATAAATTTAACTACAGTCAAAAGTATTTCTTCAAAGTTATTGTTTGCAAATCTTTTTGGAATAGGTGGGGGTATAGATTGTAAAATTTAAAAAACTCTTAAAATATTAGAAAAATATAACTTTTCCAATTATTTCTACTTAAATAAAATTTTCTGATTCTGTTGGTATTTTATTTGCATACAGTATTTTATATTAATTTATATGATATCTGAAGTATTTTAACAATTTTATCAATATTTTATCAAATAGCTTTGTCTTCTCAACTATTTTAGGACTGTGGTTCAAGTAGCCATGACTTGTACAGCATTTTACACAGAGAAATTTACTGAATAAATATCCTATTATTAAATTTGAGTACAATTGCAGAGCTATGGATTCTGTACTATGAATACAGCAAGGGCTCAAGAAGTGTTTTTATACCCTGAGCTCCAGAAGTTTGTACCATACCATTTGATTTATAATTATTCAAGTGAATTTATCTATGTTCCATGAGCACACAAGAGAATACATGAATGAGATAATGAGGAAGGAAACTTAATTTTCTTCAAACTTTAAATATTAATTTAACTCTTCAACTAAAATTTTGAAGTTTGGTACACTGCTATTATTATACCACTTATTTTCATCTCTTGCTCTATTATATGAGCTTGAAGGATACTGTTATTATTAAAATTATTTCCTAGACTCTTATTCCTTTGCTCTTACATTCACACTTAATACTCATTAACCTGGAAATATGTTAATAATATGGGTTATAACTTAGTATTCACAATAGAGACTGGAAGCGGGATGGATTAAGAAAAAAATTACATACTTGCAGAGGTGGAAGTTAAAATAATTGAAGGAGAGAAAAACATGGTGAGAAGGTGGTATTGAACACATAAATGGAAGAAAGAAAGCATTACTGAGACTGAAGTACCTACAATAATGGAAATGAACTTTGGAGGAAATAGTAACACTATTTTGAGCAAATATCAAACAGTATCCAAAGAATAAAAAAAAGAAATCAAATATTTCTAGACTTTCTCGGGGTTGATGCAAAAAAATATCATGAAAAATCTAGAATTCAATTCTTCTAAATTTTATAGTTTTAATCTCATAAGAATTTGCATGCTAGAGATTGACCGGATAACACATTAGGAAGACTTGAGTGTTGTAGAATTTCATCCCGCCAGCCTGGCCTGTTAATCAGTGTAGTGGAGCATGATGATAATGTTGCTTTGAAAGAAGGTCTAGACATTAAACTTAGGTTAATAAGCAAAATGAAAAAGGTATAAATAATTATTCTAAAAGTGGGACTAATTTAGGTCATCCTGTTCATTTTAGAGTTAATCAGTCAAAAATATTGATTGAGTACCTTTTGTGCTAATGCCACTGAAATTAAGGGAAAAATGAGAATGACAGAGTTCTGCTCCTTAAGGAGATTAAATTCTAGGGAAGAGAAAAGAGACATAAGCACATTGATAAATAAAATTATTTCAGGAATAAATAAATGTGAAGAAAAAGATAAATCAGGATAATGAGGTAGAGCTACCAATGGCGAGAGTTGAGATTTTATAAGCTATGGTAGTTGGTACCAAAACATAAAAGAAAGTTTTGTGCCAAGGTCCTGAGAACAGAATGAACTTGAATTAATTGCGCAGTGTGGCTAAAGGGGGCAAAGAAGGGGACAAAAGGAAGGATTTGAGTTCAGAGATATGCACAGTCTCCAGCTCATATGGGATTTGTGGACCATGCTAGAGAGCTTGAATTTTTAATATTGATGTTGTTGCAATGGGTAGCCATCACAGAATTTGAAGCATGGGAGTGAAACAATCTGAATTTATGAGCAAAATGATGAAAATTACTGAGTTAATGTTTCCAATGATTAAAATAGAAAATGACAAAAATAAATTCGTAATTAAAACAAAGAAACTACTTGTATCAATGAATAACTCTATTACTTTTCTAAGGCTGTCATAGCATACTGGGTGGCTTAACAGCAGACATTTATTATCTCATAGCTCCGGAGACAAAAAGCCTGAAACAAAGGTATTGTTTCCTTCTGAGAGCTGTGAGGCCTCTCCTTGATTTCTGGATGGTCATCTTAATTTTCATGTGGTGTTCTCCCTAAATGTGTGCCTGTGTCCAAATCTCCCCCCTTTTTATAATAGCACCAGTTATATTGGACTATAGCTCACCCTATTCCAATATGATCTGGGATCTCAACTAAATACAAATTAATTTTGCATTTCCAAATAAATTTGCATTTTTGAGGTAATGGGGATTAGGACTTCAACATATGGATTTGTGGGATACACAGTTCAACTCATAAGAATGACTATTTTATTAAATGAGCTGAAATTGTTAAGATACAAGAGGAAACATTTTTTTTTTCTGTCTGAATCATTTAAACCCACTTTGTAGAAAATTCTTTCTTACTCCTTAGATGAAATTTTAACCTATGTTGTGCTTTTTTTGTTTTTAAATTTTATTTTCGTCTCAAAAATAGCATTATTTCAAAAATTAAAATGTCCAGTCTGGTAGCACAATCACATAACTCCTTATATGTAAAGGAATAGAAGATTCTTCTTTCTTACCTTGTTATTTCTTTAAGTGAGGATGCCTATAAGAAGGAGGAGGAAGAAGAGGAGCAAGGCCTGGGCAGACTGCTCTCTTTCTTAACTCCAACTCCTACTCTACCTATTCAGTCCCCTTCAACTGTTTTACCCAGGTGGGGAGAGTGATTTAGGGGAAAGAGTCTTATCAATGCTCATGATTTTATACCAGAGTAGGGGAATATTTAAAGCTGGCCTTTGGTCCCCTGGGCTACTTCTGTAGATTTGAAAAAAAAATAAACAAACAAACAAATCAAAACCCTTTTCAAGAATGTCCAACTGGAACTCCCAGGGTGGAGAGAAATGAGATGACTTTTTTCTTAATACACCACTGCTCAGCTCTGTGTGTTCCCTGCATGCACTGTTTTTTGTTGAGGCCCCTTAATGGCTCATGGCTGTCGAGCAGAGTCCCATTTCAGATGGCTCTAGGCTTTCTTTCTCTTGTGGTACACATTTGAGCCTCTGGAACTGCATCTGTTTTCTCTGCAGATGGTACTAGAAGTTTGTTTTCAGTGCACCTCGTTGTTTCTCTGCTCTTATGACTCGGAGCCACACTGACGATCACACTTAGATTTCCTAAATGGGAGTCAGATACTAATTCACCATGCCCTTAATTCGAGTGGTCACAACACAAACACTCTGAGTAGCCCCTGAAAGCCTTCTCTGGGATCTTGAATTGAGGAGGATACAGCCTCTACCCATTTCCCAAGGGAAGGGACTGGATTATAGTTTAAAAGAGAGGGGTTGAAAAACTTTTACAACATTCTCAGATTTTTTTTTCTGCAAAGGTATCTTCTCAGTGTTCTTTGACTTTAATCTGTCGTTATTTGTGTGTTGGATGAAGCGTCCCCACACCACTTTTGGGGCACCCCTTTTACAGGTCAGGCATAGGTCTTTGGAATGTTGGGGAGATGGTACCAATTATTTTGTTCTTGACTTTCATGGTCTCACCTGAAATTGAAATAAAGAAGTCCCATTTTGCTATTTGGCTGCATGTATATAACAGTGAAGTTAGGTTACAGGATGCATCTGCTAGACTCTGTAAAATTCCTATTAGTCCATTGAAGCCCTTCTGCGTGTATATGAAAAAAATTCTTACAAACCAGTAAGGTGATTTTCTGATGTATGTCTGTGTACTTATGAGAAACTTCAGAGTTGGATTTGTTTTGATTCCCTCTAGAGATATATTTACTTCAAACATCCTGACAATACTATTAAAAATAGGGATCTTCTTCACACATGGGTGACATGTTGCTCCGGATCTTCAGCCAGGAGCTTTGGAAAGACCTCAAGTGGTGCAAAAACTCTCAACATATTGTTAGTGCTCTGCTCACATTCCCTTTACTGGCTGGTTCACCACCTGCTGTGAGTGCTAGAGCCAATGGTTTACACATGTGGCCTCTGAGGAATTGCCCTCTGCAGACCTCAGCCAGGTTATAACTAGGAAATTTGGCCCTCTACCCAAGGTTAGCCAATAAATTCTAGGGTACAAAAGCCAGGCCTTCTTGATTGAAGATGCTGCTGTGTGATTATGCTTCCAAGTTTCAACAGGATGAAGCTAAGGTAAGCTTTACCTTATACCTTATTCTCAGTTTACCTCCTTTTCCTTTCCTTTTCTGGTTTCTCCTTCTCCGTAAGTACGAGACTCCTTCTGAGAACACGTTTTCTCCTGAAATGGGAAGATTTTATTCTACTTATTCCTTTATTGTAGCAGTCAAAATTTTTATTTCTCCTGGGAGTCAGATTTAGTAATTTCTAATTTTCTAAGAATGCATCCATTTCCCCTCATTTTCAAGCATATTGACATACATGTTTTCATATTTTTTTCTCCATTTAATCTCTATGGCAGCTGCAATTGTTTCCTTTTTCACTCTAAATATTGTTTGTGTCTTCATTATTTCCTTGATTGCAAAAGTTTTTGTGTTTTATTATCCTTTTCAAAGAGGTGGTTTTGACTTTATTGATTCTACTTAATACTGAATTTTTATTTTATTATCTTTATTTTCTGTTACTTTGTTTACATTTGCTTTTCTTTTTCTAACTTTTTTGTCTAATTTATTTTCACATTTAATTTTTCTAATCTAAGTATTTAAGTAAATACTTTTTTCCTTTCTGCATTGTTTTTCCTGCTTCCAACAAGTTATATGTACTATTTTCATATTTTTCACTTCTGAGTATTTTTGAATTTTTATAATTTCTTCTTTGATACAGAGTTAGTTTTTTATTTAATTTCTAACATTGTAAGTTTTTTCATCCTCACTGATTCCTAATTTAATTTGTAGTGGCCAGGGAATGAAGTCTGTATGATATCAATTTCTTTAAATACATTTGGAATTGCTAGTGGCCTAGTATACAATCAAATTTCGTAAATCTCCCCTGTATCTTGGTGGTAGAGCTGTGGGGAGTGGTGGAAAGGGGTCGAGAGAAAAGTGTATTTAATCTTCAGCTGTTCTTTGTGCATGCAGTGTTATGTTTAGTTTAGATTTAGTAATCTGCATGATGCTCTTCCTAGCCTTTATGTCTACTCAATGAGAGAAATCTGTTACTATCTCCTTCTGCCATGTTGGATTTAATAGTTTTTACTGTCAGTTTTGTTTGAATTGTTTGTTTTGTGTATTTTGAATCTGCATTTTAGTTTCCCACTAATTTAAGAATTATCATACCTTCCAAGTTAATTAAAAATTTTAGCCTTGCATGATGATTTTTTATCACTAATACTGTTTTTTGTCTCAAAGTATGTTTTGGCTTGAGGGTAATATAACTCTGTTAGTTCTCCTTAAGAGAGCATTTTCTTGGTATATATAATTTTTACCCAACTTGCTTCCTATCTTCTATATCCTTATGTTTAAATTTGTCTTTTTCAATCAGCATATGGAGGGGTGGAGAATGCTTTTTTACCCAAACTTTATATTTTATTGGCATGTTTAGTTTAATTATATTTTAATTGTTATTATTCATATTCTCTCACCTTTTTTTTTCACTAATTTAAATTCTTCTGGTATCACTTAGAGTTTTTGCTTATATTTTTGCTGTCTATTGGATTGGTTAATTTTATAAAACTTAGCCAGTTTTGTTTTTTCACTTACCATCTGGGCAGTTGTGTCTATTTCTACTGTTTTAGTGCTATCTTTAGATATTGTAACATGCACATTTAAATTAAAAGCTGTAAAATAAATCTGTAACATTGTCCTTATCAATGCAATATAAGACTATTAAAATGTTTTAATGCTTATCCCCACACATTTTACATAATATTGTTGTCCAATGTTTTAGTCATCTTTTTTGACTCCATGAATATGATTGTCTTAGTAGCCAAATTTGTTTAGTTTTACGTCAACTTACCATTTTCAATGCTTTCTCTTTTTCTTGCATGTGTGTTTAGCATTACTCTCTTTTTTCCTGAATGTGATATAGTGATTTATAATAAGAAATACATATTTGGTTTTCATCCCTGGTTTCTAGCACAGAGCTCCTAAAACACGAGGAATTTCCTAAGTGATAAGAGCAATAAGGGTGTCTTGATATTCATAACAAACCCTTTCAATCACACCTGAGTTAAAGTTAATGCAGTGACTTTTGTAAAGCCCCTAAAGATTGGGGTTGGTTGCTAGGGAAACTAACAGGTGATTAGAAGGTTGGAATTATTATTCCCAGACCCCTGGAACAGAGAGGGTTGGAGATTGAATTGATTGCCAATAGACAATAATTTAATCAATCATGCCTAAGTAATAAAGCCTCCATAAAAATCAAAAGGACTGGATTTGAAGAGCTTCTGGGTTATCAAACACATGGAGATTGTCTGGGAGAGTGGTGCCCTGGAGAGGGAATGGAAGCTCTGCGTCCTTTTCTACACAGGCATACCTTGTTTTATTGTGCTTAGCTTTATTGTACTTCACAGATGTTGCATATTTTTACAGTTGAAAGCAAGATCTTCCGCCACCAAAATATTACAACTTGCTTTATTGTGATACTTGAACCCACAATAGCTCTAAGGTATGCCTGTACCTTGCCCTGTGTATCTCTTCCATCTGGCTGTTCCTGAGTGATAGCCTTTATAATAAACTAGTAATCAAGAAATAAAATGTTTCTCTGAATTCTCTGAGCAAATTAATTCAAGGAGGGGGTCATGGGAGCTCTGATTTATAGCCAGTTGGTCAGAAGTGCAGGTACTTACAATATCTTATTCTACCTCTCAATAATTCTGCATGTATCTTCCAAGAAATCAACATTAGTACAATATTACCTTCATTACAATCAGTAGTTAAGATTTTCCAATTTCATATAAATTGTAAATTATAAACTCTCATTTTCTTTCAATCCAGGATCCAGTCAAAGAGCATATATTGCATTTCATTGTCATTTCTCTTTAGTATCTTTAATCTAAAATAATGTTTCTCAACAGGGGCATTTTTGTCCTCTGAGACATTTGGCAAGGTTCACACACAAGTTTGGTTATCACAATTTGTAGAGGGTGGGGAGACAGCTATTGGCATCTAGAGGGTAGAAACTGGAGATGCTGTTAAACTTCCTACAATGTACAAGATGGTCTCCCACAACAAAGAATTTTCCAGCTCAAAATGTCAATAGAGCTGAGGTTTAGAAGCTCCAATCTTGAATTGTTCTTTCATTTTTACTTCTGCCTTTTATGGCATTTATATTTTTAAAGCATCAAGGACAGTTGTCTCGTAGAGTGTTGAACAATCTGGCTTTGTCTGATTGTTTCCTCATGACTAAATTCAACTTAAATATTTTGGCAAGAATATCATGTGGTGATATATATCTTGCCATTTTTATCATCTTTTGTTCTTCCTTATTCTTCCAATATCTTGCTTAATTTCTTTTATTATATTAAATACCTTCTTACACCATTACTTGCCATTTCTTTAGGTCTGATGGTCTTTTGTGATGTTTCTTGGTTTGGTTTGTTTACTTGTTTCACCTGATTCTTAATCATAGTAGTTTATTATTTGCATATTTTGGGTTGGGGGATAATATTTGATTATAGACTCATGTCCTTTTCTTCTTTGTTGGTGACAGACTTAAAGAGATTTTTTTTCTCTAATTTTCAGAAAGTATTTAAATTTCTCAGATTCATTATTTTTTGATGAATAGTTAATATGCACCCAAATTCATGTGACTGCTTAAAATTTCTCTTGGAAAAGGCAAATATTTCTACCATTTGCTTCTTTGGGAGAGGTTTTTAACTATTCGCTAAGGGTGTTACCCTTCTTTAATCTAGTTGTATGCTATATTACCAATTTTATTTTTCTCTTCCTCTCCCCAAGCTTTTTCTCTATATGTGTGTGTCAACACAAGTAGTAGGTTGATGGAGACTAGCATATTTCCCAGGACAAACATCATTACTTCTTATTTACCTCCCTGGTTTGGGGCTTTCTTGTTATTATCTTGGGTCCCCCAAGCACTTTCTTTACTTTTCTGATAGCTCATCTGGTCATTTAGAAATAGGTTTTCTTTATTTTATCCATCATTTTAACTATTTCCTCTCCTTCTCCTTGAGAATTTCTTAAATATACTTCCACATTTTTTGTCAGAAACAGAAGTTAGTTTATTCTGTCTTTAACTTCCAATAGTCATTCTAAGTCTTCCACTTTGGACTTACATGCAAATGAATGGTATTTTAAGCAGTATACAGGAATAGATTGCTCTTCTGTTGTAAAACTGTCCTAAGAAACTTCCAAAATGGAAACTGACATCACCATTTTCAGTTTTTCTTATTGGCTGTTATTTACCACCAAATTAAGATCAAAATTTACTTTTGTATCCATATTGATTAAACACTGGCTATGGAATGAATTGCTCTTATTTCTACTTCCTAATTAATGACATATAAATGTTTTACCATCTGTTTTTATCTTCTTGTGTGCCATTTTCAGCTGGATGTCTGACCATGTTCATTTGTTATCTGAAACTTAATTTTTTGAAAACAGGCAAACTTAATTTTCTTTTGGAAAAAAATATATACAAAATATCCAGCAGACATATTTCAAGAATCATTGAATTGTAAGAATATTTCATTTAATTTATTCGCTATGTATATGTTGAGCTCCTTCCTTGTGACAAGCATAATATCAGAAAGTTTGGGATATAGCAGTGAACAAAATGGACATTGTCTCATTTTATGTGACTTATACTATTTGGCGATGCAGGTATTAAACAAAGCACTGTGCATAATTTAAAACAATAATAGGTGTCTATAGAAAAATAACAGGGTTTTATTAGAATAAAAGAGCAGTAAATCCCTTCAGAAAAATACAATATCTAAGTTGAAACCTAAAGGAAGGATATTCTATTTGAGTAATCAATGGAGAAAAAACTTTCAAATGTAGAGAGACAAAGAACAGACCTTAGAGGATATGAAGACCTGAAAGAAGATATGGAATTGGACTTGACTTGTGAAAAACTATAATGTTTAAAGGTAATTAGGGTAGATAGAGGACAAAATATGTAGGTCCTTGTAAGCTAGCTTAAGATTTATTTTATTCTAAAAGAAATAGGGAGTCCAAAAAGAATCTTTAAAACAGCACAGCTCACATTTTTATACAATTATTCTGACTGCTCTTTGTAAAACCGGATTGAGGGGAATTAATAGTAGAAGAGAAAAAAGCTATTTAGGAAGCTGTTGCAATTAACCAAAGAAATGAATATGGCTTGAGAGTTTTCTATTATCCTGAGGGTGGAGCGAAGTAAACAGGGAAAAAAATATACTTTGAAAGTAGTAATATTTTTGTTACATTAGATATAGAAATGAAACAAACAAACAAAAAAAAACAGAGCCTCCAAGGACTCAGTTAATTTCAAAAAGTATGATATATGCTTAACTGGGATACAAACATGGTAGATATCCATCCAACTATATCCATAATCACTTTAAATGTAATCATCTAGATGCACTAATTTAAAGGCACTATTGTCAGACTGTATTAAAATTAAAAACAAAACTGTATTTCATCTGTAAGTCACCCACTTTAAATACAGTGATCCAAGAAAAGTCAAAAGTAAAGAGCTCATTTGGAGGAGTCCAAAACCAAGACAAAATAAGGTAGGGGCAAAAATCAGAACACAAAGAGTTTGAAGCCTGTGGCAGCCAACAAATATTAAGCACAGCCCAACATTTAGCCAAATTAGCCTAAATCTTCACATTAAAGGCCTATTTACTTCTATTGCCCAACATAATACGTCCATCTCCCCACCAAAAAACTGCAAGGCATTCTAAAGGCAAAACAAAGAAAACAAACAAACAAACAAAAAAAACAATTGGAAGAGCCAAAGCAATTATCGGAACCAATTTAGATATGACATAAGTCTTTGAAATATAAGACAAGAAATTTAAAATAACTAGGATTATTATACTAAAAATTCTAATGGAAAGGGTAGACTAAATGCAAGAACAAATGGATAATGTAAGCAGAGAGATGAGAACTCAAATAAATAATCAAAAGGAAATACTTGATTAAAAAAAATAATAACTGAAATGAAGATTGCCTCTGATGGGCTTATCAGTAAACTAGACATGGTTGTGCAAATAATCTGTGAGCTTAAAGGTTTGTCAGTGGAGACTTCCTTAACTGAAATTCAAAGAGATAAAAGAATGAAAGTGTTGGAGAAAGGTATACCATGCAAGTACTAATTAAAATAAAGCTGAAGTAGCTATATTAATTCCAGGTAAAGTAAATTGCACAAGGAAAATTATTAGGGGTAGAGGCATTAAAATGATAGAGGGACTGATTCTCCAAGAAGGCATGACAATCTTAAACAGTATGAACTTAAAAATAGAGCGTATATGCATCTAAGAGAGAAGCAAAATACATGAAACAAAAACAGATAGAGTTGAAAGGAGAATAGACAAATCCACTAATATAGTTGATGACTTCAATATCTCTCTGTCACTAATTAAGAGATCCACCAGACATAAAGTTTGTAGGTATATAGATGACTCAACAGTCTTATCAGTTAGCTTAGTCTAATTGAATTGTAGACTTCTTCATCACACAATAGTCACATTAGATAGATAGAAGTCACATTCTTTTTATAGTTACATAGAACATTCACCAAGATAGATCACAGTCTGGGTCATAGAATACACCTTAACAAATTTAAATGCATAGGAATCATGCCAAGTACATTCCTAGACCATGATGCAGTTAAGCTGGAAATAATAACAGTAAGATCGCTGAGAAATACCAAATGTTTGGAAAGTAAACAGCACATTTCTAAACAACTGATAGAACAAAGAAAATGTCTCAAAAGAAATTAAAAAATATTTTGAACTAAATAAAACTTAATATACAACTTACCAAATTTGCAGGATTCAGTGAAAGCAGTCCTTAAAGGGAAATGTATAGTACTATATACATACATATATGACATATGAGGAAAGATCTAAATTAATAACCTGATTTCCACCTTAAACAAGAAAAAGAAGAGCAATTTAAGGCAAAACCAAGAAGGAACTAAATAATTAAAATCAGAACAGAAATCAATGAAAAAAAAGGAAATTGAAACAGGAAAATAGAAAAATATCAATGAAACCAAAGGAGTTTTTGTTGTTGTTGCTGTTGTTATTGTTTTTAAAGCATGACTGAAGTTTCTGGCTTTGGCAGCATTTTCAAGTGAATATTGACTGATATGGGGGGGAAATGAAGAAGAAGCAAATTTGGAGAGACAAATCCAAGTTTTAGTATTGGGCACATTTATATTTAAAAATAGTTATAAAGTGGGCAGATACTTGAGTTTGGGGCTCTGAAGAAACTTTTGGTTATAGGTATAACATTGGGACTCACTGACACACAGATGTTCTTTAGAGTCATGGAAAAAAAGGAAAGGGTTCCCTAATGAGTGAGGAAAGAACACTGACATATGCCTAACTATGTCACATGCTATTAAAATGTCCTGGCAACACCAAATGAGGAGTGGGTATTTTCTTAGGCAACATGGAGTCATGCGGCAGCCTTAGCAAGATCAGACTTAGTAGAGTGGTACACAGGCAAAATTAACATAAAGAAAGTTGGCATAGAGAGGGGTGGAGAGAGGGAGGGCAGTGTGAGTAAATAACTACTTTCAAAATTTACCTCAAGAGTAGCAAAGATGTAAGTTGTAGCTGGAGGTTACTATAGGGTCTAGATGGTTTCTTTAGGATAGACCTACTCATGATCCTGAACGTTTATGGAAGGGGCACAATAAGAAAGGAAGATTGAAGATGCAGTACTAGTAAGTTCCTAAGAAAGAGAGAAGCTAGTTATGCAGTACATGTAGAAGGATTAACTACCTATATTGAACACTGACTGTGTGTCTGGTGTTAAACTCAGAGCTTTATGTAGATTATTTAAATTTATCTTTACATCAGTCCTCTGAGGTTGATAGCTTCTCCATTTTATAGTGAGAAAATTTAAGTTTAAATAAATTAATAATTACCCCTAGTTTAATCAAACTAGTAAATGGTAGAGCCAGAATTCTAGCTGGGTCTGATGCCCAACACCTATATTTTTTTAACGACCGTCCTGAATTGCCTTTTTTTCATATATGCAATTGCCCTGAACCTGCAACCAGACGGAATAAGTATACTACTCCTCTGAGAGTAAAATACTGAAATCAAAGTAGAGCTATGTCAAGAAGAAAGTGGTTCCCAGTTCTGCAACATTTGGTTATGTATCAGTCAAATAGATTAATACACTGAGAATGGACTGTCTTTTCTTTGCTCTTTTATTTTGTACTCAAATCTTTGCACTTATTATTCTTTCTTTCCTGAAGTGCTTTTTCCTGAATATTTGTATGTTACTTTCTTTTTCCTCATAAGTGAGTTTAAATGTCACTTTCTTAGAGAACCTGAAGGAAGAGTCAATATCAGGGGAGTATAGAAAATGAGAATTATGGGTAAAGACTGGCAATGCCCAATACTCAAAAATTTTCCAGAACAGAACTGCTCTCTAACCAACATATATTGAGAATTTAGACTCAATTTGCAAGATTGTTCCCTCTCTCCCTTCCTTGCTTTGTATCCTAAGCAAGTTAATTAACCACTCTGTGTCAATTTCTTCATTATAAAATGGAAGTAATAATAGAACTTAAAGGGTTTTTATAAATATTAAATGAGCTAATTCATATAAAGTTCCTAGAGCAATGCTCGGCATATAATAAGTGTTCCATAGTATTAGTTACTATCATCATTCAAGTCATCTCTATCGAAAGATGGGATGTATTATGATACTCTCCAAGCATGATAATGTTAAAACATTTGATAAGTCTAATTAATTCCCCTTTGTTTTGATTCCATATTTCCTAATATTGTTTTGCTTCAATTTGTATCTGCAGACAGGAAAAGAATAGTGTGGCTTTCTCTGCTTGGGCTCTGTGATTGTAAGTTTAATATCAAGATGCACTTGCTTTTTCCAAGTTCATGAAGCTTGAATAAAGCCTCATATTAATTGAGAAATAATAACTGACACAGGGAACCAGAATATGTTATGTTTATTTGGGCGTACTATCTAAACATAACATATTCTAGTTCCCTGTGTCAGTTATTATTTCTCAATTAATATGAGGCTTTATTCAAAGCTTCATGAACTTGGAAAATGCAAGTGCATCTTGATATTGATTTGCTTTGGAGATGTTGAAAAAAGCAGGTTGGACAGCAGATTAGTGTCTTTCTGGATGATGAAAGTCTGTCTTAAGAGAGAGTGGTCAGCCTTATCCCAGGCAGACAGCATACAATCCCCTTATACCTCCTTATGCAGAGCTTTTTCCTCATTTGCATTTCTAGAATCGATGCTATTATCTTCATGTTACAGATGGTGATCAGAGAAGCAAAGTAACTTGCCCAAGGTCACATAAGCATTAGTGGCAGAGCCTATACTCAGAATTGGCTTTGACTGACAGCAAAGTGCATTCTTAACACATGCACACTTGGCTCCAACGATAGTAAAAATAAGAATAATCAGAAAATGATCTTTTTGAGGATTAAAAAAAAGTCAGTTTAAATATTTGCTTAATAGTGAGGACTCCATAAAAATAACTTTGTAAAATCTAAGGAATATGTAAATAAATATGCAATTTTGCATATAACTACTGTCCTTTTTACACACACACACAGACACAGACACACACACACACACACACACACACACACACACACACATCCATGTCCTTATATGAATTTGCTAGTATATTGTTAGTAGTTCTTTATATTATTATTTTAAACTCAAGAGACTGTGGGATAATAGATTTGAATGGTATTAAACAAGGACATGCTTGGTGTAAATTAAAAATGCATTTCAGAAAATTGCTATTTGTTTAATGCAGTGTGCAGGTTAGAGCTTAGTTAGGTAATTAACTTGGTCATTCTAATATTTTTTTTCCATTCCAACTCCAGCTGACAAATTTGAACATTAGTAGCAAACTTTTTATAAGTAACAACTTACTACATGCATAAGTAATGTAGTTTGTAAACTAATTGACAAGGTTGTGGAAGCTGAGGTAACACAATCATGGGGCTTTATGGGGTATTGTGTGGCTCTTTCTTTCTCTAAGTATCTCAGCTTGGAGTGATTCCCGAAGAAGAGTAAAACCACTCCAGAAAATTTCTTTGGCTGCCATCTGTACTCTGAGCTCTGTGGACATGGTCTCATACTTGGGTCAGTTTCTATAGCTTCTTCATTAATACTATAGAAAAATACTGAATATTAACAAATCCATCCAAATGTCACAGAGGGGTGAGAAAAATGCAAGTAGACCAAATGCAAGCACAGAATTCTATAGTAAAGAACAATGCATATTAATATCTACAAAAGAAAAGAACCACAGATAGATTTAAAAAACTGTGGCGGAACTGATGGGCAATGCAGCAACAATAATACCAGAAAAAGGGCTTCAGGGCAGGATCCAAAAAACTAAAGTACACTTGCATGTGATTTGGTAAGAAAGGAAAACCAACATTACTAAGAATGCTTATGTAAAAATGGTAGTGTTAGAAATAAAGATGAGGAGTTTTTCTTATGACATCTCTAAGATTCCTTCTTTCCTTTGATTCCACTACTGTTTTCCCATTTCAGTATTCCCATCACAACCCTATTTCTGGTTTTCCTCTTTCTCTTCCAGTCATGGCTCTTTCAGCCAATTCTAGACTGATAGAGTAGTCTTCTGCACATCATGTCACTCTCATTAGCTGATCATCTACTCTGGTCATTCCTTTGTTTCCTACACTAGTGTCCTTAGATTACACTCTGCACCTTCCCAGTATTAAGTTATTTCTCAAATATTTTTCACCTAGGTTTATTTGTCCTTCAGTTTTATACTATAATCTCATGAACACAGCTTATTTTTAACAATTTCACTAGTTTTTCATAGTTTAATGCTTAAATAGATGCTTATTTAGAATCTTCTACAATAGAATACTACATTCCATATAGAGTTTCCTATTTGTGTAAGAATAGATTCTTGTCCCAAATATGGTTTAAAAAAATTGAGTTATATCCAAATGTTAAAGGAAATAATAACAAAAAAAACTAATGCAGGCTTGAGTAATAATATGACAGACAAAATGAAGATTATAGTAATAGAAAGGGCATTTTCAAATACAAGCTCTGTCAGTTCAAAGACTTTAGGAAAATTTCTTAAATGTCTCTCCCTAAGTAGTAAAATGTAGTAAATAATGCTAAATCATGCATGCGATTACCTAAACATATGGGCATTTTTGCTTAATAAACATTTCTGAGTAAAGCAAATATTTCTTACTACTTATTACTTTTCCAATTTCAATTGTTTTCTTCAGATTGTAACTGTTTTCTATAAAGCCATATTTCCCCATAAGAGTTCCTTTTTATGAAGTTTTTAATGAATGTTCTTTTAAGACCATTTTACTCTACTGAGAAGCAATAGGAAAATGTGGAATTTAGCTTGTACAGATCTAGGACTAATAAATATGGTCTCTAAGATACATCATCAAGAAAAAGCTCTATTTTCTACCACCATACTAATGAAATGACAAAGATCATCACTGAAGTATAGTATAGTAATTTTAGATAGTATTTCAAAAATTATGTACATTGTACTAAACTTCTTCATAGCCTATGAAAGTTTAAAAAAATACGCATTCCATAGTACCACTAAATGAAATGCATTGGGCTGATAAGTTAAACGTTTCTTTAGGTATTGTCAGTGTAAGCAAATGACAAGTTGTTGTCCTCCTAATGTCAGCCTGCTAATCACCACAGCTAATCAGTCCTGGCATCCTCATGGTTCAGTGGCCAGCAAAGGAGTAAATGGCCGGTCTTTGGCATTAAGGAGTTAAATACTCCTCAGTCCAAACTTTGAAAAAGTTTTGCTCCATGCCCTTTTAGACAATGACTAGCTGTTAAGCTCAAAACTAATTAACATTTCAAAAACTAGTGTTAATCAGTATTAGGAAGACTCTAGGGAAACACTTCCCTGCAGAGTCCCTTTTCTTCCTTTGCTTTAAAGCAATAATTTCTAAATTATTACTTTAATTTTAAGTCGTGTTTGGCACATGGTAAACAAACCTAAAACTAAAAGAAATGGAATCAAGGTTGGTTCCTTATTTCTTATTCTAATAGAGGCAACTTCTGCCACCCTGATTTTACTTGTTTATAGAAACCGACTTCTAATATGTGCAATAATCTTGCTCTTTATTATGAGTTCATAAACTCATACTCATAGAATGTATGAGTGGATACAACTAGATACCCTACAGCATTATTCTATTAGCTACTGCTATTTAGAAATAAATAGGACTGAAAGACTATCCAGTTGTATGGAAAAGTAATATGATTTGAAATTTTATATTTAGGTTGGGAAAGCATCTTTACAACCAGAATTCCTGTTCACTGCCTCATTTTACACGTGAGGGCACTGAGGTCCAAGATCAGAGAAGTAGCTATAGGTAGATATGCATTTAGAATGCAGATATTTTCAATTCCACTCTCTGTCCTTCTCACTGGCGAGAACTTGATCAAATGACAATAATCATATATTTAAAATTCCAGTTTTATGTAATTGGGATATATAAGTAGCAACAAACCTCTACTTTCTCCAGAACTTCTTTAAGAGATTTTTTTTTCTCTCTATACATGCATGCAGTAGGGCAACATGTTTTCTTTCAGGATGTGGATTTGTGTAAGTCTTTTAATAGGTAGTTGGTACCATATTGGATTACATAATGGACTCAGGACTTTCTGGGCTCAAATCTTTGTTCCCCCATTTGATACCCATGTATCCTTGTAGCTAAGGTCATACTGCTAAGGTTTTGTTTTCTCATCTGTGAAAAGATAATGATAGTGATAATTTTCCACCTCCCATGTGTGTCACAACTGGGAGACCAGGAGAGATTCAGAATAATGGAAGAGGATAGTCTTTCTAGTTGAAAAATCCTACTTAATTCCAAAGTGTTGTTGCTATTGGGTAAACTTGCCTCCTGATGCTGAGCTACTAGGCAAAAGTTGGCTAAGACAAGATTATTTAAGAGGTAGAGTGGGTTTTAGTGAAATTCTAAGACTATAAGAATTAAAATATAGAAACCTTTATTGTAAAGAACGAATCATCTGGTTGTGTACAATTTCATGCAAATTTACAGGGAAAAAAACATTCAAGTTGGATAAAGTTTATTTTTAAAACATAAGTAACTATGTATCTCAAATAGCACCTATGGGAGAAAGTAAATTACAGGCATGTCTTCTGAAGCTTATGATATGTGTAATATGATCATAAGCTATTAAAAAGCATGATCTTATGTGTATAGGAAAATTAGCCCTGCCCCCAGTGCTTAAGAAAAGATGATACTAAGTGATGAGGGAATTTTCTCAATTTGTCTCAAGAAAAGATGATACTAAGTGATGAGGGAATTTTCTCTTGCTACATCATATACACTTGCAATGTTTGAAATTTAGCATCAAGTATGGTTTATTCTTCTAATAGGATAGTGGTGAAGAACGTAAACTTGGAATTCAGGCGCCTGGAGATCAAGCCCTATCTCTTCTGATTATTAGCTAGTATTTAATATCTGTATGCTTTTGTTACTTCATATATAAAAATGTGATGCTAACTTTAACCTTATAGAATTTTGAAGGTTCCATAAGATAAAAGATATAAAATTCATTCAGTGATGACCAGCGCATGGTAGCAGCACGTAGTAGATGTTATTGATAATATCATTGATATTACAATCAGAAAAAGCAATACACCCTTTAAAAGACTACAACTACACTTAAAATGATGTGAACAAAAAAATTATTTTTAAAGTTTCTTTGTGTACACTTGTTAGGTCTAACACCTTCCTAATGAGACCTTTCCTGATCTAAATGAGTCCCTCTGTTTTTCACTATCCCAGGACCATGTTAATTTTCTTCTTAACATATCACTGTTTATCATTAACTAGTTGACTTAACTTGTTCATCTTCTATCTCCCTTGAGAGTGTGTTAACATCATGAGGGGAGGGATAATACTGGTTTGCACAGCACTGCGAAACAGCTCCAGATACCCAGTCCTAGCACAGTGTCCATTTACATTTTACAGACAATTAATATTTGAGTCACTACTCTTTGCTTCACATAACATAAACCCAGTTCAGATTGTCATAAAGAAGGATATATCGGCTTGAGTAACCATACAAGGAAAAATGTGGTGTAACAAACCTCAGTATAGTCTAGATTCAAAGACTTTCCAGTTTATTTGAGTATACGTAGTCCATCTTTCTCTTTGCATCTTTTTACCTTTTAAAGACTGTTGTATTGCAGAGGTCATGACTGTGTAATAATCCCAAGCCCACAGTTTCATAGCTCGGCTTCCAAAGAGAAACAGAACTTCCCTGGAGAAAGATTGTTATTGGTCAAACTGGGGTCACATGCATAATCCTTGATGGGAATGGGGGTGTACAGACTGGCAACCCTTGAACCCAGGAAAGCCAGTACCATTACCTGAAGGAGAAAGCAATGTTGGAGAGAACGGGGGAAAATAGCTTTCTACTACAGACATAAAAGCCAATAATTCAGTTATGTAACAGTTGATTATATAGTTTGTTTCAGATTTTTGAAAGCTATAGGTTCCTTCAAGTTCTTTTCTTATGGAACAAAATTTAAATGTAGATCTCATGCCATTTTCAGATTATATAAACAAAGATTTTGTTGCTGAATTGTGGCTACTTTTAATATAATCACATATTTAGATCAACGGAGATGAATGTCAATCATTGTTATTGCCAGCCCATTCCTCCATTGTGGCAAGAGAGCAACTGTTGAATGGAGAAATATAGAAGTAATTGTTGGAGACCGAGCTGCTAGAGAAGGCGGTAATTGGGAATGAAGTCTATTACCCTACCCTTGAGATCCTTGTCATGAAAGCATGCATGAAACAAACATGAAAATTAGTTCTTCCACAGAAATACCTAGGAGAAAAGTGACATAAAAACACTATATTATATCAAAAAAGCAATAATACAGAATGTTGTATACAGATTCGATTTGAATATATATTTGTAATTTAGAAAAATCGACTGAGGAAACCCTCTCTAAATGAAATAATATTATCACAGGTCTGTTTAAAAGAATTGGTGCAATATAAGGCTTACCTTTCTTTTTGTTAATTTTTTTTTTTTTTTAATCCATCCTTACTCCACCTTTTGCGGGCATGAAATTAATGAGTCTGAATGACTTGATGGAGAAACTAGTGATATTTACTTTGGGCATTTCTAGAAAAGTAATTTATTTTATTTTTAGAATTAAAGATGGTTGCCTTTGAATACTTAAAGTTTACATTGAAATTTGATCTTACAATATTATATAAAAATTTGCATTTTTTTGTACTTGATAAAACACATATTATCCAAAAATAGTTATGAAAGGGGAGGGTAGACCTGGTATTGTTTCACGACTCATGAATGAACAGGCACAGGGTCGTTAGCTGATGGAGGAGGTTCACGAAGGAAAATCTTTGACTGCTTTGATAAATGCAGATGATGACTAAGTATGTGACATTGTTCCCATTTATTCAGTGCTGAATCAATCAGTGCCCCAAGTCAGACTGATGCAATGGGCTACTCTAGATGTGGTCTTCTGAATAAGACAGAGTGTTAAAATGAGGTCATGACCACTTTTCATGGTATTTTTTTGCTTGGCCACATTCCAGCTTCACTAATTAAAGTCTGTCTTTCTAAGACCCCTTTACAGTTTTAATTGGGTATGTTATTTCTTGTGAATCGTATGGAATTGTTATTCACTGTCATAAGCAGTGGCTGTATTTCACCATAGAGGTGGTTGCATTTCATCATAGGGATCAAAGGAAGAAACATGAATATAACTTTTTTAAGAGCACTTTGCAATGCTTTGAGGTCTTTGGAAGAAATCACTAGAAAGGAAAATAATGGTGTTCTTAAAATGTAAAGTATTGCTATTATCATTTTTGAAAGAAAACCTTGAGATTGAAAATGTGTTTTCTGGTGAAGTTCAGGAGATATTATTTTACTGTTTCAGAAAAAGGGTATAAATATGATTATTAATTGCAAATTTAATGAAAACCATTGCTGTCATGTCTGAGAAGTCTCTATATTATCTATGTTTAGGAAAAATAATTGGAACTTCTAAGATTTTGTGAGAAGACACTTTGTAGAATATACTAGTTTCTTACTTCTGAGACGACTACAACTGCTCCTCGGTTTATATTAGCTAAGCTTTTATTTACAGTTAATTTTGTCTTCCTTCTATATATTGAACAAATATACTACTAGACAGATGACAAATTTTCACATTACACTGAGTCTTTATTTAGCCTATTTTTAGTTACCTTAATTGATTGTTTCAGACACATCTCTTGGAGGGTACCCCAGAAATATACACATAAACACAAACAAAATAAGTCTCTTTAGCACAATTGTTGGATGGAGGGAAAGGGAAAAAGTAGCTTTCTGCTATTGACATAATAACTAATAAGTATTGGCTATTTTCCAAGTATTGATATTTTGAGAATCAAGAAACAAAGTTGATTTAACAGAATGAAGTAAAATAGAATTTCATAAAAGTGAGTAAAAAAGAGAAATACAAATAGAGATGAGGTGGAAACATGATTGTGATAAAAAATTAATCCAATATACACTACACATTTGCTACTGGTATGCCCCCAATTGGCTCTGCATAATTGCAATTAACACAGGAAAATTAAAAATAAAACTTTAGCTGCATAGTTTACTGTTTCTGTAAAATAAATACACAAGTTGCAGGAATATAGAGCTATTTTTGACCCTGAACTCATGTGGGGTCTCCCCCCACAACCTCCACCTTGGGATTCCCACAAAGAAAACATTCTGCAATTTAACAACAGCCTCTAAAACACCCTTACAGGAGACATGATTTTTCACAAACAGTTCACTGCAAAAATCTTCTTAAAAATAAATATACAGTATTGCACAAAAATATACTATAGAAAAACTTCCACCCATGCGAACATATAGTATAACTTGCCTTTGCTCCTGACTGCTAATGTAATTTCACTTTATCTTGCTGCACTGTTAGATATGGCAGCATCAACTCAGTATAATGCTGTTTATGCAGTAACATGAGAATAGTGATACATGACAGATCTGTCGCACTATGTAAATTGTGTCTGTTCGTATACACAAATATTCACATATCTACATGGTATAAAAGAATACTTCAGACATTTCTATTTCTGACTTTTATTTTTCCTTGTTACACTTATTACTTACCACTACCTGAAAAAAAAATTGTGTGTATATGTGATGCACAGACTTGCACATACACATGCACCCACATATTAATCTCAGGAGCACAGAATTGGATTGATTATAATCCATGGTTTCTGACTCATTACCATGTTTGTTCCTTGCATAGTTCTCATTTTCTTTCCGTGCCCTTCCTTGCCTATCCCTGCCCTGTCATCCCTTCCCCTCCTGATATAATGAACACCCCTGAACCCAGCGTCCAAGCCCTAAGTCTAAAACATTGCAAATATGTTTCAGTAATGTACTGTTTCTCTATTCATCCTCTTGTCTTCCTCACAGGCAACTAGTCACTATCCTAAATTCTGTGTTTATCATTTTCTTGCCTAAACAGTCACATATGCTTGAACAATTTTTTTTAATTAAAATTATTTTTAATATTATAAAAGTTATTTATGCTGAAGGTATTCTTCTGTGGCCCACTTCTTGTGCTAAAGTAAAATCTAACCATATTGTTGCAGGTATTTGTTTCCTATACTGTGTAACATTTCATAGTATAAATATACCAAAATGCCTGTCAATGGTAGGTTCCAACTTTCTGCTACTGTTAACAGTATTGCCCTGCATATCTTTATATATTTCTTGATGCAAATGTACAAAAGTTGCTCTTGAGTACTTACCTGGGAATAGAATTCCTGTATGCTGGGTTCTCTTCAGGTTTACAAGGCAAAAACAAATTGTCTTCCAATTTGTACTTCTACCAGGCACATTTAAGATATATTTTCAGTCCACATTATCTCTAATAATATCATAAGAATTCTTAATATCTGCCAAAAGAATGAGTGTAAAATGATGTTTAAGTTTGGTGGCATTTTATTTATTATTTGATAACTTTTTATCTGTTTTCTTCCACTAGAATATAATCTTTACAAAGCCTGATACTTTGTCTTTGATGTTTTATCCCCAGAATGTCTGATAGTTTCTGGTACATAGACATGCTCAATGAATAATATTTAAATCAATTAATATGAAGTTATGTGGAATTGATTAGAAAATTGATCTTTGGCACCATATTTATATATGAGAAAATAGACATGTAATTAGGACATACAGTAAATTCCTAAAAATAAGTGTTTATGATGAAAGTAATCACAGTCCATCTTTTCAACTTTCTGAACAGAAAAACTATGAGATCTTTTAAATGAAAAACATTGAGTGACATTTCTAATATTTAAGAGGAAATTTCCTCACTAATAAGAGTGTCAAAGATATCTACAAAACATACACACATTACATCAATAAAGAAGGTATTAATTTATGGCTGTTTCTTCAAAGACCTAGAATAGCTGCCAATCATTAACCTGAACTATTTTAATATTTACTTACATAATTACTTAAAGACATCTGAGGACTTTATAGTACTCATTTATCATTATAACCACAAGTTTATATTGAAACAGTTTGTCAGAACTCATACAGAAGAAATTTTCAGTTCCTGATCTATAAGTTTTGATTCAGTTAATATAGAATGAAATGTTGCCAAATCAATCTTAGTGAAATTTGTGTACAGATTCTCTATGGTAGTGATTCTCAAAGTGTGGTTTAAGGAAGTGGGAGGATTTCTCAGAAACTTTGAGAGGGCTCACCAGGTCCTATTTTTTCCCTCTATATACCTATGTGAGGCCGTATTATTACATACTTTATTTAAAGTAATATGCTGCAACCGGTTGAATGCTAAAGCAGATAGAATTTAATTGTTATATAAGCAAGGCATTAAAAATATTTGCAAAAATATAAAGGGATACCACTTGTCACTATTATTTGTTTTAGAGAATTTATTTCCATATAAACATTTTGTTAATCTTCAATGATTTTATCCTTATTTTAAAATATTCAAAATTTCTCAATTTTAATTTCTAATACAGTGAGCATTGACAGATATAACCTAACTAAACAAAAGCTCTTTGCAAGTCTTAATAATTTTTTAAGAATACAGATGTGAAAAAAAAAAAAAAAGAATACAGATGTGTTCTAATACCAAAATGTTTAAGAATTGCTGCTCTGGGAAACACATATAGTTAATATATAGTTATAGACATATAAAATTGTGCTTATCCTTAATAAAAGAGCCACTGATATATTCATTCACCAAACATTTTGGAGCTCCTACTATGTGTCAGACTCAGTGGTATGGTGCTAAGCTGTTGGGATACAATGATGAAAACTGAATATATTATCCTTTCCTTGTAGAGTACAACTGACTTAAGTTGGCAGTTACAAAGTAGTATAAGGGCTGTGGTTTCACACAAGAAGAACTTTATTTTTGTAAATATTGTTATTTAAGTTATAATCAGAGCATTGATGTGGTGGAAAAACATAATTACCAAGTAAAGTGTGTTGTATAGCATGCATTTCAAGCAACACATGTCAATGTTTCACTTATTATACACATGCACATATAAATGATTAAATATTTTTAAGCAGAGACAATGTGTGTAAAAGCAATCATTTAAATGTAATACATTAAAATAACTAGAAGTGTAGAGGCACAAAATTATTTTAGAGATAAAATTTCAAAAGATTGCATCTGAAAAAATTACATGCAAAAATGTCGTTTCATTTAGAAGTTTAATGAATGCACTTTCCCTTAGTAAGATATGGAGTCAAATATACTATTACATACTTCTCATTCATTGTTAATATTTTTGACTGGTAATAGCTTACTTTCTCAAAAGTAAAATATTTAAAACGATGATGACATTGTGCCCTTTTCTACTCACTGACCTATTAATGAGTCAGAATATATTATTTTTGGCCAGAAATTATCTGAAAATAAAGACATGTGTAAAGTATTCTAAGTTATTTCTGAAGCTATAAAACAAAACATTAAATCAGAGAAGGAAAACAAACCACACATGATGAAAAACCGCATACTGATTGAAAAAAAAATATTCACTTATTTACTTTCTTTGATTATTAATTAAAATCTACATACCAAGCTTCATAAGCCTGGGCTCATATTTCTTATCATATCCTCTCATCATATCTCTGTATTGCTGCAGGTTCCTAAGGACACAGTTTACAGTGAAATGCATGTTTGCTGTATATTGATAGGGTTTTTGGAAACCTGAGGTGAAATCAGAGGAGGCTGTAATGCTCACTTCATTACTCTGTTGCCATCTTGGATTGTACATGCTGCTTTATATATTGATTTGGTGCATTTTTACCCTATTGATAGGCTCTCATACCAACCACCTCGCCTTATTCTGCTTAGCTATCTTCCTAGACATTTTTAATTAGATATAAAGGTACTTGCAATGCATTGTCTAATTATGATTATAATTTCTTTTATGAGTGACATCCTTTACTCAGTAAGAGGTTGTAACCACAGGCTAACCATTAATGCCTCTTAAATGATCTCTGTAGTAAGTAGGAAAAACCTGGTCTCAACATTATGTTTCTAACACTAAGTGTGGTTTTATGCATTTGAAACCATATTGGCAGGTTCATGCTTTTTTATTATACAGTTGGCTTTCTACCTTCTTCTTGTTCACTGTGGTGATCAGCTTGTTCGATGGTGCCTACCCTCATAATGTCTGGCCCAATGTCTGAGCCAAGTACCATGGGCACCCATGGGGTGAACTTGGCAGCTGTGAGACACAGATGCTGAGCTCTAGTTGTAATTTTCCAGCAACAGCATCTGGGTGTTTGGTTGGCCTTTTATCTGGCTTATGTTGTCTGTCATGGTGGCTGTAGAAAGTCTGTGAACTTGGCACAAGATTTGTCTCCTCGTCTGCGGGCCTATCTTGTTCATACAAAATGTCATTTCCTATTTATTCTCATTTGGTGTTGTACAATTTTCCTTGGCAATACATCTAGATAAAGAACTGGAGTAAAATTCCTAGAAGTCACCTACACATTTAACCTTTTCGTCTTTCCCTTCTAACTTTCCTGCCCAATCGCATGCTACATCTTTTATACTTATATTTTGTGGTTGTATATTCACTCTGGTCCACATTTTTGCTGTGAATCAGAAAGTGTAATAAGATGATTCAGTGGTTGGCACATGTGTGCAGGAGCCGTTTCCCTGTGATTGGACCCCTAGGGCTCCAAGCTTCTTTCAGTTTCAAGTTCTAATTTTAGACCGTGACTATCAAAATACAATTCATATCTCATATGCCGTATTCACTGTTTGAATAAAAGAACAAGATTATTAAAGTTTAAATAGAGTTGGTCTTTTAATCAGAATATTAACACTACATGGATATCTGTCTTTAATATATTTCTTCAGCAAATATCAAACACCTTTCCATTTTGTCTCTTCAAAACAATATCGTATCATTTGAAAAAGATTGTATGTTTTTATTTTTATGTTTCTTTCCTGAATTTGGTCTCAAGGAAATTTTTAAAACTTTCCTTTTCATTAAGGATTTATAAGATTATGTGACATTGGGTAACACAATTTCTTTCTAAATACAAATTTACAGTTTTCTTTGTACTTTTAAATCAAAATGAATAATGAAATATAAAATATTAATCACCATAAGAAAATGTAAAGAACAACTATTACTGGATTATAAAAACAGGATATAACTTACTTTTTCTATAATCTAATTTATGAAAGAACAAAAATAGTGTGCACACACAGCTGTCCTTGATGTGAAAACATAACTCCCTATATGGTAAGATATGTGACATCTTTCCTACTGATAAGTGCTTACAGTCCTGTTCATTAATTTTATCACTAACATAAACTTTTAATATGCATATGATCAGAATATAGGATTTTCAGGGCAGCTTAAAGTGACTGTAACCTGTAATTACTGTTCCTGTACTTGATTATAATAATCTGATTGCAATTATTCAGTGATTTTAATACAAGCCTCAAGCTACATAACAATAATTCAAGTTCAGTGATTGGGAACATGTTTCTGTTTGGATGTGAAATGATGTTTTAATCCGTAGTGATTCAAAGATCTGAACTGTAGTTCTGTTCAGGTAATTAAAACACATTTATTTTGTCAGGTAAAATAAGCTTATTTTGTAATAAATTAATTAGTGTAAAAATTCCACACAGGTCAAAATAGATCATTATAATGCATTCTTTAAGAAAAGGTAATAAAGTTGAGATTCTTATGGTTGGTAATTTGACCTCTATGAAACTTTATCTAAAAATTCCAAAAAGAGATGAAGAAGGAGATGAGATAGACCCAGTCAAAAGATGTATCAGTTATAGCCCATTAATGCTACCCTAAATATTTCTACTAAATTAGGGCACTTGAAAGCCAAATGAATAGGTATAATTTATTCTGTAGAAAACTTTTTAGGAATACCAAAAGTCAAGAAAAATCTTTGGTACAGGAATGATTTAAAAATGTAGGAGGCAAGCGTAAGTGGCAAGGGCAGAAACACGGCTTTGTCAAATGTTTTCAGGACACTTCTTTAGAAAAGAACAAATATTTGGAAAGAAAAAATGTATTGCATACTAGATCCATGACAATATGCTGACTTTTTATTTTGGTATTTGTTTCTTTTTCTTTTAAAATTAATATTAGCATGCAGTAAACCATGAATCTAAAACAGGAAATAAAATACCAAATAGTGCTCCCATACACTTAAACTTCATCTAATTGAAAAAAAAATTCACAATGAAAGCTATACAGTGCTATAAGAGAGGGATAATAGTTTTAAGATACTATCTTGAACTAGAATGTCAGAATTACTGGACTGCCTGAAGGGTAGAGAAGGCAGACCCAATAGACTTCCTTGAAAAATGGGTCCCTAAGGCTCTTCAACTCAATCTAACAAGTGACCCAATTTTCTTCTAGAGGAGCTTAAAAACTCCAGGAAACAAAGGAGCAAGGAGACAAAGCATAATCCTGATTTTAAGGAGCCTCCAATTTGAGAAATAAAGAATAAATTATCTTTAATTGTGCCAAATGAGGAGTAAATTCAAAAAAAAAAAAGGAAAAGAAAAGAGAGAGAGGAGGGAAGGAAGGAAGGAAGGAAGGAAGGAAGGAAGGAAGGAAGGAAGGAAGGAAGGAGGGAGGGAGGGAGGATGGGAGGGAGAGAAAGAAGGAAGGAAGGAAAAAAGAAAGGAAGGAATAAAGGAAAGGAAGGAAGGAAGGAAATGAAGGAAGGAAGGAAGGAAGGAAGGAAGGAAGGAAGGAAGGAAGGAAGGAAGGAAGGGAAATAAAAATACCACAAGTACTTTTCCCTTCTGACACTAGCCCCACATTCGGGTAAAGGACCAGGAAAATATTTTTTATGCTGGCTGATAAAAAGCTTATTATAACTAGGTAAATTAGGATGAAATGTCTATCTTTGGATTAAATACAGCATAAAAAGCATAAGCTCAGTTCAATAGAACAAGCAATCAGTTCAAGGGTAAATTCCCAAGGACAACTCAGGAATTAAGGGAATATTTCTAAACAACTGACTATGATCAACTCCAAGTAATCTTTCACAGTATAGGAGAGATTTGGCATATGATCACCAGATGCAGTTGGCAGTGTTTTTTAACCACATTCCCAAGTGAATTTACTTCCTTTCCTTTCTCAGTGTTACTTTGAAGAATGTGCTTTACCAGACTTTGCATTTTGGTTTCAGTGTCAAACCATCTCTATCTTTTGCTAAACTAAGTAGAGACTTAATGGCATTGTATTTTACCAAGGAATTCTTCTTCCAGTTATATACCTTGTAATTTTCTTGCCTGGTTTGGAAGGGTGGTCACAGCAAACCGGTTTTATTTTGTAACCTACCTTCTTTAGCTACAGTTGGGAAGAGGGAGGACCTCATAGTAGTGAAAAGTACTCATAAGTCTGAGAAATGGAAAAACGCTTTTAAAAATTATTGCTTATGCATAATATTAATACAAATCTCTCTAACTACAGGGACACTTTTTTGTCTTCTTCCCTCATACATGATATGGAGACTTCTAATAGTTTACTTATTTTAAAACAGTCTACAAAGCTGGATAGAATATTTCAGGGGATGCAGGCGGCCTACCTTTGAATTATTTGTGAGCCCTAAGAAACAAAACAGAACAAAACTGTTATATATAATCAATTTTTAGAAAATACATGAATAGAATAGATATAATGTGGAAAATATGAAATAATTTCCTCTACTTTGACATAACTTTTAAAAGTCACACATTAGTAATTTTTCATCATTTATTATTCTTTAAAAGTCAACATAAAATAATTTGTTTATAGGTTTTAGAAGAACAATGTAATGATATATTTTAAGAGTTATGATTATGTAGTTGTAGTTCACACCTCCAAAATATTTGCCTCTAGGACTAAGACCACCCCTTAGTTACTGAAGGAACCTAGAAAGGATTGAAATGTCATCAGTTTTTAAATTCTCCATGGTAAATTTTAGAATTATCTGAGTCAAAAAATAACTGCTGATATTTTCCATTATCCTAGAGGCTCTACATATCTCTGATATTTACCTTTATACATGTTTAGGTATATATGTATGTGTGTGACTATGTGCATGTATATGTGTGTATCTTTCTGGACTATCAGGTCCATGGTTCTAATTCTGCCTGAAAATTGCCAATTAATGATATGAAATGAACTTTAGGGACTTGGTGGCAAAATTGTGATTATATTCTTAGAAAGCTGTCACCTTATAATATTTACAAGAGACTGCTAGACAACTGTATAGAAAATTGTCACAAACAAAATCTCAGCACATGGAGATTAAACTTGCTTATAGAATCCACATATAATCACAGAATTTTGTTTCAGAAGGAAATCAAATAATAAAATACTCACATTTAAAGTTGAAGTGATTTGGCCCACAAAAATAATTTGTAAGGTCACATATTTGTTCAACGTCAAAACCATGAAAACACAGGTTTTCTGACTTCTTGTTTAAGATACTTTCCAATGACTTATTCATATTTCAAGACTAAGTAAATTATTCTAAAAAATGTATATTTGTATCTTGCACTCAAATAAAACATAGTTATAGGAAAGTATCACTCTAACAAAAATTCTCTTAATGATTCCCCAAAGATAATACATATATGAAACACAAAAGAGTAATCTGCATATAATGTATTCCTCTTTGTTTATTACAAATCGCCAATTCATTACAAAGTTAAAGCTCAGAAAAATTATGTAATTTTCTTTCATCATTATATATTCTTCCTTGCTAGATATTACAAGACAGAAAGTTCCCACTATTATAACGAACTCTTAACAAATCTGTGAGAATAAAAATATATTAATGGAAAACACATCATATAATTTTATTCCAGGACTATTACCTTAAGGTATTCTCATGAAGGCCAACATTTGTAACCTAAAAAATGAAATAAAGAAAGATGCTGAGACCAGTCTACTATTATTGTGTTTTAATTTACGTACCAGCTGTGAATACTTTAAATATTAATCTCACCCAAGACTTTTTCCCCATCCAACTTTAATAGACTGGTTTTCATTCATCTGAAGTGGTTTCAATTTTCAATAGTACATCAAAGTCAATAAAAGAAATGGATATACTGCACCTACTTTTAAATCCCCAAAGATTTTTTTCCAAATCATTAACCAAGGTTAGCATCTTACCACTACTTCCACAATTGCTTTTGCCTAATATCACTTGGTTAATATCCAGCAAAAGGATGCCTCTATCATAATAATATACTATTGGTCCCTAATGTATATCATAGTGTAGGAAGCCACATTTTCATTGACCACAGCCACCACAAATTCATGTTTTGACTTCCTTTCTTTTTCTCCATGAGCAGTAGTTTATTATAGACTCATGTGTTAGCATCTTTAGCAGTGAAAGTTCAAATGCCCGGCTCTGACTTAGCCTACATACGAGTATAGTAATTTTAACAGTGGTGACAAAACTGTATGTTTTTAAGTCTTTTTTAAGAAATTAATGTGGTTTGTTTTGATAGGTAAAACAATTTCATGAAAAAAAAGCACACTGGACTAAATGTCAAAAGGTCTAAATTATAGTACCCAATTAAACTTCCAGTAAGTCACTTAACTTCAATTTGGCAAATTACATATTTTAAAAAATCCTATAATGGATCCAAGTGTATCTCAAAGCGTTTAGTGGTAAAATATGTGTAATTGTGTTATAAATTTTCAAATTGTGTATAAGGTAATATAAGGTAAGGTATTACATTTATTATGTACTGAGTATGAGTTTTAAAAAGCTAGAGTCATTTAATGGAGAGCTTTATTAATTCTCATAGATGACATTTCAAGTTTAAGAAAAGCAATTACTTTTAGTTGTTTGTCTCAGCAATGCTGTTTCTCCAGGCTTGAATGCTAGGCACATGCTAGTGGAATAACACCAACGTCCATATGCTCTAAAACTGACTACCATTGGCTTATATAGCACATAGAGCATCCAAACAGCTTCTTCGAAAGAGGAGAGTTCCTTCACAGTTTAAAACATTGATTCTCAAAGTGTGTTCTTCTAACCAACAGAGTCAGTATCATCTGGGAACATATTAGAAATACGACTTCTGGAACCTAGCCTCAAGCCTACTGAATACGAAACTGTATGTTTGTGGCCAATCAATTGCTTTTATTAGATCTATATTCTAAAAACATTTGAGAACATTGTTTTAGACAAAATTCCGCAAATTTTTTCTTTAAAGGGCCAGAGAGTAAATATTTTAGGCTTTATAGGTCATATGATCACTAAAGCAATCATAGACAATGTGTAAATGAGTGGATGTAGTTGTATTTCAATAAAACTTTATTTATAAAAACAGAGGGTAGGTTGAATTTGGTCTGCATACAACAATTTGTCAACTACTGTTTTAGAGAAACTTTGTGTATGTGTGTGAATAGTTCTCTTCTGTCTGCTGCGGACCCCTATTAGAACCTAAAAGCACCTAAAAGGTCACCCAAAATATATGTGCAAATCTGAGGGGAATGGGGAAGTAGGTGAGTAAAAACCCTGAAATATGGAGGCAGACCTAAGGAAAAGATCATATGGGGTGGACATTTTGGGTTTGTGGGAAAAATGATAGCTGACTTCATACTCTGTGGTTTGGTCTAAAACTAGTCCTGTATTGATGTGAGAGATATTACATAAGTAACAGTGAAATTTATTTGGCATTTCAGCTCACAAGCTGAATATCACTTATCTAGAATATCCCAACCAGGTTACATAAAACCATAGTTTGGTAAGATGTGAGATATATTTCACATTTATAGTAGAACTACTCATTGATGCTTTTTCTATTTAGAAGTATACTTTGAATCATTAATTTTAAACATAAATGATGATTTAGAATAAACTTTAAAAAACAATATAGGTATCCTTTTAAAGTAAAATTATTTTAAGACAATTTATATTCACAGTGGTTGTCCAGTGACATCTGACAGATCCTGCCTTTTTCCCTTGTATAGACAAAGCAAAAGAGATTAGGCGTGGCAGAATCCAGACTAGAAGTGGTTTCCAGACTTTCTGCCACACTCAATCCTCTGCACTTTAGAATGTACATTGCCAAAGACAGTACCTGTACCTTTTGGAATGGGCCATTTAATGTCTAGAAAATGGTTAAAGATAAAAAACAGCTAGTTCTTTTTGCTTTGTGGGTTTTATTTTCTTTTTATGAGTAGGGAGTACATGACAGGTATATTTTGAGTCAGGAATAGCGTGAGATCTCAAATATTTTGAGTTGAAATGTCAATAAATCCCAATCTTGACACCAAAAGAACATATTCAGACTTGAAAAAGTAATTATAGCACCAGCTTTGTTGTAATGTAAACTTTATAGAGTATAAAGAAGTTTAATATGCATTATTGTATTCAAACCCAAAGATGTTTTGCTATAGAATTTATAATAAGAAATATAAGGAAGGAAAATTGTCTTGTATAATTTTCTCAAATTCTTTAAGTAATCTTAGCTCTCCCATTAAGTCATTAGATCCTCATTAGAATTGACCCCAGAGACATTATTAAAATTTTGTGATGCAAGCAAAATGTGTGATCATAGATTGACTCTATGAGATATAAACTGAATGTAGTTATAAACAGTTAGTAACTACATATGAAGTTAAAAACTATAAAAATATTCTAAAATAGTGTACTGACAAAGTTAAATGACTGGTTACATCATTGCTCTGTTTGATTGAAATACACTCTTTTGGGAGCCTTAAAATTTCCAAGATGATAGTATATAATTTCTGTTTGATAGAATATGAAATTTGCATCAGTTCCTTAAAATAGTGGAGATGGAAACCCTTGTGAGTAATTTTAAACCCTAATACAACTTATTTTCTATGTGAACTGGAATTCAAACCTGCATGAATAATTATATGAAATTATAAGTGTTTGTTCCTGGCTCTGTGTACATTTTCACAAAATGTAACAAAATGTTGGATTACAACATTATGTTTGTTGTCTGTAACTTGAAAAACAAATATCATGGATACAGATTAGTCATTGGTATCATTAGATTACAACATTTTGTCAATTCACATCAAACAGTACACCACTGATAAAGAAATACATAGCGAGAATAAAGAAAGAGAGGAGTGCTAGGCTAAAATAGCTGATAGGGTCTTAAAGCAGATATAAACTCTAAATTAACTTGTTTACTCAGACCATTGCCAATAGGAAGTAGAATGAATTAACCATGGTCATTGTGCACAGTCTCTGGCCTTGTATGACTACAGTAATTTTGAGGCATGTTTTGTCTTAACGAGCATGACAAGGTCACAGACAAAATTCTGGAAATCATCCAGGCCTAGTGTTTCTAATTTCCAACAGATATTAATCCTCAGGTTTGGGAGCAAGAAATTGGAATCCCTGACAATTCTTGGGATTGCTGAAATGATAAATTCTTTGTTTTTCATAATATTTTATTTACATGTTTTTAAGTATTAATGACTGAACAAAATAATAAGCAGTGAAACATTTTTATGTGCTATGATTATACTAAAAGTTTCAGAAGTATTTTATGAAACAGAAACAATGAACAAAAAATGCACATATTATGAACCAATATACTGTGATAAGATTAGATAGTTCAATGAAATGTAAAAATTATATCTATCTGCTATAGATGTTTGATAATGGGTAGCAATAAAGGTGAGGATAATGTGAAATGTATGCCAATACAAATTATTTAAAAACATTATTTAAAATATTGACTATAATAACTCAAATACTTCCAAGTTATCATTCTTAAAAATAATTTAAGAACACACAAATCACTAATATTCCTATCTTAAAGTATCATTATTTGGTCTATGATAAAAATTCCAGATGTAGAGAAATTTCTTTTCTAATACATTGGTTGAGTAGTTACAAGTATTTCCAGAAGCATTTTTTTTTTTTCAAATTTATTTATTAATTAGTTTCAGGTGCACAAGACAAAGCAAAACTTAGACGTTTATCATTTATATCCCTCACACTGTGTGAAACCCCCTCCCCCCATCCACTATCCCTCTGTACGTTCCCCAAATTAATTTTCAAACCCCCATGACCATCTTGTGGTTACCGACTATTTTTCAAAACCTCTCACCTTCCCCTTATCCCCACCCCCCCACCCCTCTAGCAACCCTCTGTTTTTCCTCCAGAAGCATTTTTAACTTGCACATTTGAATATATGAAATATAAACTCAATTTTTAATGATGAAAATTTTTTTGCTTTCCTCAATTTTGGTTTTGTCACTGAAATAAATATTGCTTTTGTTAGTTCTGATTTTAGATCAGTTTTGGATTTCACAGTGAAGATTTGATAACTTTCATGTTGTCTTCTCTTTGTATTACTTCTAGAAAATTTTAAAGAACCATTAGCCCATAGAAAATACTGAAACACTGGGAAATACCAGTGAGCATTACTGGACAATATTAAAAAAATAAAATATTTGTATCTCCTACCTAGTTTAGCAGCAGTACAAATGTCAATTGCCAATTTAATTACTTATTTCTAAATGTATTTCTTGAAACACCACTCATAATATTTGTGTAAGTATAGAATTTACATAAATGTATTAATATTCATTTTTATTTTAAAGAATGACTCATTGTAAGCAGTCCACAGAGCCAGCAATGAAAACTTACAACATATGACAATAACCACAAGCACGACTAACTGATTAGATCGTGACTGCCTCTGGCCTATGTGATCTCATCCTGGTTCCAGGAAATATCCACTTTAACAATTGACCCTGCCTGTCAGGTGTCTTGCCTTTAACTTGATGTCAGTGGAGTCCCTAATACCATTAATGTCTCTGTATTGATTTTTAAGCTTTAATTCTCACAGAAGAATTATAATGCATTTCCCAATTTCCCCAATTTCTCAACTGATAATTCTTCAAGTTTCAAAATTTGGGAATATATATAAATTTTCAAGAAACACTAGGAGAAATTCCCATATGAGAACAGTATTTAGGCTGATTGTATTACAGTAATATTCATTGTAACTCCTGTCCCAATATTTGTGGGGAGAGTGCACATGCCATCAGGTTATCAAACTTATGTCCCTCACGGAACAAGGAAAACTGGCATTGCTAGGATTTCTTTATTTATTAATGTGAAATAAGTCACCAATCACCATCAGGAAGTTACTCCTAGATATAGATCTCAAAAAGTATCGGCTGTCCAATGACCTACTGGCATATTATTTCGAGATGAGTAAATTGTTTATGAAAAATACTCAGCAGTCAATGAGATGAGGAGGTAAATGGGTCAACAGTAACATGGTTGGCAAACAAAAGTTACACCCAGTAAGTGAGGAAGTGATTCTATCAGTTTACATGTGATAGAAAACATGTGATTTCTTTTATTTTCAACCTAATTCACTTAACCAGGATGTCAAAGTAATAATTTATGTGTGCATGAGACAACATACACTGTGAATGATAAAATTAGTAGCAAGAAGCATAATTCAAGAGGAGTGCAAATTCCCTTTATTCTGTGACCCTTCTCTACAGGAGTGTGTGTGTGTACATGCACGTGCGTGTGTCTAAAGTTGGTAATTGCCGTCCTGACTTAGTATTATTAAAAGGATAAAGTTTTGTTAAAGTTTTTTGGCTTTGTATTTATTTAGAAAGAAAATACCATTAAATACCTATTTGTAGCTACAATTTTGCCTAAAGGATATGATACTTAATGTTGTTACTAAACTGCAAAAACACCAAGCAAACAAACAAAAATGTTTAGGGATACATAGTCAAAATGAGAAAGACTAATGCAAAATACATGTCCTAAAAATGATCCAAGCCTTATTTATTCTTAGTTGTGCTATATATGATAGTGAAAATATTCCATTTAAATCTTCTTTTAACTTTAGAATCAACAACATTGATAACAAAAACTTTTTGCTGGGGGAAATAAAGACCTAAGTTTTAATAAACATCCATGCTGTACTCTTTGATCATGGAACACTGAAAATTCCAGAGGTGATTCAAGAATGAATACTGTCATTTGGCATATTTTTTTTCTCAAAGAATTCCTCAAGTTTTTGGTGAGGGCTGAATTTAGTTACAATGTCCTTAGCATATGTTCTTTTGAAGAGCAGCTGTTCTACAGCTTTGTGAAGCAAAAAGCATAAGACTAATATGGGATCTAAAGCAAGCACAGGGGTGGTCAAATGGTCGGTTATACGTCAATTACAGCAGATTGGGCAGTCTTCCAGTCCATCAGCTCTCCAGTGCCCATTAAAGCAAGCATCAATGAGAAACATGCCTCACTTGACAGCTATAGGCATTAGCTTAAGTTGTGTAAATACTGAGGAGTATTCATGGAGTCAAAGTTTGATTTAAGAAAAAGTTGTATTTGAGAAAACAAGGAGTTTAATTATTTCACACAATGCGATCTACATTAAGTGAGTCAAGAATGGAGTTCACAAATCACAAGCATCTGAAAGCATTAATTTTGTTAAATATTTAGGCAGTATATTTGTCTTAAAATATGATATTTCCTCTTTTTATAATTCCATATCCTTGCTCGTTAGGTAATGTAACATTTAGGCAAAAGCACTAAATTTGTCAATCTAACTAAGATTGAAATTGAAAAGGTATTATAGCTGTTCTCTTTCCTACCTGTAGCTTGGGAGCTATGAAAACCTAGCATTATTAGTAAATCAAGCTCTAGTACCACTTTTGAAAGATAGATAGATATATAGATATGAGTATATACACATATATAAATCTATATACCTACATATACACGTATATGTAGATATACATACATATATATGCACAGACACATATAGATATTTATTTCATTTTTAAAGTTAAAGAACTGAAAAAAAGGTAACTTTTAAAATATATAATTGAAGTTCTTATTTTACTACTCATATTAAGTGTAAAGTGGTTTATGAACATTGTAGGCTGTTACTTTACTGAGATAGATAATGAATTGACACACAATGGGAACCCACTAGAACATTCTCCATTAAAGGGATAAGGGATTTGCAGATGAGACAATTTTACAACATTTTTGATCTAATCGAAAATTGACTCCAATTAATATTTCCTCTAAAGCAAGAGAGATATTCCACTGAGACATGTACCTTTTTTCACTCAAAGGTAATAATTATCAAGCTCCAGGAATGGTTGGTTTAATAAAGTTTCTAGTGATCATATACAACATATGTATAATATAAATCAGAAGACTGAGCATCCTTATGAAAACTACCAATGCTTTTTGTGAAATATATCCATACTGCCTTCACATTTATATACAATGTATGTCTGTTAAGCATTTTACAAACACATCCATCTCTCTGATGCATATTTTTAAATTTACTCTTTTAGAAAAATAATGTGTGTAAACATAAGTATAGATTCATTATATATATATGTTGATATGCATAATTATACATACATTTATACATAAATGCTTATATGCAAATACAGCTTACATTTCTTATAACTTTCTGTGTTGAGTTCTTTTACTTGATTTCTAAAATTCTTTTCTACTTAGAATCACTGGAAAGAGCCTCTGACCTACTGGGAGAGATACTAAAATAGATTCCTATATGGAGGGAAAATAGAAGGGAATGCTTTCTATTCATACTAATCCTAAAAATGTTCCAGGTCACTGACCTACACTGATAGGGTATACATTAAACTCCACCTATCGTTTCATGATACATTTAATTTCTGGATACTAAATCTTAAAATATTCCCATTGTAACCTAACACATCTTTCTTTCAAGGAGAAAGAAGACACTTATAATTCAAGCTCTTTGCATACAAAACTGGAAATATTGGACAATGTATATTGCTTAATATTTTTGCCAAAATTTAAATGCCTATCTGGAATTAAATATGATGTTAAATTTCTCTTATTCTTTCTTAGGAGCAAGAGAAAATAATGCATTTTATTTCTATTGGCTTGGTAAACATCCAGAAAAAAGTTTTAAAACTAAGTTCTTTTTTTTTAATCATTCTGTCCATAAATCACTGTATACGTGTACTCTCAAGATATTATGTAGAAGCCTTTCAGTCAAAACAGTCTGTAATGAAGATTTAATTGAAAATAATTGTATATTTTTACTTATTAACTTAGATATTGTGATAAGGGAAAATGAGTATTTTAAATCTTTTTAGTACTTTAATGAGTACATTTTAAGAGATTAGTAACGCCTCTTCAACTCACCCAACTTCTCAGCCCTGCTCTAAGAGAATCACATGAGCACTTGACCTCAGTAAGATTTTAAGAAGAAAAACAAACTTCATAAAATTTAATCACATTAGTTGAAAGCTGGAAGGATGTTTTAATGCTTCTCCTAAGCCACCAAGTTCCATTACCTGAATCCTATCAACATAATCCTTTCTAAGGAAGAAAAGAATGAATCAAATGGAAAAGATTTGTGATTGAATTATCTTCAGTCTCAGGGCCAATTAGAAACATTTTTTTTTTTTATCAGCACACCTAGATATAACCTTGACTGTTTCTAATTAGTCCATCACCTCAGATAATAAATGCAGGAACATTTTTAAGGGTTTTAAATTGAGAAGGCTTCATATTGTTGATAGCATGTGTACGCATACGGCACGCATGTATGGATAAATGGGGAGAGAAGAAAGAGGTGCATTTATAATAGGGTAAGGTGTTATGGCATTAAATATTTCCATTAGTGAGTAAAGAAGTTCATTTCTTTGCACAAAAAGAATTATACTATTGCTGTCTATTCCATATCCTTTTTAGATATTACCAGGTTTTAGTCAGTTGTGTTTGACAAAAAATGATTGTGGTACGTAGTTTGCATCAAAATAGAGCTACCAGCACAATATAGATTTTTGGCATGATCCTCCATAAAACAGAAGATAGTAAAGCTGGATATTTGGAGTGATGTGTATGTGGATGGAATATGTGTATTTCTAACTGGGTTCTGAGTAGTTAGAACATTTTTAAATGTCAAAGTCCATTTCAGAAGTGGGATTGAATACAAAAGGAAGCATGCTCAATTTTCTGTTCTGATATTCTGTGTTAAGGAATATAACATTCCTTTTTTGTTGTTGTTAGAAAAGGTGGTAAATGAGTATCCTGAGTTCTGCTAAAAAGTGCTATTATGGTATTGAAAAATGATAGTTGCTGTATAGATTATTGCTTGAACGTGGTTTATGATTTGTATTTGATATTTTCCACAAATTTCGTAGCTCTCGGTTTTAAGAAGTAATGAGTTGCTTCTTAAAAATTAAAAATCTTTGAACAGAAGTTCTCCATGTGTAAATTAGAAATGCATTGGTTTTGGTAATAATACATTTAAGGTATTTTTACAATTATTAGTGAAAGTTTTTCTAAAGACTTAACCTAAAGTACCTTTAAAAACTGTCTTAACTAATTCAATTATTTGGGGCCTTTTTTTTTTCATTCCTAGATTCCCACTCAAGTATTTCTGTGCTTCCTTTTCTTCCAGATGAGTAACTGTGAATAGCATTAAAGCAAACTGTGTGTACCCGATGAGGGAATTTTCAACCATCCAATGAACAAATATTTATTGAATATGTACCTACTAGAGACTAGACACAATAGATGAAGTCTAGAAAAAAATAAGTAAATAAATAGGAAATGGTCACTGCAATCAAGTAACCTTTGCTCTAGATACATTTAACTACATACCTTAATGTATAAGAAAACTTATGGGACACAGTCCCTAGATCATAATGGGTGTTCAACCAATGTTTATAAAATGAAAGACTAAAGTTTGGACCAATATATGATTTTTTCCAATCTTTACAAACAAATTTTAATCTCCTTTTTTTTTTAATTCTACAACTATATTTTGCATGCTATTTTTCATTACTTGACTCTTTAATGTACAAATGTACTATTCATATATTTCACATAAGAGCAAATATTTACAGTGAAATTAAAACATTCCTTATACCAAAGTGCCTGTTTGGCAATTTTGAGATACAGTAAAGAAATTGAAGTTGAAAAGGAATTTTATATTTATCAAATATAAAATATATTGTATTCCCAATGTAATGGTAAAGACAGAGATTCACTTAAGTAATTTGAAAAATTCTTTATGTAGCTTTCATAGTTAGTTAAAGAGCTAAAAAGAAAACAGTTTTAGTTTACGTTAAACATACTGCCGGCAATTTCCGGTTGTAATTTAGGAGAGTTATTTCAGGAATAAGAATTTCACCATTTATCATTTTTTAATTTCTGTGAATTAAGTGAATTACATTATCAGAGCTAGAATAATTATTAACCCTATAGTTCAGTACCTATTTTTAATAACATCTTTTGATAGTATTAGTTACTATATTAATGGTAGTGTGGGCTATCATTTTTACTAGTTATCTGTATACTTGGTGGAATACTGTCTTTAGCAATTTCCCTTTATGTTTGCACATACTAACTGGTTAAGTGTGGTCATAGTAGCAGGCAATCACCAATCGCTCCTGTGAATTCGCAATTGAGAGATTGTAATTCTAGGTCCTGCCTCTTTTGCTACTAGTGACTCACAATCATTTAAGAAAAAATTTACCCTTACTGGGCCTTTCTCCTTCTAGGGAGATATGTGGGTCACGTACAATCTCCTGATGTCATTCCTGTGTGCACAATGCCATATATGTCAATTATAAAATATGACTTCATACTTTGCCCCTGGGGAGAAAAACATTACGCAGACATATAAAACTGAAATACTGCTTTCCAATATATAACCAAGCAAGTAATTCTTTAGGGATAGAAAAAGAAAAAAAAAAATGTGGGGAATAGAATTTAGGTTAAATATTACCCTAAATTTGTGAATTAAAAAGGAAAGGCAAGTTTGCTTGTTTCACATGGCAGCAAATGTAAATAAACTTGCTTAAAAATCATTTTATGCCAATAGTTTAATTGATATTATGTATTAACATCTACTTACATTATAATAATTATCTTAAAGAACATACAAAACTGAAAAGGAAAAAAATGTCAAATATAGCTAATAAAAGTAGTTTTAACCTGAATGCTTGGAATTAAACAAGTGTTATTTTGGCATACATTTGTTAGTGAGGAAGTAACAGTTAAAATACTGTTGTCAATTCTATCCAAAACATAATATTTGCTGGCTTTCATTTTAATCTTTTCATTCACAAAGCCCTCTCTCAAACATTCCATTCTTAGTGTACAAGATTAAAATATCATCTACTTTTTGAACATATGAACATTAACAGGAGATACATTTTTTTAGATACCCGAAAACGGCAGTTGTTGTACATAATTTAGAAATCATTAATCATACATTTGCATTTGTTGCTGATGCTGTTTTGTCCCAAAGTTTCTGTAAGTAGTTACAAGAAAACAAAGAAAATCATGAGCTTGGAGAAATATATTTTCTAACCAGTGGAACATCCACATGCCACTTTTGTTTTCTCTATTAACAAACTGTAGTAAAGTAAAAACGCCTTGACTGCAGTCAAATCTTACCTTGAGGTTTGACGTCAACTTTCTGTACCTAAGGTATTAAAAAACAAAATAATTCTTATGAGCACGAAAACCGCAACCTAGGTTATTAAGGATTGTTTCATTTTGCATAACTATTTTATGTTTAACAATAGTCTTAAAATTGAAATCCTCTTGGTTTTCCTGATTATTACATTAAAGATGAGTTTTAACATTACTGGTGTCCAAAACAAGCAAAAGAAAGAGATAATGTAGTGGAAGAAATAACGAGGTACGACCTCATATTTGTGTAGTTCTCTAGAGCTAACAAAGTGCCATGTAACAACAAATGGAAAAAATGAAAGTACAGATTAGAATGCTAACTTGATTAGTTCTTTATTATTACTAATATTGTTTTACAAACTGAAGATATACAGCAGATAAATCTCGTATTAATTTTGAGGGGTGAATTGTAATGATTAAAGAGGATAAATCGAATAACCTATTTCACATTTAGAAAAGCTAGTTGTTTTGGGTTAATAAATAAATTCTTTTTACTCAGAGACAACTGTTGTAAATATGTAAACTTTAGATAATAAAACAGTGTTTCTTGACACCAATAGTCTATTTACAATAACCTCCCAAATCATACTGGGGATACTTGATTTAATCACATAGTACATCATTTCACATATTTAAAGTTTTACTTTGTGAAGATGGCTAATTGAATGTCTATTTTGAAGGGTATTATGATCATTTTCTCCAACTTTCAGGTGTCAGTGAATAGTGCTGGATTGTACGTAGATATATTTCATTTCTTCAGAATGCAAGCTCTGATTTCAGATTTAGTCAGAAAAGAGATACACATAAATCTATATGACCAGAAGAGATAAGTAGATCATAAAAAGTCCACACACATCATAACCCTGCACATCTAACACAGAGATAAGGACAGTTACAGATTATTATGGCATGGATAGCTTGATAATCTATGGTGAATCTATGATAAATTTCAAACTATAACAAATACAATGACTCATTTTTTTAAAGAAACAAACCACGAAGGCATAAATTTACCCTGAGATTTGTATCACTAAGAAACTGAATAGTTCAAAGTCAAACATTATGTGACATGCTTTAGATTGCTCTTATGAAAGGCACTATAGAAATGTCACCATATTATAACCTACTGTATTTAAGAATTAACTGCAGCAGAACAGCCAGGGGAGATGAATATATACTGATGTGCTCATCCCCATCTATTACTCACTGGCAGTTAATACAAAGCCTGCTTTAGAAAAGAGTTTATAAGACAAAGAAATAAACACACTGTTAAAAGGAGTGTATTTAATATCGGGATTTCTTTTTACTAATTCTAACAGACGCTTACACTATAGTATTTTCACTTTAATATTAGGAGCCTTTTATTTAAATGATGCAATCAGTATGCCAAAATCAGGTTCTTTCTTTAGTGGGAGGAGTTAGCAGCTCCAACATTAAATTGACCTGTTTCCAAATAATCTACAGGAAAAAAATGAAGATTAAGTCCTCTAACAAGAGCAGTTTCACAGCCTTGCTTACAAAGAGAAGGATTCGGTAAAAAGATGAGAGGGCAAGCCGCATTGTGCTGGCCCACTTAAATCTTATTTCCAATTCACTAAATGTGTTATTTGACTTGGCAAGTGAGCTAGTATGTGTATTAGATCAGCAGGGAGCCTAATCAAGGAGATGCCAAGTTTACTGCAGCCCCTTTGAGCTGCATTAGCCTCAACTAGTGACCTTAAGCAAAGTGGGTGGTTGAACCCAAAAGAGAATAGCATTAACTTTTGCTTGAAGTTCAGCCTGATTTGAAGTCTCCTTTTGTGCCTTATTCCAAAAAAGAGAGAGAGAGGAGAGAAAAAAAAAAAGCAAAAAGCATTTAACAAAATTGAATCTCGTCTGCTCAGCACCATCTTCACACGCGAGGCTTCATAGAAGCTTGCCTCCATTAATGCTGACACATGCAAAAGAAATGAAAAGCATTAACTCAGCGGAGGCATTTGATTCTGCAGCTGCAGAACAATTCACTTTATAACTCAGTAACTTGGATGGGGCTTTTCCACCCAGATAAACTGCTAATTTGCTAATCAATACAAAAAGTATTTTCAAATATTGGATAAACTGCAAATAAAGCAAAAAAAAAACACACACACATAAATTACAAGGACACATGAAAGATCATAGTTTGATTTGAACATTTCTTAACCGTAAAATATGAATAGACATTTCCAAAGTCACCTTTTACCAAGTACTCAGCATTGAGTATCTGTTCCTGGTTTTATATAATAGAATGTATGTCTGAGTGAACTCTTCAGTTACATTTTCTACCAAGTAAAAGGCAAACCTTTGTAGTTAAAAAAAAAAAAAATCATTTTAGAATTATTCAAGCAATAGAGTCATATTTAGAAACATATTTGTTCTCAATTTGGTTTCCCTATTTTAAACTTGCTATATCATTTATAGACTTAAAAGATTTCTAATAATGGTAGTTCTTACATATTGTTTAGAAACATTTTTTATTCTATTTTTAATTCCAGGATGTTGGACTCAGAAATATTCATACAGCAAAAATGTGTTGGATATGTACAGTGTAAAGTTATCAAAGCTTAAAACATGAACGTTTTATAGGATCTTTTGTACGACTTTTGGCTGTGAAACGTTTCTTTTTTTCCTACGCAAAATATAAGACAAGGTTCTTTTTATTCCATTCTTCTCTTTCCACTGTTTTTTTTCTGTTTGTTTGTTTTGCTTTTTTTTCCTGGCTTCCCTAGTCAAATCTATCTGAAACACTAAGCCAAGCAAAACATCATCACTGTCTGAAAATTGCAGAAAATCCAATCAAAATCAACAAAGTAAATAAAGCACTCTTCCCATAGATTCACCTCCTTGGTGTTCAAGTGATGGGATGACTCTTCAAAACTAAGATTCCACATTTAACTAGATGCTCCAGGTCACAGAGATATTCTACTGAAGAAATTTTAAAAGGCCGTAAAACCACCACATCAATTTATGCTTCCATGTAGTATAATTGCCTTTGAATCACATGTTTTTAGGGAAAAAGTGACTTAAAGTAATCCGAACAGTGTTTTAGAAACAAGATATTTAATAATCGGCATTGACGTTGCTGTTTTTAACTCTGGGATTTCAAAACATTTTCCAAACATTAATTGCAATCTATGCTGATATTATTATACCTATATTATCATACTTATTTTCCAGGATGATAAGCAGGGAGCACAGGGCCCATTCTTTGCCTTGTCCCGTACTCTTCAGAGCTTACCCAAGCTCAGAGCTCCCTTAAAAACCATTGGATCAGCTCCATGGGAGCACAGAGGAAAATGAGAAATTGGGCTCTGGAAGATTTAAGGGATTTTGTAAGGTCATGTGCAAGTGAGCTTTAGTTAAAAGTCAAAGTTGAAAATGTAAGATTCCTCATTCAGTGGTTAGATATATTTCCTCATTAAGATGATACATGTAGTATATCAGGATTACAGGAATACACTGGAAAGAAATAGAATCTGTTGCTGCACATTTTTGAGTAACTAATTTAATAACAAATATGTTTCTCTTTGACTGGAGTAGAAATGACTAAATTTTCACAGGTGCATATGCAGGAAACAAGCAAGGACTGAGAGTGAATTTCAACATTGACTTTTAAAAATTGTGAGAGAGGCTAACGGCATCATTTGTAGTAGACACTAGATTTTGCCCCTGTATCAGGTGGTATTATAAAGAGGAGGCATATACAGAAGGTGGCATGAGGGGTTAAAAGTCACACCAAACATGCTGCAAAGGCCTGTGGGCATCTCAACCTTTTTTCTTTAATTGGGAAGAGAAAAGCTTTTGACTAAAGACTAAGTTCCACAATGTAGGCCGGTAGCCCAACTGGGAAATACTCTTCATTTGAACAGTTTGCAGCAGTTCTATTCTGAACTCTTTATATAGATCTTCTTTTAATACTGGGACACATATTTTAAGGTAAAAAGGGTATTTTACTAATTTTTTTAATGAAGCTTTGACTGCAAGCAATATTTGGAGTTGGTAATCATCGGCTGGTTCCTTTTCCCTTCTGCACTGCAGGAATGAGGGCAGTTTCACAGCTGGTTGTCAGCACAGCTCTTATTACTAACACCAATTATTGATTTTAAAAGGCCTACACTATTAGTACCCTGCTACATCGCTTCACGCACAATACGTTTTAAAAATTCCTTTTAAAAAGTATAAAATCTGAGTCTAACCTTTCTATCATCAGTGTGCTTGCTCTTTACGTTTTTATCTTAAATCTTCACAGGAAAGTGAACCAGGATTTTTTTTTTTTTTTTAACTTCTGGGCTAATTTAGAAGCAGAAGGTGCTTTGCCCATGTGATCTCTCTGGCAGGTATCACATTAGGAAAAAGCAAATGGTGGGCAGTGAGGAAAAAATAAAAGAACACAATTAGAAAGTTTAGGATCCACTTTTCCCTTTTTCCTGACTTTATTCCATGCTATGGCACCCTATACTAATGTCAATCATAAAAACCCACCCAACCTCTTCCTCTCTAGGATGCTACTTTGACATAGGCCTCCTTTCCAATTGGACTTTTCTCTTCTCTTTTCAAGTTCCCAATGGTTAATTCTAGAAATTCTTCCACAATAAACAACTCACACTTTAGTCAATCTAATTATGTGTAGTTTCCCCAAGTCCTAAGCATTTTTGAGAGCATTCCTCTTCAGAATGAGTTTATAGATGTATTATTAGTTTCTTAGGGCTACCACAAACTGCGTGGCTCAAACATCAGAAATTTATGGTCTCACAGTTCTGGTGGCTAGAAGTCTGAGATCTAAGGTTCAGGAAGGTTGATTCCTTCTGAGAACTATGGAGGAGACTGTATTCCATGCCTGTCTCCTAGCTTCTGGTAGTTTTCTGGCAGTTTTTGGCATTCCTTGGCTTATAAATGCGTCTCCTGGATATCTGCCTTTTTGTTAACATAGCATTTTCCCTTTGTATGTGTCTGTGCCCAAATTTCCCATTTTTATAATGACAGAGTCATGTTGGATTAATGCCCCCCCCCAATGACCTCATCTTAATTTGATCATCTGCCCAAAACCCTATTTCCAAATAAAGTCACATTCACAGGTACTGGGGGTTAGGACTTTAACATAGTGCGGGAAGGCATTTAAAACCAAAACAATAGGTTTTGTTAAATGTCTTTATATATACATGTTAGTATTAAAAGTTAATACCAATGCCTCAGCAGGGAAGAAAATTAATGCATTAATTAATTACTCTCTACATGGGTAGTTTACAGTTATTGGTAAATTAAAAAAAAAAATTGAATTTCATGAGGATGCCAGAAGTTTGCAAGTTAGAAAACCAAGTTAATTCCGTTCATCTGTAGAATATTCTAAATGAATACTTAATATATGACCCACGCTTTTTTCAGTGACAAATTCATTATAAAAGCTAAGCATACATTTTCTTGAGAAATTACTAAGTGCACTACTGCTATTAAGTATTGGAATTTTAAAAATAGAAGTGTTTTTATACTTCAACCAGTTTAGTCAGGAGAAGTGAGGTATAAACAGATCATTAAAATTTAGAGGGCACCATAAAGAAGGCCATATAAATGTGAGGTGGGGAAAGCAGGGGTCAATTCAGGCTAAGTAGTCTCATAGTTGTGAGCAACGATTTGAAGGAAGTGATGGTATGTCTTTAGAAAAGAATAGATCTGTACAGTCTGTATAGTTTCTCTTAAAAATAGGGCTGCCTGGGGAAAGAATGTAAATGGAGGCCCACACATCGTATACCTAAACATTTAAAATAATAAGCTAACTGCTAACTAAATTGTATTCTAATGTCCTACCTTTCCACATATAACTTTTGAGCAACAAAATATAGAACTAAATGCATGATCATGAGTTTTCTATATGACTGGAATAGGAAAACTATGAAACATGATAGAATTTAATAATTTCCATGTTAGATCTTCTGTTGATGAACTAATGATACTTGAATGGGGATTAAAAGAGATGTAGAGGAGGAAGCTATTTTCCTATATCCTTCTAGGTTCTTCTGGCTGGTCTAAGACTTAAATTGACATGAAACACATTAATTGGAGAAAACTACCAAATTTAATTTTATATAAGTATATAGGGTCCAAGGACACATTAAACAGTTGAGGCTTATATGCCATCTTGAACTAAGTAGAAGGGGGTAGTGATTTGGACTTTAAAGGAGAGGTAGGCAATTCACATGGAGATGGAAAAGCAACTGTTTGGTAAACAAATGTTTGTTGGACCACGAAGAGACATTGGGACACAGAATAGATTCTGATCTCTAGGCCTTGCGATGTCTTCCCCATCACACCTAATTCATATTATACTATGGTTATCTATGGTGATAGCTCCCTTCCTATTAATATAACAGACCCTCTATCTAAATTCTTTCAGATAGTAAGGGAGGAAGTCAAAGGTTTTTCCTAAGTCTTTTGTTTCTTAAAAATAACCACCTTAAAATAATCAATATCCCAAAGAGGCATATTTTTGGGTAGCAAAATCTGCTCCCCTTCACAGACATACATAATTCATAAATATATATGTATGCATTTCATACAACTTATTTTTCTCAACTTCATTTCAGTAAAATTCAGTTTTAGTGTTTTCATTGAGATTTGCACAGATTATGAAAATAAATTTCTGAGAATTTATTTAACTTCTTTAGTGCATCTCAGATCTTGTTTAAATACAATCTAGTTACTTTAATAGCACTTAGTCCACATTATCATTACACATGCTAGAATATAAGGTCAAATCTGACCATATATATATATATATATATATATATATATATATATATGCATATATATTTAGAAATAAAAGTAATCATGTGGATAAATGCTCAGTAGGACACTAAATATACACTTATTTAAGAAGAGAAAAAGATTGCCATCCTCTAATTTTTCACTTCTTACCTGCATTCAAAACAGTGATTTTAATGATTTTTTTGAAATTCTAAAAGGCAGAGGAAACAAACAAACAAAAACAATAACATGCATATTTTATAAGACTCTTGAAAAATATCAGCAATCTCAATAGCTGTAAACCTCATAAGATCAGACCTCCAAAACATCTGGATACTGGGTATTGAATAATATTTGGATAATTGATATTTTTTTTCACATTTTCTCCTGCATTTTGGCATAGTGCAGACACAAATCACAAAGAATTAATAAAGTTTTCTTGATTTACAATGTTTTAAATTTTTTCTCAGTAGTTTTCCAGGAAAATGTACCCAGGCTTGGTGGTCTGATCCTCTCAATTCTCTAAAGGAGCTTAAATATAGGTAAACATCAATGTGAAAACATTGTTATTTCCAACTGCAGTGACTCAATGTTAATGCCCACCCACAAAGGCAATTCTTTGGTTCATTTCTCTGACACTGTACTAAAATATCAGCCTGCAGATAGATAAATATAGCAACCACTTCAGTGTTAAGAGGAAATTAGTCTACCGTTAGGAGTTGGGTTGTCATATCTTCATTTTGCTGGTAAAAGAGTAATGAAATGCATAGCATCTGGAAATACTATAAGTTCTGAATCTTCTGCGTAGATACATAGCTTGCTTGACCATATTTACTGAATTAATGTTACTCATAATTTTATCATTTAATCAAAGTAGATTATGTGACTAAAATTTCTGAAGTTTGCCTGTTGTTTAATATTATGCTCCTGGAACTGTCATGCCATTGCCACTGCTCACTCCAGAAACTAGCTATGTAACAGCATAGGCTCTGAGGACCTGAATACAGCTTATTAGATATTACTTTCACAAAAGGAGTTTTGTCTTAAGCACATCCAAGATTATTACTGCAAAAATGGTGTTGTTTAAATAATGAGTATGTTGACCATTTAGGTTGACAGTCTATGTCACCATTTATCACAGGAAATTAGCATACTTAAGGTCAACAAAAGGAAACTATTACAATATAAATGTTTTCATTTCTTCTGATCTAGCGCTTTTCCTACAGCACTCCTACAGCACGATTTGTCACTTTAGAGCTTCTTAATTAAGAGTGATGCCTTCCTCCAACTCTAGATCTATAATGCAAGCATTCCCCTGTCCCTGTTTTTTTTTGATTTACAAAATAGGATGAAAAGCCGATTGCATTATCTTAAAGTCACATCAACACCAATATGTAGCTTTTGGTGGTCTATAACAATGATTTCACAAGATGTTATAAAAATGTATATGGGAATGAGAATTTTTCTTCTTTCAAATATTGAACTTCTTTCTACCTCTTCCTCCTTCTAAATTAAAACTACATTGTATTTCCATAGAAAGTTTCTTAATTAAAGTGAGCCTTACTACTACTAATCCTAATTTAAGATATCATGTTATCATATGTATTCTATTAAAATATCTAGCGCATTTATTGTGAAAAACAAAATTAAAAAGCCTATCCCTTAGGTAGATAAATAAAATAAGCCAGATATAATTATTTAGCTGAAATTATTATTGAGATAATTATAGATTCACAAGCAGTTGAAAGATATAATTCGGAAATTCTGTGTACACTTTACCTACTTCTTGCCAATGGTAAATTATAGTCTGATGTCAGACCAGAATTTTAATAAATTTGTACAACCCATTAATCATATCCAGCTTTTGCCAGTTTCACTTGTACCCATTTGTGTGTAGCATATTTAGTTTTATATGCTTTTATTACATTAACTTTTAATTTGAACATGTAAATATTTTCTTAAATTTTAAGCACCTATGCTTAAAGGTTAGATTACATACAGTTAATCCTAAAAAATATAAAATTACTTAAAATAGGTTTTCCTTTAGAATCCTAACCAATTAAATGTATTATATTTTTAGACCTGGATAAACATTACTAGCAAATAGCTTGAAAAGATTAACTATTGTTCCCCAAAATAAAGAAGACAGTTTAAAAATCAGTATTGCCAATTTTTCCTCACGAAATCACACCATAGTTTTAAATCAGAGGTTCAAAAGGGGTTAAGAAATATGAATTCATTTTCAGTGTTTGGAGCACCATCTCATTAAGAGTAATAGAGCAAGTTTCCAGTTTGAAAAAGGCACTGACTCAAATGTGTAATGATTTCACTTTCAAATTTCTTTTTATCTCAGCTGCTTCTACTTTAACAAATACAAGTGCTTCAAATATAATAAGACTAATGAGCATTGCAGATGATTATGAAAATAAAATACTTCCCAAGGCATAATGATATATTTTTTCCCCAAATTAAAAACAAAAAATGAAGTTTCCCTCGTTAGAGTTTCATTCCTGAATACAACCACAGTTAAAACCAAAAACTCAACTTTTGAATGCACCTATGAAGAAAAGTATTTGTGAGCAGGACTCCTTAGCTTATAAGGGAAGTTTTATTAACTTTACCAAAGACTATGTATGTGCTATAGGATTACATCCTTAAAATAAAATGTGCCAAATGGGTCATTTGAAATCATTGCCTCATTGCAGCTTGGAGTTGGCATTTTGCTGATCAGCTCACCGTGTACTTTTGGGTACTTTCTCTATAAAGTGCTTACAAGTCCAGCCTTCCAATGTTATAGTTGGATGCACTATATAAAAGGACCATTTTCTAATAAGTATTTTACTTGCCTCAGAGTCACAGTGCAGAAATAGTCAGTTTTGAAACAGCAAAGAGGGCAACGTATCCCTTTGTTCGAACTAGACATTGTGTCGTTTACACAGAAATGATGACAGAAGTCAGGAAAGAACTATAACCAATGCTATGCAACGTCATTTAAAAAACAAAAATATAAAGTACTTAATCCAACCCACAAAATGAGACATCTGCAAACCACTACAGCAAATTGTGTAATGAAGAACATCTCCAGGGTCTCATCATGTAATTCTGAGCTGTTTTTGGCTCTCTTTCATTCTGGTTTGAAGACAGATTGTTTTACAAGGTACATCAGCCTTCAGGGAATAGCAATTCCACCCGCCCCCCTCAAACAACAACATAAATGTAACTTTTTAAACTGCTTATCTTTGATCAAAAATATATTTCTTAGCACACTAAGTAAACAGCCCAACAATTTGTCATAGGAATTATTGCTTCCTGTGACTATTTTTAGTGTGTTTTTTTAAACATTTACTGGGCAATTGGTAATGAGAGTTGATAACCCTGCCATTTGTTTTTTATTTTTGTAATGATCTCAGAAAAACGTTTTGAAATATGAACTGCTCTTTAATGTAATGGATAAACTACTATGCTGCCAGGAATTATACCCAACTTCCTCACTCAATAGTCATGGGAACTCAAGCAACAACCACAACCCACACACATAATGCAGGAAACCATACGGAACACATATATTACATTCCTGTGGTGATGTGTTTACCAAGAAAGGACACTTGAGCATTACTAAAGCACCGGCAATATTAAATCAAGAAGATTCAAAAGATGGAAATGATGATATTATACTATGTCAAATGTATTTTGTTTTTTGAAACAGTTTGATAGTCACCTATTAAATTATGATTTTGTTTAAAATAATACATTTAAATATGAAAGGGAAAGCAGCTTAAATACAATGTTATTTCATTCTGTTTTTTGCCGCTGTGCAAAATCCTTTTTATCCCTACATATATTCTCAATACTTTTATCATTCTTAAATACAGGTTTACTTTTATAATTTTAGTTTTCTATGTTATAATGTAAATAGTAAAATGATCAACATATTTCTATTGATTATTATTTATAAGTTCTACTTTTAATATCAGCACTAGATAAGTTACATTTTTGTACATATTACCTGTTCCCCAATTTTCTGTGGAGAATTTATTTTCAATTTCTACCATCATTTTGGATGTAGATTGCATCTCATGTTTGAAATAGCCCTTAATTAAGGGTTATAAGTTCCATTTTCTCCCTTATATTTGACATGCATCTAGAACATATAGAATAAGCCCTTACTTGTTCTCTTTAATATCTACATGGACTACATGATAGATACTTTGAATTTATAGACATATGATTTACTTTATCTTCATTAATAAATATATCTATTACTATTATATCCTGTGTTTAATGCTCACTCTGATTTCTGAATTTAGGAATAAGAATAATTCTGTGAAATTGGTGAATTTGTGAATATGGTTCTTATGGTGCCAGTCTTAATCACTAGTCTGATAGTTTTAAAAAGAAAAACCTGTATTTATTGCATTTTATCCTGTATGCTATGTTTCACAAATCCTGTACCCCATGAAAAACTATGGAATCTAAACAAAACAAAAATGAAAACTAAACATCTCAGAAATGTGTGTGTGTGTGTGTGTGTGTGTGTGGTAAGCAGTTATATATACCTGATAGCCTTGCTCCATAAAGATAAATGAAATTATCTGCAACAATTCCCAAGGTCTGTATTTTTTGCTTGTTTGTTTGTTTTACAGAAAGAGAGTAGAAATATAAAATCATATTCTTTTTTTCTTCCACTAACTGTCATAGAAACAAGTCCTTTCCTTTTTTGTCCCTCCTTGAGCCCAGCACACGGGTAGATAATGCAACAAAATCAAAGATCCATTGATGTATGTTATAAATATTTGAAATGTGATTTTTAAAATCCAAAAGAAACATAAATTTGAAACAATATGAAAGCTAATATTCATTTTTTAAATTAATTGTCTTATTTGATTTGAGTACATATTGTATTTTGGGAAGCAAGAGTTAAATTATAGAATTTCAATATTATAAAGAATTATATAAATCCTAATGTATGACAAAAGAAAATAAAAATATGTCCATAATCCTCTATTAGATTGAAATTGGTACCAAAAAAAATACACATCCAAAGGTATGATTTTGTCATGATTTTCAAATATTAAGCAAGTTTAAGGAAATTAAAGGAACATATCTGTACAAACAAAATCTGACAATGCTTTGTCAATTTTCCTAATGCTTAGGAAGTAGGCTGAACATATTGATGGAAAATAATTATTAACTTGAAATTCTAATATAAGTTATAAGGAGATAACTATAAATAATAAAAGTGGAATTTCAGTGCTAAATCAGTTTTCTTATTTTATCACTTTTGTCATAATTTCAAAATAAAAATAGAAAGCTTGCAACCAGAAAATTGACTTTAAAATTATAAATGATAAAAAAATGATAATTCCAAAAGCAATGCTGTAAATTAATATAAATAATATTTGAGACAGTATTCTGAAGGATGGCTTTTTGTATAGATCTATTAAATACTTTTCTTGATTCTTCAAGAAATATTTTTCCTTGATCATCTAAGACTCTACTCTAATAACTCTCTGTTTTTCTCCAAAATAAAACTTTTTGCACCCCATTAACTATTCTGTAATGTACTCCCTTTTGTTCTGTGTTCATAGCTGCACATCAAGATTCATGAGAAAGCACATGGGCTTTTTACGTGCTCTGTTCTTGCTCTTTTCACTCACTAGCTATAGGACTCAATTTTACTTTGAGGAATACCTGAAAAAACATACGTAAAAGTTCCTAACAGTACTAGACTCAGAGTTGGTTTGCAAAAGACTACTATTATGATTCACTCTTGACATATATATTCAGAGATCCTGCCATGGTTTGAATCAGTCTATTATCTTTATTTGTTCCTCTCAAATTTCTTAACCATATAAACACATAAGTTCTTGGAATGAGTATTTCTGTGTCTTTCTCTGTAGCATTTTAAAATTTTTCTTAACTCCAGAAATAATTGTAATATCTTATGATTAATAGTTATAGCATCTACTATAAATTAAATACTTTTTTAACTGGAGTGCTTTATATACATGGTACAAAATCATTATCCCTCTTCCATATAATGAAACTGAGGCTCAAAAAATTTCTTCAAAAGCCCCAGACTACCTTGTTGGAAAGTTGCAGAGTCAAAATTCAAATCTAGTCTGTCAGATTTCAAAGCCAGTACTCCTCTGCATATGACACACTGACTCCTTGGCGTCGTTGCTCCCTTATCTCAAATTGTAAGTCATACAAAACATTCAAATATGTTAAAGAAGGCTTAATACATCTTAATATTGACTTCCATTCTTTTTTTGTATAGGTTGTTTAAAAGTTTTTTCTTGAAGTTCAAATTTTGTTTCTTTTTTACATTGATAACCTATTTTATAAGAACAATTAAGGATTATATGAGATATTCTAAAAGTATTCATTTCCCCTTATCTTAAAACAAAACAAAACAAAATTAAGTACTCAAATTCTTTAAATGTTAACTTTGCTCTATTACTTTTAAATAGTTTAATGTAGGAAGTCTTTACAGATACTAACACGTAAGTAAAGAGAAAATATTATTTTTGCATTGTAATTAACTTTGAAAGTGATGGGATGAGTAAAATAATTTTAGGAGATGAATATGAATTTTAGAACTCCTAAGAAAAGCTAACAATGGGAATAATGATGATTTTTCAGTCTGCTTTCCCAAGGATAGACCTTATTTCTTTCAGGGAAAGCTAAGTCAAGTGATCATGTCAGGAAGACTGTTTGTGGTTGGACAGGCAGCTACTTAATTTCCCCCTTAGCTAGTGATAACGTGTAATGGTTAGCAGCTGTTAAAATAAGAAAATGTGGAAGGAAAACACCAATAGTAGATACTATGATGGTGATTGAAACAGGGATACAATCTCATTTGCCTCAACATTGGATGTCAAAACATTTTAGTATGATGATTGTCTTTGTATAAGGGTTATGTTTGCTATAATTAAATTGTTAAAAAGTTGTCCATCATAGGGCAGGTAATTTAGAGAAAACTGAAATTACCTGCTATACTATAAGCTCCTCAATAACAGGGATCTTTGTCTATTTTGTTTGCTAATATGTCTAAAGTATCTGTACCAACACTGGATCATAGTAGGTACTGAATAAATATTTTATGCTTGAATTAATTATTTCATAATGTCCCAATATTGTAGTCTGTGCTCAATGGAGAAATTCAAAAGAAACCCAAGTTTTAGGTTGTATTATTAATAAGTGGGCCTTTTATATGAAAATCTAATTTTTTACATGTATGGAATTTCAATATCACAGATTTTAAAGCAATCCTGCGATGTGAGATCTTGTGCTGATTTAGAGTGAGATCTTGTGCTGGAATCAGACTGCCTACATTACAATTGTGGCATCGCCACTTACTAACTTTGTCATCTTGGGAAAATGGTTTAATATATCTGTAAGTTGGTCTCCTTTCTGCACAATATAGGTGTTATTATGGTATCTAACTCATAAAGTTTTGAGAACTGTATATTCAAGAGGAATTTAGGTTTAAAATGTGTACTCCAATCAATATATAGAACAGATACTTATTGACTCATTGATTTACAAATGTGTAGACAGTCCTATAGATAACATTGAATTATAAGATCTGAAGAATAAAAAAAAAACACCTCAATCATCTTAAAAACATTCTTAATATCTTTGTTGGAACTGAACTGAAATGCATGGATGGGTCTCTCTTCCATAGTATGAACCTGGTAAAAGTACACATTAAACTATAATGAGCTTAAATCACTTACTTCATGTACATTGAACAGAATGGCTAGACAGATAAGCAGAATTCGAAGATAATAATTATAGCTAAAATTTATCGAGTCCTTTCTATATCCCAGATATTGTGCTAAGTGCTCAAATGACATAGTTTGACGAGGATACAAGTCACAAGAATGATGTTTCTGGAGAAGAAGAAAATCCCCAGGAAGTAAGGTCTAAGTAAAATTCACAGGTAGATATTAAAGCAATCATACCATATAAGATGTTGAGCTGGTTTAAAGTGAATCTGAAAGTTCAGTTCATTTAAGAACATCCCTTGGGCATATAATGTATTCCAAGAACTGAGAATGAGAGAACCTGTGTTTACCTAAGCCTTGGTAGGTAGAAAGAGGCACACTTTACTTACAAACTTTACTTTTAGTCTGCAAGCCAAGTTAGAACAAACAAAAAACTGCTGATGACTTTGAAAATTATTTGTTCTCTCTCTCTCTCTCTCTCTCTCTCTCTCTCTCTCTCTCTCTCTCTCTTCCCCCTTCGCTCTCTCTCTTGCTCTTTCACTCTCTCTTTAGTGAGGGTTTAGCTAGAAATGATTCTGTTACTAGAAACACTTACAGCCAGAGTACAGTTCCTGACAACTTACAATTGATTTATTCAAAAAACGTCATATACACAGAAGCAGCTTCCTGGCTTCACTGTCTTGACACCATCTCCTCCCTTTCTTTCTAGCAAGGGCTGTAATTTCTAATACTTCCAATAGTGTCTCAAGAAGCAGAACTAATATACAGAAGAATATCAAATGTAAATGTATAATAAGACTCTCTGATGTGAAAGACCATCTAGAAGGCTCAAATGAAAGTCTTAACCAGTGAGGCCATTGACCACATAATGAAATATTCAACCCTGTCAAATAATACTATCTCATTGGTGGCTAAGGGGCAACTTAATAAATGTTTTCTAAGTCAGGGCAACTTAATAAATGTTTTCATTTTATATTAAAACTAAGGGCATGAAAAATATTTTATTCTTTGTCAAACATATAAACAAAATAGTGGCAGTCATTTAATAGGTTACCTAGAAGTTAGAATTTGAATCTTTCAGTTGAGTTTCACTTTTGTAAATTGTAACTCCAATTGTAACTGTTTCAGTAAGTGGGAACTCTCTTAAAATAACATTTAAGCCAGGATTGTGACACATTTTAGGAGTTAATTAGCAAAACAAATCCAAATAAACTAAATACCTAATAAAAAGAATAATAATCTTAAGAAATGCTTTGCTTGTTTTTCATCACTGTAAGTTATTGTGTTCTATTCTCAGATGGGCATATTATAGCCCAGGGCCAAATCCAGGCTGTCACATGTGTTTGTACGGCCTATAAGCTAAAAATCATTTTTGTATTTTTAAGTGGTTGAAAAAAACAAGAATATTTTGTGAAATGTAAAAATTATATACAATTCAAATTTCGGTGTCTATAGTTACAGTTTTACTGGAACATAGACGTTCTCATTTGTTTATGTATTGTCTAGGGCTTTTGTCACACTATAGTGGCAGAGTTGAGAAGCTATGACAGAGACCATATGGCCCACAAAGTCTAAAATATTTACTAGCTTATCCTTCACAGGAAAAATTTGTTGACCCCTTTTTAAGCTCAAGTGCTGGTCCTCCACGGAAGCAAAAACACTAGAGAAAATGAACACTGTCACAGTAGTCTGAATCCAGGTAACTTAAGCAAAATGAAAACTGCATTTTTATTCTCTTTAGTATTTCCATCTTAATTAGAAGGTAATAGGCATTTCCAAATTGTTATAAGACCAATAGAAAATCTGTACTGAAAGCGAATGATTTTTGCAGCTTGCAAGACCAATATAGCCATTTCTGCCCAAAGAAATTTATTAGATTTTTGTGCCCAACCTTGATCTAGAAATGCCTTGATTCCAACAATGAAAGGATACAGTAAAGAAAACAGAGTTGGCAAAAATCTGACTTTGTACCAGCTGCATGAATTTGCTCCAATATCCCATTGGGTCCCTGGATCAGCAGCTCTCTGATGAGAACTAGATTAACTAGATATCTCCTCAGTAAAGATCTGCTTTCTATCCTCCAAGCTACTTGACTTCACACAACTCATCAGGTCTTTTTTTTCGTTTGGTTTTCCTTTTTCTCTCAGAGCCAGGGCTACCATCCATTCTGAAGTATATACTAAGCCATCACTGAAATGTAAAATATTTATTTTCAGGCAAATGTGGATATATATCTGGAAACTTCCAATCTAATGGTCCAGGCTTTGAAAATAACTTTCTCAATGTATTGACGTATGTTTTCCTCATTTTTATGTCATTGTTTTACTTACTATTATAGTGATTATTGTACAACATTACACTTTAAATGTATATTTATACCTTTAAACATTTTGCTCATCATATGTATTTTAAAAGATGGACTCTACATGTAATAAAAAGACACAAATTTTCATTAATGACAATTCCACTCTGTTAGGAAAAGATGATAGTTTGAATAGTTTACATTAAAAGCCTTAAACAAACTTTTAATTTGAACTTAATGCACTTATTTTCTTTAAAATCAGGTAATCTTTAGGCAGAAATTAATATCTTATACTTATAGTTTATGGAATTAAGACTTTCATTGAATTATAAAATTATTGTGTTGCTTTTGATTGTGATTTACAGGTTCACTGAACTGTTGGTTAGTGGAAATGTCTAAGTAAATTAATGTGCTGTTTGAAAAATCATTGTATTTTAGCAACAATGCAAACCCTTAAAATTCCTGTTAGGTTACTAGCTTTAAAAAAATGGGGATAACAATCGGAGTCTAAAAAAGGATGTTAGCTATCACACTACTTAAATAGTTAACTCTAGCCAAGTGCTTAGGTCATAGAAAAATTGTTCTTAGGTCAACTGATCTCAAGCTGTTCAAACACCTAGTAGGATAATTTTTCCAACCAGTATGCAAACAGGAAGTTAATAAAAGAAGGAAGTTTAAGCCAGAAGTTTATATCATACATAGCAAATCTCATGTATAAAACCCACAGAAGTTTGAGGCCTGCCAAATTCCAATCTCACATATACATTTAGATTGGATCTAATTTACAAACATAACACAAGTTTACCATACAGAGCAGAAAATTAAAATGAGAAAAACAAAAACTGTTTCTTCTTTTTTCACAAAGACACATCATGGCTCATTCTTGCTCTGTTATCATTAGAGATGCTGGGCTTATAACCTTAAATCTTAGTTCAAGTGTGGTCAAAATTATGTTTTTCTTAATGAATACATATTTTCTCATAAAATACGTTAGATAAGTAGTTCCCTTCCCTTCCTAACTAGCTCCTATAAGATTTTGTTATAAAACAAAACCAAGATTAAAATTAGCCCTCCCCTTCCATTCTTGCATCCCTGTCTGCAATCTAGGAAATAAGAGATGTTGATCAACAGCCTTCTGTTCTAGCATTTTTTAAGGGAGAAGTTGGAAACTTTTAATATCAGTACTATACGTTTATTGTTTAGATTTTTATTTTCTGTTTAGCTATTTATATAAGAAATACAGAACCAGATGAAGATAATTACCTGAAAAATAATACATTACCATTGTGAAAATAAATTCTTAAAATGAAATTAAAAGCACCAAATTTCTAATTTGTAACAGAGCATTGAATAACTCAAAATCAGTAACAATGCAAGCAGTAGCATCCTAAACTGGATTTGAATTAATGACCTAGACATAAAGGCTGTGTGAGCCCTTAGACATCAAGTCCACTAGGCATGTAGTATCAATTTGTGCGATCATTAGGACAACAAACATTTAGATAAGGTAATAAATTTACCTCTTTAAATTGATACAATCAATTGATTGTATTGATTTCCCAGTAAAAAACATATATTTATTGCAGTTCAGTATGTGTGTGTGTCTCTACATAAATCTTTATATGCATGCATATATATTCTATAACATACAAATTATTACAAATTTGATAAATTTAAAAATTTTAGGAAATAATATGAACTGATTTTTCATCATTATGTCTTCTATATTGTGGGGGAGAAAGAAATTTTTATTTACCCTTTTAGGTTCTTTTGCCTGGTTTAATAATTAAATCTGCATGAGACAGGTTAACAAGAGAAAAATGTAACCAAATTTAATTAGATAGATACATATGGGAACACCATTTTCATGAAAGCTTCAGAGATAGAAAAATGCCATATATATATATATATGGCATTCAGAGCCGAGTGAGGTAAGGCACCTTTCAGAGGGATGGCCAGTCATTTTGTAGGCCATTAAGAAGTGCAGGTGTTCAGTAATTGTATGTTTGTCCTGCCATATAGATAGATCATAAAAAGTTATTTCTTGTAATAACTCTTACTATGGGCAAGGCCCTCAATTTAGATTCTTCCAGGTAGTTAAAGGAGGGGCAGAAGTTTCCCCTGAGCTCACAGGGACTGGACTGCTCTTGCTCAAATTAATCCACCTGCCAAAGTGTCACATCTTGGGGAGGTTTGCTCTGAACCCCTTCAATGTCAATAACAGTTTTATCTGGTTAGGCTATTTCAAAGCATACAATGATATTCGTAATTGGCTGATTTTTCTATAAGTTCTGGATTTTTGGAGTGACTGTAAATAGAATTGTTGATATTCAAAATGATACAACTATGAGGTGTTGTTTTAGTATGTGGTGTGATAAATTATAAAATCGGGTTTCTTAATAATTGCTAAATAGTCATAGCAAATCAATTTACTTGACTTACATTGCTTTTATAATAACATCAGTTTGAGGACAGAGGGCTAGACAAGAGTTTTGAAAGACTATTTCATTTCTAAGATCCAAAAGCATGTGGTTTCAAGTGACATTTTAAATTTAAAGTATCAGAATACATACGTATTAATCAAGAATTTGACAAAACCAGCCCCAAATAAAATTACACTAGAATTTTTACCATTTTTCCCAGCAATTTAGACAATTTTTTGCTAAAATACATTTTAACCCATAACTAATTTTAACTATTTTTGTTTAAACTAAAATTAAATTATTGCCAAGAAGTATTTTACAAAAGCAAGTACGAACACAGTTTTGAGAATGGGATAAACACTGAATTTTAAAGTAAAAAATAAAATATTTGGCTATATATGATGGTAAAGACAAACTTAAAGCATCACCAACGGGCTAGAAAAAGTGGAGCTTCCTCAGCATAGATATATCGCAATATTAAAGTTATTGAAAATTTGCTTTTATAGTATTTTAAGTGATGCAAGTAGAATTTATTTACTGATAAACTGCTAAGCTGAGGAGAATACACTTTAGTTTATACTATTGTTTGTAAATAGAATTCTAGCTAATGACTCAATGTGAAAATAAAACAGTTCAATGAAAATAAAATAATCTAAACATACAATTAAATTTAAAAAGAGAAATTGAGGAGATTGAGTCAAAGTTTCGGGGAAGGGTTTAATTCTTTTCAACAAATGTGGCTCATCTCAAGAGAATAGCATTGGGTGAGTAGTAAAGAAAGTTATTTATTTAAATTTATTATTATCTGTGAAACCCAGTATCTGAACCATCTTGGGGTCAGTATCTTAAAAATGTTACCGATTTCACATTCCCCTGTTTACTAGATGTCTAACATATTTTGATTGTGTACTGAGCATTTTGGATGATACATTGAATAATACCTAGAGAGTATTGTTGTTTGTTTTTGGTTGACATTTTAAACACAGATCCAAGGTAGTATGGGTGTATAGCAACCCCAATATTTTTCAAAGCTCCTCTCCCTTGGAATTCTACTTCCAAATTCTGTCTTCCTTACTGATTTTATTGAGACTTGGATTTTGGCTTTGTTAGGGCGAGTCTAGTGTAGATATTCTATAGATATGCACTTCATTCCTAATTCAGGGCCTTTCTTGAGACTCAAATGTTTTCTTCTTTCTGGCTAGGACTGGAACTCTAATGTCTCTCAGTACTGCTTGACTTCTATTATCTGTGTTTGCACTGTAGCAGCTGCTCCCTGGTATCTTCATGTAAGCAGCCACAAACTCTGATCTCTGCTTGATCTCCAGCTTCCTGTAGAGATCCAGAACAATCATGGGGCTCATTTTATCTCATCTTATGAGTTTCCCTCTTCTCAGGAATTGCAGTCTGCACTTCCTGCGGTCCAATGTCTGAAAACAGTTGTCTCATGCATTTTCCCCCAATTTTATGGTTGTTTACCACACCAGGGTGAGTTTAGTTCCAGTTATTTGACATTGCCAGAAGTAGAATTTCCTTGCATAGTTCTTAACTATTTTATTTACTGGTATTTCATAGTCTTATTCCAGAAATGCAATAAGTTGCATATAGATACATATATATATATATATATATATATATATATATATATACACATATATATGCACATATATGTGTGTATATATATGTATATATATATATATATGCATATATATGTGTATATATATATATATATATATATATTTGATGCTGGAAACCTTGCATTTGTGGCATTAAATAAGAATTAGCCAAGTTGTATCTCTCAGTTTATATACTATTATATCAAGTTTGTTAATATTTTCCTAATATTTTATGTTATATTCACAAGTGAAGTTAATGTAGAGATTATTTTTTAGTGATACTATTTATTTGGTGCCAGATAAATATTATCTTTTTTTGTTTGTTTGTTTCAATTTGCATTTTTTTAAATTAAAGTTTATTGTGGTGACAATTTTAGTCAAATTACATAGATTTCAGGTATACAATTCTGTAATACATCATCTATATATCACATTGTGTGTTCACCACCCAGAGTCAGTTCTCTTTCCATCACCATATGTTTGATCCCCATTACCCTCCTCTATCACCCCGCTACCCCCTTATCCTCTGGTAACCACTAAACTATTGTCTGCATCTATGAGTTTTTGTTTCTTTATTTGTTTATCTTGTTCTTTTGTTGTTTTCAGTTTTATGTACCACATATCAGTGAAATCATGTGGTTATCGACTTTTTCTGTGTGACTTATTTCACTTAGCATAATAATATCAAGATCCATCCATAATGCTATCTTGAAGAATAAACTGGAAAGGTTTTTATGTATTTCCACATTATGAAGCCATTTAGGTAGCATTTAAATATTTGATAGATTTTGGCATACTATTTTAGAGTAATAGTGTTTTATCTCTGGAGTACATGGTTCCTATTCCTTGCTATTATAAATACTACTGTAATAACAATTTTATTTTTTATACATATACAATAACTACTTTAGGGTACATAATTGAATTTGGAATTGCCATTAGGACATGAACATATTACTCCAAAATGGTTACACCAGTTTATATTACTACCAGTAGGATATGAGCCTATCTCTCCTTATCTATAACCTCATTCATATTTGTTATAGTCAGTCTTTTAATTTTGATAAATTTCATAGATGACAAATATTTCATTTTTGTTTTAATTAGAGTTTTCATAATACAAAGTGAAATTGAGGCTCTTTCTATATTTTCATTTTCTACTCCTTTTTCCAAACCTTTACACAATTTTGTATTTGTGTTTAGCGTGTTTCTTATTAATTAATTGGTTCTTTCTGAAATCTAGATGCCAAACCAGCATCAAATTTTCTCATTGAAAATATATTTTGCCAGTTTGTAGCTAGTTTTTGGTTCCTTATTGTGACTTTCTTGTCTCTTATTGAAGTATGTTTTTGTTCCTGGAGTAACGGCGGGGTTCTTTTGCCGATGCAGTAAACTACAGATAAGCAAATTCGAAGATATAGAGTGAGGAAACTTTATTAGGATACATTCTAAGGGAAGAATGGACCAAGTAAGAGAGACAATGGCGCGGAAGGGTGTGGGGCTTGAGTTTATATTGTTGGCTCTGGGCCAGCCCTATGTGTAACATACAGACTTGGGTCATTTGATTGACATGTGTAGGTTATATAACCCATTCCTTTCTGTGCGTGCCTTTACCCATAATGCACACAGAAAAATCCACAGTGGGGTGGGGTATTAAAACCTCAATGCTAATTTATTGTAACTATATTATAATGAGGCTGAGGTTAAACCAAGGGTAAGCTTTTAACATTCTGTGCAGGTATCAAAAACCAGATAATTCTAGATGGATTTTACGTTCCTCTTTTCAGGATGTTCTAACCACAAAATTATTTCCCCAGGTGTTTGACCTGGGTGAACCTCGGCAGTGCAAAGCACCAGTTACATAATGGCCCACCCCTCTTGTTGCTGACGCATACCTTCTGCCTAACAGTTTGAGGGATAGGAGTGGATCTTATGCAGATGTGAAAGCTTCTTTCCAGTCATTGAGCCAGGTGTGCATGCTATCTGAAGTATACAGAATCATTGAAACTGGCATGCATAGTAAATATATAGTAAACAGGATTATTAAGATTTGGGGACGGAGCAAAGAAAAGCTTTCAAAAAGTCCCAAGCTAAATTACACTGTTAAATTGAATTAGACTAGAGGTTTACATCCCAAAATAGAAGATAGAGTGTCACTGTTACATTTCAATTTTAATGTAGTAATTTTTATAAATTATTGCTTTACCATTTCTGTTATTTTTTCTTTTCTTGCATAACCCTTCATAATTTGTAAATATTGGTTTTATACAGTTATTTTTTGAAAGGAAAAAATGCTTCTCTTTCTCTGCTATGCTGCACTATCGCTCACAACACTTCTGACACTTTTCTTCTGACACCAAATGTGAGTTTTTTTCTCCCCACACCAAGTAATTTTCCAACACTAGCTGGGTGTCCTGCAATTCAATTTAGTTCTGACACTATGTACTTCTACTGGGAGCTGGCATCAGATCCCAAGGGTTAAAAGCTCAGTCTAACAAGACTGCCTCCCCAACTTCAAATGCTAATCTCCAGTCTAGGTTGTCATCTATGCTTTTGACTGACCAACTATATATTGGAGGTCACCACATCTTCCACCTTCGGTTCTATAATTTCCTAGAGTGGCTCACAGAACTCAGGAAAATGGTTTACTTACTAGATTATCAGTTTATTATAAAAAGATACAACTCAGAAATAACCTGATAGAAGAAATACACAAGGCAAGGCATAGAAGAAGGAATGCAGAACCTCCATGCTCTCTCTTGGTACCTCAAATATTCTCTAACCTGGAAGCTCTTTGTACCTGTATTTTAGGGATTATTATGGAGACTTCATTATATAGCAACGATTAATTAAATTATTGATCATTGGTGATTAGTTCAACCTCCATTCCCTCTGCCCTTCAGAGGCAGGGTGTGTAAGAGAAGGGGAGCTGAAAGTTTTAACCCTTTAATCACATCATGGAGTGGGGGGCAACTAGCCCCCAACCAGTGATTATCTAAGGGCTTTCAAAAAATCAACTTATTAACAAACTCAGGTGTAGTTGAAAGCAGCTTGTTATGACTAACAAAAGACATTCCTTTCATCCTTATTGCTTCCAAGGCTGTTTGAGGAACTGAGAACAAAAGACCAAATATTATAACAAAAGATGCTCTTATCACTTAGGAACTCAAGGGTTTTCTGAGCTGTGTGCTAAGAATTGTGGAGTAAGATTTAAAAAAAAAAAAAAAAATATATATATATATATATATATATATATATATATATATATATATATATATATGTATCCTTATTATAAATCACAATGTCACATTATTTAATCCACCAACTGTCTACTTTATAATGTCTTAAAGAACAAAAATTCAACAGAGTATATTCAAATATTTAATTGGCTTTATTGAACAATTCATGGATCAGGCAGCATCCCATCTAGTAAATAAAAAGGTACTTCAATGAAGTTGTACAAAATGGAAGACTTTTAAGGATAGAAAGAGGGTGGAACAAGGAAGTTGAAAGAATGGATTATTTCACTCAACATTACCTTCCCTTAGGGAAATGCAGGGTTTTTTATCAGGAAGGTTCCCTCACTAGTGATGACCAAGAAATTCCAGACTAGTTGGTTTAAAACTCCACTCTTGAGGGAGGCTAAAACTGCAATCAGGCTAGGTATAAGGTTGGTGTAAAAGTAATTGCGGTTTTTGCTGTTAAAATAATGGCAAAAACCGCAATTAATTTTGCACCAACCTAATAGTAAATCTTGGTGAGACAGCATGAGTGACTCCATTTGGGGGCTATTGTTTCTTTTTAACACAGGTATTGATTTTTTCTTTTCTGTATTTTTCTAGCACTAATTATTAAAAAGTCCACTAATAGTGAAACTGAAGGGCAAAAGAGTCCAGGGCTGGTGTTGCCTGCACCGCTCAGCCAATAGACTAACACAGGAGTTGGGCTATTCAGAATAAGTGTTCATTGTCAGAGCACCAGTGGTCTGAGAAGGCAGAAGGTTAACACCTTCAAAAACTGCCTTAACATTCTCAGACTGGCTTGGGGTATTTAAAGGAAAATCTGGGCATTCCTCTAGAGGGTTCTAAGTGTCTGCATGGAGCCTTCCCACTGGCAACGTAATTCTCTGATGGTGTCAGCAACCCAGGAATGATGATTGGAGTAGCCTGGAAAGAATGCTAGGCCATTGATATTGTGATCAATAAGGCAAAGGGTATTAATCATAAGTTTTAGGGTAATTTTCTAAAACAGGAACTGGATGGGATAGGGGACATTAGAGCTCAAGCCTCAGGGGGATAATCTACTGTTAAGCTATGGGTGGGTAAAGGAAAGGTGAACTCAAGGGCACATTGAGGCCTCTACAATGGAAGTCCAAACCAGGCCCTGCTTCAACAGTAATAGATTTTGTTTGATACCATCTCTGTCTGACATTTCTAAGGTGTGGTATATTTCAAAACTCAAATCTCTTAGATTTGCCCCTTTCTCTGAAAACGTTATAGTATCTAATTATTAACATTTTACAATAATCTTGATATCTCACTGGTTAACTGTTCCCACTTCATTCTGCTACAAAATTTTCTTGATTCTTTGTTCTTCTGTGAGGATTTATGGAGTTGGTCAGATTTCATTAAAAATTGTTGTCAATATAAATAATTGCATTTATTATTAATAAAGTATTGTAGATCACTTTAATTTATTGTTACCTTAATAATATTGAGTCTTTCAATATATGAAGGTACTGTAGGTCTTAATTTATTTGGAATCTTGTCTTATGTCACTCAATTATATTTTGCTATTTTCCCCATAAAGGTCTCACACATTTTTGTTAGATTTAATCCTAATGTCTTCATGCTTTCTGTTGCCACAGTAAGTAGGATCTTTTCTCTGTGACATTTTTAATTGGCTCCAATCAGTATATGAAGTGTTTGCTGATTTTTGAATTTTCATTTTTCAGCTTAGATAGCCAGTTGGTTATCTTATTAGATACAATATTTTATCTATAGATTGGTTTTGGATATCCTGTTGATACAGGTTAGCTAGCATGTCCCTAGGTAGACAGGGAGGTCCCTGGTGGAATAAACAAAAAGCAGCCATATCCTGAAACTCCAGGTCCTGGAATGTCTCCTTCATTCCAGGACAGAGACATGAGAATACGCCTTAAGGTTAATAGATAATCTCAACTCCCTTCTGGCTGGACAAAGGAGCAGATCTGATAGATAGGAATGGGTTGGTTCCTCAGGATGAGCAAACAGGACAAACCTGATAGATGAATCCAATTAGAAATCTCCAGCCCCCTTCCCCAAGCAGGCAAGGGAAGGTATAAAAGAAAGAGCTTTTGCCTCAGTCACAGGCACCCCATTCGGGACCTCCTCCTGCTCGGGAGCTGTAACCTCTTCTCCTGCCTCTAATAAACTATCCTCTTTTTAAAACTTTTTGCCTCTCCCTGGTCCGTGTTTCCATTCTTTGGCTTCACGAGACATGATCCCGGCCCACACTCAGAAACTGCCGGCAGTTCCAACATCACCTACATCATTTGGGGAGTCACAGGAAAATATCCCCACATCACTGTGACATCATGCAAGCAGCCATTCAGGAGATTTTTAACTCTTGTATTTAATTCTTATAACTAGCATGTTTCTTGCAAAAGAGTACATATGACCTCACAAATTGCTGGGAGGATGAGAAATGTGGACTTTCTATAAACTTAGGAAGGGTACATGGAAATGGTAAGCATTTAGTCAGTCTCTTCTACCATTTGCCCTTTTGATCATCAAATACACATTTTTCTCCCCTTCACAAATAATATGCTCACTTAAAGTACACTACCCAACATGTCCTGCAGTCACTGCATTTGGTGCAAGTCCAAGATACTTCTTTTGTGTGACAGCTTTTGATATTAAACAAAAGATATATGTCACCATGTTCAATATACAGCGGTAGAACAAAGAAAGGATAACTACATTAAATATTTTTAAACATAAAGGGAAGAAAGAAAATGATTCAAAGTTCCCAGCATGCCAATATTTTGAAGGCTCTCATTTTGTTCTCTGGGAAGAACTTCTTTGTACATTGCTTTCCACAGCTCTAGTTTCTGTCATTTTGGCGGTATCTCCTAAGCTACATTAGATATGGATGTTGGGAGCCTAGCTTCTTTTGAGGCTATGCTGAATTCAAACCCTTCCTTCTTTACATGGGAGTCTGAGGGATAAGCATTGTTTCAAGTATCAAAAAGTCAAAGGCTTTTAAAAAGCTCATTTTCAAAGCTTATTTCTTTGCACAATATTTCTTTAACAGTGCAATAAACACCTCACCATTTTTTAAAATGATATACACATTTAATTAACCACATCCATGCTTTTGCCCCATCCTCTCTCTCTCAATGTACTAGTAATGACTGCCATGAGGCTATCTGGAACAATAGTGAGAAGGTCAAAACCCATGATCTGAATTTTGCACTTACTTCCTTTATTTAACTGAGACTTTCAGCTTGGCATCATACTCTTTATCTGATATTTTCCTCATGTCACTTTATTCAAATGAAAAATTCAGTGGGGCGATGCCAACTTTTCAATGTATCATCTGTCATTTGGACTCTAGAAGTAGCTAATCTGTTGAAGACAGGTCACAAAACTTGTCTCTACTGCCTTTCATAGCTACTGGAAAACCAGCCAGTTCTTCACTGAGCTCAACTTTCTCTTGTTCTATGCCAATTTCAGGCAATAATAGCCAACGCATACTGTTTTCCAACTCTTTCCCTTAAAGCTACAATTTCCAAGGGGATGTGATTGATTTCTGAATTTACCTCAAGTATAATTTTACCTGAAGTTTTCCATCTGCAAAACAAAGATCATTAGACTTCTGTATTAAGTAGAGGTGATTGGGGCAAGTGGACTGCACAGCAGGCAGGGGGAGTAACACACAAAGGTAGACTCGTGGAGAGAAGTCAAGAAGCAATTACAATAGTTCAGTAAAGACATGATAGAGACTTTAGCTAGTATGGTAGCAGTGCAGATGATATGAGATCATCAAATTCTCAATATATATCTACAACAGAGCCTATGTTATTTGATGATAGATTGGATATGAAAGAGAATATGGTATGAATGATGACTATAAGGTTTATAGTAAAACAAAAACAGGAAAGATGTTTTTGTCATTTTTTTATAGGAGCAAACAGTGGAAAGATTAGATTTTGGTGGTGGGTTATGTTAAGAGTTTATTTTTGGACATTTAAGATCGATATACCTGTTAAATAGCAACATGGATATTGAATGGAAAATTAGATAATACAAATCTGAGTTCAGTGAGAATTCCAGGCTGTACATATAAATAAGTCATCAGCATTAAGCACAATTTGAAGTCATGGTATCACTACCTGGAGAGTGCATATAGATAAGGGTGAAAAAACTATATACATGCATAACTATTAATAAGGCTTGCCTCTACCATGCATCTTTTTCCAATTTAGGTATTTTCTAACTTTCGTTGTTTTCTCATTGAAAAAAAAATACTATTTTGTATTTTTATTAAAGTAAGTTTAAATTTGTAGTCTAACTTACAAATAACTCATATCTTAAAGATACGTCTTTCTAAGAACTTGGTATGCCTCTGTATTTTTTTTTTTATTGTCTTCAGGGTCCTTTTAGTAGTTTAAAATAATTTTCAAGTATGTCTTAAATATTTTAATAACCTTCCATAGGTATTATTTTCCATATTTAAAAATGGGTGTTTAATTCCATTTGGTATTCCAACTAGTTATTGTTTGTGCATAAGGAAGATATTGATCCTTGACTATTAATTTTATATCCAGAAATCTTTTTTTATTAGATGTAATAGAGTTCTATTTTTACTCCTATATTTTCTAGATAAATTACCCTTTTCAATGTTTATATCTCTTTTTCTTTTTCTAGTTGCATTGGCTAGTTTGCTCCAGAATAGGAAAAAAATGAGAGTAGGAGCAAAGCACATTCTTATCTTGTTTTTAATTTTAACAAGAATACTTCTTGTGTTTCTTCATTAAACGTGAGGCTGACTTTTGGAATGATGGTGTATAAAGAAATATTTATCTACTTTTATTTAAAAATAGGTGTTGAAATTATATCAGATGTATTTTTAACATATGTGAAGGTAATCATAACAGTAACTCAAAACAAGGTTTTGATCATTTACTTCATGCCAGGTTTTGTTCTAAATGGTGGGGAGAGAGCATTGATTAAAATAGTCAAAGTCCCTACTCCATAGATCTAGCATTTCCATAGAGGACATACATAATGAACAAGCAATAAAACAACAAAGAATACAGGGTTAGGTAGCAGTGTACTGTTATGTAGAAAAATAAAGAGGATAAGGGGTTGTAGAGAGATACTAAGTGCTCTTTTAGTAAAGGTGATCCATCAAGGCTATCTCCAGAGGAGACGTGTGAATAGCCTGAATAGCCTGGGGCAGGGGTGAGCCTTCAAAATATATGGGGGCGGGGTGTTGTTCTAAACAAAGGGAACATCAAGTGATTTAGGTACTAATATAATTAATTATTTTAACAGTTTTCTTAATCTTGAATTATTTTTTACATTTCTGGATTAAACTCCAGGTAATCACAGTGTGTCTGTGTTTTATTTTATTTTATTTTTTTTTTTACTGTTTCTTTTTACTCTTCCCCAGTGTCATTGCCTTTGTGCAGATATTCTTCATCTAGACTATTCTAGTTTTCAAACAAGGGATTCAACAGTTAGATAATTGTCTCTAATTTAGGATGAAAAATTTAGTAACGGCTTTATAACTGTGCATACACATGAGTCCATCAACTTAAAGAACACCTCTGGGAAATTAAGTGAATGAAAAAAAGAACAAGCAAAATTTATTAAAAGTTGCCAATAGAATGAGACAACTTAGTCACCTTGTTTAACTGTAGTGGAAGTTACCTGTAGTTTTTCCATGCTTTGAGTTAAGTTAATTTCATATTCTACATAGAGTGTGGAATAATTCCATAATTTAGTTTTGGCTGTCTTACAGTTTCTTTTCAAGGATTCTATCTAGAGTTCTAAAAGTGACTGGAAGACTGGAGAAAGGTCCATGACCCCTGAAAATTGATTGTAAAATTGTGTGTTTTTCTGTGTGTATTAACTCATTTAATCAGAATCTCAAAGGAATATGTGGTCCTAAAATATCAACAAGCATGTGAAAATACCAACAAGCATGTGAAAATATCAACAAGCATGTGAAACCCCTTTCTCTTTCCCTGCCTAACCTCACAAGTCTCAGGATTCTGGCTCTTAGGTTGTGTGGCTGGCTATGATGTTGTATTGAAGATGCATTTATTAAGAGTGGCCTCTTAGAAATTCCTTATATTATACAACCATTTCGGTTCATTTTTTGGAACTGCTGATCTACTTCATTTTTGCTTGATTCTGTGATGAACAGTGATGTTTTCTTTTTAGCATGGGTTTTGGCTGAGAATTCCATCACTTGGGGCACTGGTTTTGTCCTTAATCTTGTGCCTAGATTGGTCAGTTCTGATTTAAGTTGTCAAATTCCTCATCATCTATTCTGATCTCAGAGAAGTTTAATCATCATGAATTTTTCCCCTTACACTTGCTTTTCTGCCATACTCTGTGACATGGCTCCCACAGCTTTCTGTTACAGATCTTATTTTTCATTTATAGCTATATAATTATTTTATACTTAATCTTCCTAGAATTCTGATAGTAATTTATAGACTTAAAGTTCATTTCATTCACCAAACTCTTATTATATCTAGTAAGTACTGCAACAAATGTTAGGGATGCAAACATGAATAAGTTCCAACTCCTTTCCTTCCAGAATTGATTTTTTAAATTTAAGGTAGTGTATTGCCCAATGTATTGTGGGCAAGTGTGGTTATATAATTATGAAAAGAATGTCCTGGGAATACACAGAAGAAAGATCATTTTATTTGGGTGGTGGGGAAGGGGATAAGAAATAAGAGTTTTGCAAAGAAGGTGACAGAGTTGATTCTTGAAAGATGACCCAGGAAGATGTATATATTGTGTTTCCCCAAAAAATAAGACCTGTCAGGACAATCAGCTCTAATGCATCTGTTGGAACAAAAATTAATATAAGACCCGGTCTGTATTATATTATACTATATTATATTATATTATACTATACTATACTATACTATACTATACTATATTATACTATATTATACTATACTATACTATACTATACTATACTACGTTACGTTACGTTACGTTACGTTACATTACATTACATTACATTACATACTGGGTCTTATAGTAAAATAAGACCAGGTCTTATATTAATTTTTGCTCCAAAAGACGCATTAGAGCTGATTGTCTAGTTAGGTCTTATTTTCAGGGAAACACGATAGGACTAGAAGTTTCAAATACCTCTTAAATGGGAAATTCTATCCTTTATTTCAGAGATATCAACTGCCCATATTAGTAGTTGTCTAACAGATATAAGTACCAATACTATCTAAATAGAAAATGTCAGCATCACAATCTGTTGACATTAGAAACATCCAAACCTGTAGAGAATTTTTATAGGAGTTTATTTGAGCCAAACTGACAACATACCAGGAAGAAAGATCTCAAATCCTGGGAGAATGGCAATTTTTCAGTTTTCTTTATACATTTTGAATTAAGGACAGAACATAAGGAAGATTACATGAAGTTGGGAGAAAGCAAGCAGGGAAATGTTTTACAGGATGGTTAACACAATTATGTGCTCCCTTGAGGGTGGTTATACTCCCAAGGAGCCTGTAAAAGAATGATTACTCTGGTGTTTCAAAGGTTTGTTAACCTATGTGGGGGCTAAAAAAAATTCACACTTTTCCTCCCACCTTCTAAATTCTTCTAATTAAGTAATCAAATTAATAGAGACAAATTGACAGGGAAAAAAATCAGTTTTAATACATGTGCATGGGGAATCCACATAAACATGAAAATTCCAAAAACAATGAGACAACATTGGGTATATAAAAAGTTTTTGGACAAAGGAGAAAGGGAAAGGGAATGGGGTATTAGATTTCAGAAGTGAGAATGGGCAATTTACAGGTAGTTGAGGAAGAGCAGAACACTAATGGCAGGAAAATTCTTGCTAGGCAACTCCAAGACAACTGGACTTGGTGTATCTAGCTAACAGGCCTGGAGTCTTCCTGACTAATGCTAGAGTGAAGATTCTAAAGGTAATTATAAGCTAAGGCTCCCTTCCTAAAGCAGGTTTCTCTGTCTGAATCTCTTGGGCAGAAAAGGGGGGAAAGTCGAAAGTTCCTTCTGAGTCTTGTTTCTTAATAAACAGCTTAAAAAACATATCCCATAAGGCAGCTCCAGGGTGGCAAAATTTTGGTCCTTTAAGCTAGACAGATGCACAAGAACAATGGACAGGGCTTGCCTAAGGCAAAGATAAACCTTTGACTAAAGAAGTTATATGCCTGAGGCATGACTACCCAGCATGACCTGCCCAGGTAGGTTTATGATCAGATCACACTGTGAGGTTACTATCAGTCACTGGTCTTGTCACAGATTTATTACAGAGCCCCCCACCCCCACCACCCCCACACACACTTTTTTTTGTTCACAAATCTTAAAAACATTTTTTTCCATTGGTTGCAAATTCTAAATCTTTTCTTCATGTTAATCTACAGTCTAGGATCAGACGAGTCCCAGTTTGGCTACTAACTAACTATATGAGGAAATTAATCTCTATAGGTCTCATTCTCTTTAGTACAAAATGAAGGTGTGGACTCTACTATTGTCTAAGTCACATTCCATGGAAATCTCATTAAAAAAATAATAAAGATAAGTTGAAAATACAATTCTTTATAGATAAAAGTTATTCATTGATAACTTTTATTATTCATGGGTAAAATTATATTAAACATTATTAGAATTTCTAAGTCAAATAGTTTGTGGCATATTTTTCACTTTTTTCGATTTCAATAGGATGAAATAGTAAAAATCTCTCAATTTAAGAAAAAATCTGCATGCCTTATGAAAATGGTCACATTTAGATTTACTATATTATTGAGTTTAAATTATGCTGGAATTAAAATTTGAATAATTTTAAACATATTTAGTATTCATTCCTAAGATTGCATTCATTTATTACCAAAGAATAAATGATACTTTCCTTATACTGCACCTGAATGAAACTCAATTGTAAATTGTATTTGTTTTAGACATGTTTATATGAGAAAAGACTGAGGCCTAGATAAAATCTGAAGTACATCTCACCCTGAAAGTTTTGAGTTGCTTTCTTATATGAGGTCATCCATAAGAAAAATGATCAGCAGTGAAATGATTTGATTTGAAAGTACCCTAAAGCTGAAAGAAAAATCTATATTTGGAAAAGTCTAGTAATGTTTTCAAAACAACTGAGATGAGTCATCTGATGAATGAGATAGTGTGGCTTCTCTGGAATTCTAAGCATTTTAGCATCTTTTCACTTAACTCCCCCCAACCACTCCTTCCTCCTCTCATCTTTCTGTTCTTTACTTTTTGTTTCCAGTGGATGGATAGGGACTAAGGCATTTTTGTATCCTACACTTTAACTGTAATATTCCCATTCTTCTTCACTTCTCATTAACACTGTTTGGGTTATGTAACTATCACGATGGATTTCAACCTATGGTTCTGAAAATGCTTTCCTTAGGGATTGAGACAGGAATTAGGGAATCAGGGGATCCTGGCTTCACATCCTGGTTTCAAATGATCTTAGAGGTAAATCATTTCACTTCGTGGGACTCAATTCCCTTATTCCACTTAAAATTCCATATTCTCCATATTACTCTGAGTGATCTCAATTAATTTGTTTATTTAACAAACATTTATTAGGTGCCAGGTACTGTGTAGGGCACTGATATGATAACTGCTTCAAGTATCTGGGATCACTCTTCAATCTGTGTGGCCAGCTATGTTTTACTCATTTCTCTTACTCTATTGCAAAAGGGAAGATGACAAGAGTCAGCTTGTAAAGGATTTGTGACACATGTCAAGAGGATATTGTTTATATTAAATATTTATGTTCTGTATGTATAAAATAGAACAATTACTTATTTGTGACATTATTAATTTATACAAAATACTGTTATCTGGGCCCCAACAGAATTCTGAAATAAAACAAAATTCAAATTATTTAAATTAATATGCCTTTTGTTCTGCTTTAATTATGAAGCAGTTTTCTGGTTGTTGTTTTTTGTTTGTTTGTTTTTTGTGTGCTTTTTTTTCAGTTTAGAGATTCTGAAATGTTTTAATCCATTTTTAAAACGGTTTGGTCTTAGAATAACCCATTTCACTAGACACTTTCCCAATAATTTTTAAACTCATGTTTATTTTAAAAGTAATGTAATCCATGTGTTTCTGATTCTTTTCACGTAATCTATCCAAATATTGTTGTCTATGGATGTACTAAATGGAGATGGAGGCTCTTTTATTGGGTGTTTGAAATACTTTAAAGAAACAACAATTTGCCAAGAAGTAAAGTAACTTTTAAAAGTTTGATGTTCTTGGTATATATTTCACTAAATTTATTCAAGCACTTAGTTCAAGAATCCTCACCAAAATAACAACCACAAGCTTAACTAAATCAAGATCTTGCATTTCTTTCTTTCCAAAGTATATATACTTAGTGTCCAAATATTCATAGTCTGATTTAACAATATTTTTTTTTCAGATTTATATCTGTGCTTCAGACAATAAAAAGAAACACAATGCATTACTAAAAAGAGATCAAAATTGAGAATAACTGAATAGCTGGATATGAATAGAAAGGAAATACTATTATTTCCGTATGCCAGTAAATATTACTCAATTAACATAAAAATAACAAGGAGAAAACAATTTGCTTGTTCAAAATAAGTGGTGTGAACTTTCCCATACTTTCTTTTATCTAACCACTGAATACAAACAACTGTGGCTTTTCCTTGTTTTGTTTGTTTGTTTGTTTTGTTTGTTTGTTTTTCCTAAAGGAACCTTTCCTGAAGGTATGCACAGGTTCAAACAATAACAAAAACATCAATGACAACAAAATCTTCTTCACTAGGAGCAGACTAACATAATGTAAGAAACAGACCTAAAGCCAAGCTGGACCAAATGCTAGTTGCATGTCTTTATAACTTAAAGAAACAACTTCCCAAGAACTTCAGTATCCTTTTCCTTTTTTTTTTTTTGTAAATAGAGATAATAATGCATTATCCAAGTTGTTGTAAAAACTGATAAAACTACTGAAAATATAGTGTTCCCCTCACTTCCTTTGTAAAGCGGATCTTATTTAGTTCTAGGTATTGATGGGCTGTCAGATATTAGCTGAGTCTTTTAAACAATGTGTCTAATTGTATTCAATTTAATAATAGATTTTTTAAAGGAAAACATGAAATTGCCTCTGAATTTCTATCAGTTTTCATACTGTTTTCCACAGAACACAAATTATTTCCAATGCTTTTCGATGCAACTAAGGCAGCTTTCTTCTTCTTTTTTTTATTTATTTTAAGACAGTATTTACATTTGTATTTTCCTTTATGGATTAAGATCCAAATAAATTCTTTACTTTCTAAGTGTCTTCCTTTAAACTCCAATTTCGATAAAAATTAATTTATCAGATCTCTTATTTTAAGATCTGATATAAAAGCTAAAAATTTGGACTGTGGACAAAAGTAAAAAAATAAAGCAATTTTATGTGATTACTGATGAGGAGAAAAAGAAAGTTCTTCAGACAATATATGAATATTCAAAATTGGGGGGAAAAATGACAAATGGTGACAAAGTAAATACACCAGCTATCTTTTTTTGAGAAAGAGTCTTGAAAGGTACCACAAAATTTACTTACATCCCATTGGCAAGAATGCAATCACATGGCCCACCAAAATCTTATGAACACTTAGAAATGTGATCTGAGTATCCATGTGCCCAGCTATTTTATTTATTAGACATGGAAAAAACTCAAAACAGATATTGGGAACAATGTGTCCTCTTGCCACATGATCCAAGTTTGGTTCTTTTAAAACTTCTCTTTCTAAAATATTTCCTACTCAGTAAGCCTAAGGCAATGCCGGAAAAGTACTTTATTGTAGTAAGAACTTAACCCTTCATTGTATGCTAAATCTCTATTAAAACAAATGGAGAACACACATATTTAGTAAACATATAAATGGGTAAAATATATCTTTTTTTTTTTTTTAAATCTGTGACTATTGCTAATTGTTACTCTTTTATAAAAGAACAAATCATGACTAATTTTTTCTTGAAATTGCTATCATCTCTCTGGCCTTCTTAGTCCTGCTCAATATTTCTTCTTGTATATCTGACTCTTGTTTTCAATTTCATCCACTTTTTTTGTTCTTCAATATTGTAATTTAAAAATATTTATCATTAAAAATCTGCCTTTATCTTCAAACAAAATAACATAATTGAAAAATGTATTCATATGTATTTTTATATATACTATATATACTCACACTATAAAATCAATAAAATATCTATTTAGAAAAAAACTTGATTTACTTACTATGGAGAATATGTGAGTAGTAAACAGCACAATACATGTTCATATTTTGGATAGTGAGACTTACATGCACAAAAGCATAATGAGGGATGTAAGATATTAAATATTTCCATGCTAAATATGGGATAAGGATTGAAAGTCTTCCACACATTCTTGAGTAAGAATATTCAAAGGGAATACAGAAAATTTCCTAGAAGTATGATTTAAACTGTTGTTTGAAGGACGTTTATGTGATCAAAAAGGAAAGACCAAGGCCTTTCTGAAGATAAGAATGACATGGACAAAATAATAGGGGTGGGGGTGAGCTAGGTAGCCACCAGGGACTGAGGGCTCTGTGTAAACAGGGTTGAAAGTACTAGAAAGTAATTTATAGGTGTTGTGGATAGAAAACCTTCAAAGATGTGAAGAGTTTATCATTCTTTCCATGTTAAACTAAAGTAAATTCTTAAATGACTTTTTAGATTACTGTTTGATATAAAAGAAAGTAATAAAGATAGTTTAAGATCCCATATATCCACACCCAATTTCTCCTATTGTTTTGTTATAATTGTATGGTATGTTTCTCACAATCATTGAGTCAATATTGATACATTACTATTAACCAAAGTCTATACTTTATTCAGATTTTCTTATCCTTTATTTAGATTATCCATATTCAATTTACTCAAACTTTCTCTGCTTTTGATGACCTTCACAGTTTTGAGAAGTACTGGTAAGGTATTTTGCAGATGTTTTTCTCTTGATTACACTATAGTTCTATGATTTGGGAAGAAACATTGCAGAAGTAAAGAGCCATTCTCAATATATCATGTTCAGGGTACAGCTATCAATATGACTTATCACCACTGATAATCCATGCTGTAATCATTACTGTTCCAGCTTATTAGTTATTCTCTAAGGAGTCCTGGTACCTTTTATTGGAGAATGCTACTAGAAACTAAGTTCTGGGTGCTACATATGCTTGTTGCTACTGGGTATCATTGCTTCTAGGCTCTCTCAGCTGATGGAGGCAAGGGATGCATGTGATTTATGAACCTATATATATTAATAATTTATGAACCTATAAATCCAATATTATATATATATATATATAGTTAATATATATATAAACATTTCTATATTATTCATCTGTATTAGAAATATTAAGTTTTGCTCCCATAGAAAACACTTAAGTAGAGTACCTTGTTTATGTACAGTTCCTTTTTACCTTTAATCTTACAGTCTTCCTTCATTTCCAAAATTCCTTTCTAAAGTCAGCATCCCCTATCTCGTGCCATCTTCAGTCAGGTTATTTCATACGTTGATAATAGTTAGATTTACAATACATTTAGATTACAGTTAGTTATACTCTGCATTTCATTTTGTAATCCCTCAACCTCCTAAATTATTATTTTAAAATTTGTATACATTAAGGTTTACTCTTTGTGTTGTCGTTTTACGGGTTTTGGCAAATGCTTAGGATTATGTATCCACTTTTACAGTATCATATGTAATGCTTTCACCACCCTAAAAAATCTCCTGTGCTTTACCTATCCAACCCTCCTCTCTTGACAAAGTCCTGGACACCATTGAATGTAGTCAGTTCTTAAAGGTAATCTTTATAAAGCTAGGTGAGAAAAATTAAATAAAATATCTACAATGCTAGAATACTTTACTAATTTTACTAGATTTTTATTTTATGTCTACATATAATAATAGGAAAATTGTTTTGCCATTTTTAGAGTTTAATGATTTTAGAGTGTACTTCACTGTTCTAGTTCCTCTGTGTCAGATTTCCCATATCATTTAAATCTCTTCATAATATTTGTGTAATACATGTTACTTAACATTATTATGGAATGTTGGCTTTTGCGTGCAATAACTAAATAGAATAATACAATATTCACTATCATAGTATGTTGATATTTTTATTCAATCATTGAAAACTGGAGGCCACAATTTCTCAAGTGAATAAGAAATTTAGGAGCCTACTTAATACTATCAAATATTGTATTACACTTCATGGAATATTTCCTCAAGATTTCAGTTTTTTTCCCCCTGATTTTTTTAATATTTGAAATTTCATACAACTTGGAAATCTGTACATTAAGATAGGATACACACACACACACACACACACACACACACACACACACACCGGGAGTGCCAAAAATATACAAGTGGACACTTTGGTCTATGTTGCTCAAGCAGTAGTTCACCATATTCAGAAGTGTCTGGACGCTGATGGTAACCACTTTGAGTACCTCTTGTAATTGCAATTGCAGACATCAAACATGACTTGTATTCATCTTTTGTTATCGACGTATATTGAGTATTACAATTTTAATACAGTTTTCCTTTCTTAAAATGTCATTTAATCTCTTTATAATATTTCCCTGTGGTATGTTCCCCAAGGAGTCTTCTGAATACATTTTTTGGCACCCTCTGTATATATCACCACATCAAATGAAAATGTAAAGTTTTTAGAGACTGGCATGCATTTTTGCAATGAAAGCCATACAGCTTTATTGAATGGAAGAAATTTGAGCTCCTAGTGTTCTGATTTGTAATAAGACAGCAATATACCTATCTTGGCAGTAAGTCTCACATTATAGCTTATTTAAGAGTCCCAACAGTGTCTTTATAGCATTTCAGGTTGTCCAAAATTATACCTAATGGGTTAACAAAATACTGTTAAAAAGCCAACTCTAAAACCAAAATTCATTTTAATTTAACATATGTTGATATGTATGTTTCCCTCTTTCTAAACACACCCATGCACACGAGCAGGTGTCAGCACCTTTAGAGATGTTTACAAATATCCTAATCAAATTTCGCACTAAATTTAGCTATTTGGCCCAGTCTATTATATGTGTCACTAATGCGTTATGGTGCTGCTATGCTATTTTCTAAATTCTTGGTACGAGGAAATGTCTTAGAAAAAAGACAAATCAGGCCCATAAGTGTTGTATACATGTGACAAACATTTTCTGTTTCCAAAGTAGAGGTGGGATGGGGAGTAGAGGGGTATCCACGCATAGTTTAAGTGAGAGAGGGGAAGGTAAATGGGATATAATTTTATCTAAAAAATCCTTTATTTCTCTTCCAAGTAAGAGCCTCTATATAATCACAACACAGTGGTACATGTGGCATTGTACACAGGGCTGAATCCACTACACCAGAGACGAAATGTCATTACTTGAAGAACTATTTGCTATCAGAGAACAACCAGCCAGGCATGCAAACTAGGAAGCTGTTCTGACCTTCTACTCTTTGGTCCCCAGGGAGGCCTTTCTTTAAAAAAAAAAGGAAACCATTGATTTCTTACATCAGATGGATACATATCACAACTAGTAGTAAATTGCCCATGATTCCCTGTATTATGTTCCCCAGGGAGTCTTCTGTAAGGAGAAACCAATGATTTCAACTTTTCAGGTATGAAGTTGCCCTTAAATTATCTCCTTTATAGTCTTAGTCCATACTGTGTCAATAACAGAAAACAAAAGAGGAACATAGTCTAAGTGTATGAAGAATGGGTATTTGCTAACAAGAAGAAAACAAGAAAATCTGCTAGGTTGTGTTTAAGACTACTTTTATACACAACTGAAAATTATTTTTTTTTTCTGTAAGAATAGACATTCTTTATGTTCCTGTGAATACACAAATATGTAATAAGACAATTAATTTCATATTGGATTCCTATTCATCATCATCTCTAAGCATAAGACAAAGTTGGTATGATAAAAATATCCAAACATTATTACCATTTCTCATGTAATCCGAGTTCTCAAATACTTCCTTCTGTGGCATCTTAGAATAACTCCTGTTCAGAATAGCTTAAAAAAATATATTAACATTAATAATTCAATGGGAATAGAAGAAAAAAATAAAAAGTCAATCCAAAGGCACGTATGTCTTTATTTCCTACTTCACTTTTTTTTCTATGATGGTTTGGGGAGTTAACGTTTAATATGTAAGGGGTATAGAATTTGATTGTTACTAGAGTCCAGAAAAAATGTGTGATAAATCAGAATCTACACAATACTAACACTTCTTTGAACTCATATAATTTGACACCTCTTGAAACACAATGACCCTGTCCTATCCATTTCTGTGTACTTTATGAACTTTATCTTTCACTGAGTTTCTCCCATTTTTCCGACACTTTCTTTTTTGCTCACATGATGGTTTCTAGCAACAGTGCATCACTACCCTGACTTGTCTGCAACCATAGTACCAAGAGAGTCACTGCATTAGGCATGTATCTACAAAAATCCTGTGGTTATCTCACATGGGTTTGTTTCAGGGACAATGGCATAACCCAATCATGGTAGCTCAGGGAATATAATATCCTTATTGTACTGGCCTGATTCTAATGGAATTGTGAATGTGGCCATCCCTATTATGTGAAGCACAGGGGTGGGGATTGCATCTCAGAGAAATTAGGGTGCAGAAATCAAAAGATGGGGAAATGGATGCTTGGTGGGCAAACAAATTCTCTGCAAGGTCTGATATTTTGAGAAATGAAAAGTGTTGGAAATTGATGTGAGTATGAAATGAACTGTGTTTATTTAAAAATTAGTTTTCCCATCACCTACTGATTATCACATTTTGAAATGGAAGCAAGCATGTTACAAAGAGAAAAGTGCTGACTGAGCTTGAACGTAGAACTAATCACTAATTTTAGTTTTACCATTGAGGTGGGCCAAATATTTTGCGTAACCAAAAAAAAGAAGGTAATCAGATCATTTCTAGGTTTCTTAGACCTCTTCACCTCTGTAATTCATGAGTACCTATTACAATGTATGTCTGAAGGAGTTCTAACCAGATGGGTGGCCTCAGAGTATCAAAAGGGTGACATCATGTGATCTGAACAGTTGAGGAAGCAAGAGTTATTGTATTTGGGAGGATTCCAAAGTTCATGTGTTATCCTAAGGGCTTGCATTTTTAGTCATATTTTCCTTATAATTTGTTGTAATTACGCAACAATTTCAAACTCCACCCAAAATAGGTACTACAAGATTGAATTTTCAATTTAGTCTGCCTAGCTGTTGCATACCTAAAGAAAAATAAATCAAAACCCTGAAAGCCAGCCAACTCAAATATTGCACACCTGGCTCCCATTTGTTATAAGATTATCACTGAAAATAAAGATTTTTGACTTTTACAACCCTCAATCCTGTGGCCTCCTCAGCAATACTCCCCAATCTAACCTGGTAAAAACTAAACTAAGAACAAAAGAACCCCCTCAAAAAGATCCATGTTGTGATCTCCATATTAAGGTCTCCCTCTCCTGGCCCCTGAACTCAATAACAGCATTTAAAACAAAGGTATAAAAAAGGAAATATAACAGAAAGAAACATGTTGGGTTCCTTCCATCCTCCCACCCACAAGTAATGATAAAACTGAAATACGACAAAAACATTTTCCTTTGGCAGGAGAGTTTTGCTTTTCTTTTGGAGATACCGAGGCCCCATAAAAGAAAAACATTTTTCTCTAGAGTTCTTTCAGTTTTAAAAATGTTTAAGCTTCTTAAATATGCAATTGGAGTAGAAATCATGAAGAAAAATACAATAGAACAGACTGGCAGAAGGGCTGCCTGCTGCCTAGGTGTATCCACATTTAACCATTCCATTTTGCTCCAGCTCTAAATTGCAATTTCCAATGACAACAGGCTTGCCAGGTTTATTGGGTCTGCAAGAAAAGTAAACATCGGAAACAGAATTCTAAACATAAAATTGTATTAAATAAAGATTTCAAGATCATTAAGACCAACCCTCTAACTGTCCCTCAAATCTCCCAGATATTGAGCAGTTTGCCGTATTTCTTGAAGGTCTAGATGAATATATTTGAATAATAATCTCATCTCATTTAAAAGCATCCATATATTTGAAAATCTTTACTAAAAGGAAATTCTATGTTACAATTCATGTACAGCTATTACGTCTTTTTGAAGCCCATTAAAAATTCAATCTCATTATATATGGAGAACTACAATATTCTGTCCTTTTATGCTACATGAATTGTGCAAATGTATTTACGTATTTCTTGTCTAACTGAAAATAGTATCACCTCACACTTGGACAAGCCTCTTGGCAATCTGTCAGATATACCCAGCCCAGATAGAGGGTAATGTATATTTTCTTTTTTTCTTTTTCCTTTCTCTCAAGAGTTCTAGATACACTGGACTTGAGATCCTTCTTCTTAGTATAAGCAAGAATCATTGTTAACCATTGAGTAGTTTAATCATGACACAGGTAGAACTGAGTGAATAGTGGTTCTAAGAATTCTAAATGGTTGATTATAGAAATACTGTGGTAAATATGGAAAAATTCTAGCATAGTGTATATGGGGACCTGGGATCATGGAGGATAAGTAGGAGTTAGACATGGATGAAAGACTGGAGTTTAGTGGAATAGACATGACACATCATGATTACTAGAGGACCTAGTTTTACATGGACAAGAAAGTGAAGGATGGGCTTTCAGGAATAGAAAGTGATCAGTGAAGCTCAATGTGGGGATATTGGCAAGAGATAGCAGGTTCCATCAAGGTCAGGGTGAAAGGTGAGGACCTCCTGTAGTGAATTAAAGTATGTGCTAGTAGAAAAAAACAAACTTAGTAAGAAATTCTACACGTAGGTGTGGGGGGATGGAGTATTTCCTATGAGTTCACATTACCTCTCCAATTTCTCACGGAACCATCTACCCAGGTTGATAGCTACAATTTGCATATTATATATTTTTCATCCTTTTATTTTTAATCTATTTGTGCTTTTAATCTTAAGTGTGTCTCATAGTTGGGCCATATTTTTTTTAATCCAGTTTTTTAAATCTCCACCTTTGATTACATTGTTTAATACATCCACATTTAATGTTAACATCAATATAGTTGTGTTTGTGTCAATTTACTCTTTATTTTCTATATCTCTTATGTCTTTTATGTTGTCATTTCTCTTTTCCTTTTACTACTTTCTTTTGCATTAAGTGAATATTTTCTAATATGGGATTTTAATTTTTTTAATATTTCCTCACTATATTTTTGAGGTTTTTGTTTGCATATTTATTTACTAGTTACTATTTACAATTCAAATTATCAGAATTACCTTAAGATCTATACTAGCTTGAGCCCAGTGATATCTAGAAGTGTTACTTCAATACAGCTCTCTATTCCCCTCCCCTCCTTAATGTTATTATTACTATACATATTATATCTATTAATGTTACAAACTGAACAATACATTGTTTAATTATTAGTTTACCATCTCTAGTTATTTCCTTAGCCCCTTTGCTCCTTCCCACCTTGTTTGTGCTGTTATCGCCAAATAAGTTCTACCTGTTAAATCTCTATATGCTCGAGGCCCAACATTATATTATATACATGTTGTTTTATACCATTGCCTTTTGAACTCAGCTATGCGAGTAAAAGAGAAAAATATACTATTTTTCATAATTACATGATAACTTTTACTAGTGCTCTTTGTTTTTTTCATGTGGACTCAAATCACCAATTGGTGTCACTTGCTTTCAACCTGAAGAACTTCTTTTAAGTATTTCTCGTAAGGCAGATCTGCTAGCAACAAATTCTGTTTCTTTTTATCTAGAAAGATCTTTATTTCACCGATATTTTTGAAAGATAGCTTTGCTGAATATAGGATTCATGCTTGACAGGTTTTTCTGAACATTTTAAATATGTTTCCCTGTGCTTTGTGACCTTATTTCTGCTAAGAAGTCAGCTATTAAACTTACTGAGATTCCATTATAAACTAAGGGCAATTTTCTTTTTCTGCTTTCAAGGTTTTCTCCTTGTCTTTGATTTTTAGTATTTTTAATATGGTATGTCTGTTTGTGGGTCTCTTTGCATTTATCCTACTTGGAATTCATTGAGCTCCTGATGTGTAGCTTTCCTCAATAAATTTGGGAAGTTTCACTGATTATTTCCTTGAATATTTATTTCTTTTCTTTCTCTGTCTCCTCTCCTTATGGTACTCCTAATACACATATATTTGTGGTTTTTATCATATCCCACGTTTTTTCAGTGGTTTGTTTCATTTTACTTATTCTTTTTACTTTCTGTTCTTTGCATAATCTCTATCCCTCTATATTCCAGTTCACTATTTTCTTTTTATTCTGCTAGTTCAAATCTCTTAATAAGCCCTCGCCCCCCAACACAATGATTTTTTTATTGCAGTTATGCTCTTTCACTCCAGATTTGAATTTGGTCTTTTTCTTTTTTTTAGTAATTTCTATCTTTTTTGTTGTTATTCTCTATATAAAGTGACATTGTAGTTATACCTTCCTTTACTTCTTTACTTATACTTTTATTTGGCTTGTAAACATACTTTAATGTCTACTTTGAAATCTTTTACTGTTAAGTCTGATATCTGTTCACTCTCCCAAGTGGTTTCTGTTGCCTGCCCCCTGTCCCACCTCCCATTATATGTGTTATACTTCCCTGTTTTTTTTTTTTTTGCAGACTTCATAATTTTTTGTTGGAAACTGGACATTTTGGATGTGCTGAGTACTGGTCCTCCTGCTCCATGATTTGTAATTGTCATTTGCTTGTTTGTTTAGTGAATGTCTTCATTATTTTAGTGAAGTCTATCCCCACCCCCAACCTAACACTGTTAATACTCTGATGTCACTCCTCAGGGAGGTATAGCTTTGAGTATGCCCTCCATCAGACTAGGATGACAGTGGTACTTGTAGGGTTTCCACTCCTTCTCTGACTGCATCCAGCTTTTAAAATCCACTAATTGCCCACTGATTGCTCTAATGTTTTCAATATTACCCTGAGACATAAATTCCTACACAAGTTAATCCAATTAAATTGCTATTCCTTTGAGGGAATAGTTCCAGCAGTTATTGTTTCATATTTGTTCTGGCCCAAGAGAGCTCCTCCCAGCATCTTATTCCTAGTGTTCTCGCCCACAAATTAGCCAGCCTACACTCTGTCTATCTGAGACAGTCTGTCTGTGTCTTTATTATATCCATGATCTCATCCAAATTGCCTTTCACTACAATCTCCAATATTTTTGAGAGCAACTGTAGGTTAAAACTTCTTCATACTTTCTTGCCAATGAAGGCAGTTCCTTTGAGAAGAGCTAGGAGGTATTTGTTTTATGTCCTGTTTCTCCCCCAGGCAAAAATCTCTGAGTCCAGGCTCTGGACCTTAGGGTAGGACAATGGCAAGCTTTTTTCTGAGTGACAGTCAGCTCTAGGAGTTGAGCTCATGGTGGAGGGGAGCAGGCAGTGGTCTATTGTCTTCTTGGCTTGCCTTTACTATCATGGAGACACTGCACTCTGAGCAGAAGGAAGGATGGTCAGGGCCTCAGTATTTTTATTGTACCACATCCAAGTAAAACCTACCTTTATTAACTGGGAGTTGGGTTGTAGGAGGGAGCTCCCACATCACGATGGCACTCAACCCAAGACTTAACCTCAATACCAGGCAGCTGGAGGCAGGACGAGAAATTATGAAGTCTTGATTCTCCTTGGAACAAAACCTTCCAGCTGTGAGCTAGGGGGAGAGGAAGACTGCAGCAGTCTTATTTCAAATACCAGCAACTCACCTTTCTTATTGAACTTTTATAGATTTTCTTGAATAGATGTTTCTTCATCTACTATTTTCCTTTAGGACCATTTCTAGACTTAACATGATTATGTTGTTTTTATAATTTTACCACTTTTACTGGGGAGTGGGTCATGCTGTAATGCCAGAAGTCAGATTCCTTTTTGTTTTAGACCACCAAGTTTTGAGGTGGTTTACAGACACTGATATAGATATTTAACATGATGAAGTTAAAGGACTTGAGGAATAACTTGGTCATATAGGCATAGCAGAGGGAAGGGATTACAGAATGTGGGCAGGTTTTGAGATCCAAACCAGAGTTGAAAGTTGAAGGTTTGGGTTATGATATGTGGGTAAATGATATTTTCTTTTTTTCTATTATCTCTAGGAAGAAATACTGGGAAGATTTATGGCATAGCATTTAAAGAATAATTTGTTTTGTTTTGTTTTGTTTTAGTTTTTTTGAAGTAAGTCCCCTGAGAAGAGGAGTGGACAAAGTATCTGAGGTGTTCTCTCTGATTAGAAAAGCAGTGATGAAGGGCCTATAAAATTGGGTGTCTGCATTTATGTTAGTCATAGCAGTATTCCTGTTATGTTATGGTCTTCAAAGCAGAGGTGTTAGAAATACTTCGAGTTATTCCAGGACTGAGATTTCTCCAAGGAAGTATGATGTAAATATATGGCAAGATAATTTAGGATATTGATTTTAAAAAATGACTTAAGTCATGAAGCTTAGGGATATACTTTTGAAATAAAAATAATTATTTATGAACAGGAAGAAAGTTGAGGAGTCATTGTACTCAAGGTTCCCATGAGGTAAAAATGACAGCTTTAGGGGAAGAAAAGTGATCTGAAACAAGAATAGGTTGTTGGAAATTACTTTATTTGATTTGATGACAAAACAAGGTTTTAATTGCAAGAGTGTGTAGATAAAAGAGAGAAAGTGAGAATGAAACCTTGGAAAGGAGAAGGTCAGAGAAATGGGAAATCTTTATTTTAAGTGTGTCATCCCCATTGAAACCTTTTAGGATGATGACTGGAGATGGACTAGAGCAGAAAACAGTGAGCTGTATTACAATATGTTAAGTGAATGAAGAGAAGGAATAAGGTCATAGTGTATGGCAGCAACAAGGATCATGTGCTAAATTTCTAGTGGCATTAGCCACAAAATAATAGTTTACATCTAGCTATTCATTATTACAGAAATGCTTTAGTAGATTGAGATTTTTCAGGCATTAAAATGTAGTTCTCTATTTTTAACATACAGAACTTCCAATTAACACTTAACAGAACAGCATATATAGTATGATTTAACTTTTATAAAATTATAAATCAAACCAGAATAATATAGACAGATAAGATTAGTAGTGATTATCTCTGTGTAGTGAGATTATGGCTGATTTTTTTTCTTTCACTTTAATATAGTGTTTAAAATATAATGAGAACACATTATTTTGAAGTTCAGCAAAGAAATAATAAAGCCTATTTGTCTCCGGAAAACCAAATATAATCAACTCTAAACTTTATTAAACTTTCATCATTCATTTTATCCATAGGAAATGGAAGTTACAATTAGAAGCCATCTATATAGCTAGCTCTATGTAAATGTACAATAAGTAAATAGAAAAAGGAGTTTCAGGAAACTTATATGCTACAGTCTCAAGAAACTTCATATACATATTACTCAAAAATTAATAAATTGGAGCATCACATTTGAACATAAGCTTTGCTTTTGAGAAAACTTGAATATGTAAAAGTAAAAATGTATTACTTCCTCTACTTTGCAGCTAAAATGTGTTTTTCAAATTACAGATACATGATGGTAAACCTCTGAAAAAAATACGGGAAAAATAATCATTTGAATAAAATTAATTAGTTTGTTTTGTGTTTGTCAATGTAAGTAGAAGAAACTAGTAACCTAAAAAATAATAGTTATATTCTAGATTCAGATAAAGGAAATTTAGTGATGTACTCAGGAAATAGATTACAATGAAAGGAGATTACAGATTTTAACAATACTTTAAACTAGGAACAGTAGTCACAAATATGTGAGTTCCCAAAAAGAAAATTTTGAATGCAGAAAGACATGGTCAAGTGAGCAGATATTAGGAGATTTTCTTATATGTTATTGTTAATCTCTACTTTAAGGAATGGAAGAAAGAGGAAAGACTTGCTAATTCTAAAATGTTAGAATTCAACTATTATCATCTGAAATTTCTCTCAGACATAAAGAGAACCATCATACGTCAACCACCTCTAGATTAAGAAGTGAGGTGAGGCTACCAACTCATACAATTAAGGTCTAAAACAGGTCTACAACTCCCTGAGGCTTTTATTCTCCTCTTCCACAGTTTTTCAATGCAATTCCTTCTGGCATTTCTACTTTTTGTGCACCATCACTTTCTCTGTATTTGGGGAGCTAATTAGCTGTTTGTTCATTTACCCATCTCCTAGAATCCTTGACAGGATGTTAAATATTTTTATCCTGGAAGAGTGTATTTTGACAAACTCCCCCTTATCTATCTTTATGTTTCACTTCCCTTCATCCAGCACCCTCAAGGTCTAGTTCCTTATGTGGTTTCTAAATTCTGGCCAACATATGTTAGCTTTCTTTTGCAGCTCCTTCAAGTTATAGTCCCTTTTCTCCTTTATTAGTCTTAACACATCCCTTGCCAGGTTATGTAATGACTTAACAGAGTTATTAACCTAGTCGCCAGGAACGGACATGGAGGTAGATGCTGGGCAGGATGCACACTGCCTGCTGAAGGGAGGTCTCTAAGGGGAAGGGGCCAGCCTTAAAAGAGAGTAAAGGGTCACTTCTCCCTATTCACAGGGCTCAGGGGAATCTGAAGATTCAAAATTTTCCAATCTATTTATCTAAATGTCCTCCTCTACTATAATAAGGTCTCAATCAGGACCCTGTCCTTGTTATAGCGTATCTCTCCAGCTTGAGATTTAACTTTCTCTGGAACTCTACTCCTCTTATCACTAAGTCCTGGTCTTGCCTTCCAGCTTCCTATGCCCTTAAGCTGCAGGAGATGAGTCTCTTTATATGTTGTCTAAAAGATCCCCTCCTTTCACAGTAAGCTTTTCATTGACAATTAATAAACCTCAATATTTATTGTTTTATTTTAGTATTTTATTATTTTTTCCATGAACATTGATTCCCCACTGATAAGCCAACCAATTTCATGTTCTTTATATTTACCTTTTCTCCCATATTTCCCCAACACTTGATCTATTATACTCACTCGCACACTTATTTCTGTCGCTATGCCCGTCCTGTTTTTCACATGAGAAAATTATAACAATGATATTATTACCTTGTACCAGGGGCTAAGTGTGTTCTACGTACCATCAATGTTTCTTAGTCAAAAATCCTGTCTTAGCATCTGTTCCATTGGATCTCTTCTGGTACCAATTATTGAAAATCAGGGTCGTGGGAAGCTGACTGAGATGGGGATGGGTCTAGAGACAATGTGTTAGTGAATGTTCTCAGGATCAAGCTCTGAAGGGGATAGAAAAAAAAAAGAAAAAAAAAAACTGGTTGGAGGGAGAAGATGGAATGCATGGTGAATTCTGAAGCGGAACTAGCCCTTTAGAATTGTCCAGAGCTGGAAACTAAGTCAGATCTTTATACTCTTATATAGACTTATTATTGGATAATGGCTGCCCTGAAAAGGGAGCATGACATTGGGCAAATCACTTTCTAGATGAGGGCAATTCTTAAGAATGGCTGAGAGGGAGGTCTACAGTCCCAGGAAGAGGGGAAATAAGTGCTTGATTCCTAAAGTAGGATCTTTTTGTTTGTTTGTTTGTTTTCCTTTCTTTGTTTATTTATTTGTATTTCTACACCCAAAAGAGAATAATAAAATAAATCATATATTATTTGAAGAAACATAAAAATAATGAGTGCTGCTTTCGTTACAGAAGTTTTGGGATTTTTTCTTTTCTTTTCTTTTTTTAATTAAAGTTTATTGGATTGATAATTGTTAGTAAAGTTACATAGATTTCAGGTGTACAATTCTGTATTACATCATCTATAAATCCCATTGTGTGTTCACCACCCAGAGTCAGTTCTCCTTCCATCACCATATATTTGATCCTCTTTAACCTCATCTACTACCCCCCACCCCCTTACCCTCCCGTAACCACTAAACTGTGGTCTGTGTCTATGAGTTTTTGTTTCTCATTTGTTTGTCTTGTTCTTTTGTTGTTTTGGTGTATATACCACATATCAGTGAAATCACATGGTTCTCTGCTTTTTCTGTCTGACTTATTTCGCTTAGCATTATATTCTCAAGATCCACCCATGTTATCACAAATGGTCCTATTTCATCTTTTCTTACCACCAAATAGTATTCCATTGTGTATATATACCACAACTTCTTTATCCATTCATCTATCGAAGGACATTTTGGTTGTTTCCATGTCTTGACCACCGTAAATAAAGCTGCAATGAACACTGGAGCACACGTGTTTTTATGGATAAATGTTTTCAGATTTTTTGCGTAGATACCCAGAAGAGGGATTGCTGGGTCATACGGTAATTCTGTTTTTAATTTTTTGAGGAACCTCCACACTGCCTTTCAGAGCGGCTGCACCAGTCAGCATTCGCACCGACAATGTACGAGGGTTCGTTTTTCTCCACAGCCTCTCCAACACTTGTTACTATTTGTCTTGTTGATGATAGCCATTCTAACTGGGGTGAGGTGATATCTCATTGTGGTTTTCATTTGCATTTCTCTAATGATTAGTGATGTTGAGTATTTTTTCATATGTCTATATGGCATTTGTACGTCCTCTTTGGAGAATGTCTCTTCAGGTCCTCTACTCATTTTTCAATTTAGTTGTTTGTTTTTTTGTTGTTGAGTTGCATGAGTTCCTTGTATATTTTATATATTAGCCTCTTATTGAAGGCACTGTTTGCATAAATCTTCTCCCATTCAGTTGGTTGCATCTTTATTTTGTTAATGGTTTCTTCTGCTGTGCAGAAGCTTTTAAGTTTGACATAGTCCCATTCATTTATTTTAGCTTTTACTTCCCTTGCCTTTGGAGTCAAATTCATGAAATGCTCTTTGAACCCAAGGTCCTTAAGTTTAGTACCTATGATTTCTTCTATGCAGTTTATTGTGTCAGGTCTTATGCTTAAGTCTTTGATCCATTTTGAATTAACTTTGGTACATGGTGACAAATAGCAGTCCAGTTTTATTCTTTTGCACGTGGCTATCCAATTCTCCCAGCACCATTTATTGAAGAGGCTGTCTTTCCTCCATTGTATGTTTTTAGCTTCTTTGTCAAAAATTATCTGTCCATATTTATGTGGTTTTATTTCTGGGTTCTCAATTCTATTCCATTGGTCTATGTGTCTGTTTTTCTGCCAATACCATGCTGCCTTGATTATTGTAGCCCTGTAGTACAAGCTAAAGTCAGGGAGTGTGCTACCTCCAGCATTGTTCTTTTTTCTTAAGATTGCTTTGGCTATTTGGGGTCTTTTGTGGTTCCAAACAAATCTGATGATTGTTTGTTCTATTTCTTTAAAAAGAGCCATTGGGATTTTGATGGGGATTGCATTAAATCTGTATATTGCTTTGGGTAATATGGCGATTTTAACTATGTTGATTCTTCCAATCCATGAGCACGGAATGTTTTTCCATTTCTTTGTGTCTTCTTCAATTTCTTTTAAATATGTCTTGTAGTTTTCAGCATTTAGGTCTTTCACATCCTTGGTTAAGTTTATTCCTAGGTATTTTATTCTTTTTGCTGCTATTGCAAAAGGAATTTTTTTTTTAATTTATTTTTCTGAAATTTAATTGTTAGCATATAGGAATGCAATGGTCTTTTGTGCACTGATTTTGTAGCAGGCCACATTACTGTATTTGATGATTGTTTCTAATAGCTTTTTGGTGGAGTCTTTAGGGTTTTCTATATACAGCATCATGTCATCTGCAAAGAGTGATAATTTAACTTCTTCATTCCCAATTTGGATGCCTTTTATTTCTTTCTCTTGCCTGATTGCTCTAGCAAGGACTTCCAACACTATGTTGAAAAGCAGAGGTGATAGGGGACAGCTCTGTCGTGTTCCCGAACGTAGAGCAAAGGGCTTTAGTTTTTCACCATCAATTATGAGATTAGCTGAGGGTTTGTCATATATGGCCTTTATCATGTTAAGGTATTTTCCTTCTATACCTATTTTATTAAGTGTTTTAATCATAAATGGATGTTGTATCTTTTCAAACGCTTTTTCTGCATCAATTGATATAATCATATGATTTCTGTCCTTCATTTTGTTTATGTGATGTATTACATTGATGGATTTGCATATGTTGAACCATCCTTGTGCCCCTGGGATGAACCTCACTTGGTCATGATGAATAATCTTTTTAATGCATTGTTGCATTCGATTTGCTAGAATTTTGTTTAGGATTTTTGCATCTGCATTCATCAGATATTGGCTTATATTTCTCTTTTTTTGGGTTGTCCTCACCAGGTTTTGGTATCAGGGTAACGTTGGTCTCATAAAATGAGTTAGGGAGTACTGTCTCTTCTTCAATTTTTTGAAAGAGTTAGAGCAGGATTGGTATTAGATCCTCTTTGAAGGTTTAGTAGAATTCACTAGTGAAGCCATCTGGTCCCGGACTTTTGCTTTTGGGAAGGTTTTGGATGACTGATTCAATTTCGTTACTGGTGATCGGTCTGTTTAGATTCTCCAGTTCTTCATGGTTCAGCCTAGGAAGGCTATATGTTTCTAAGAACTTGTCCATTTCTTCTAGGTTATTGAATTTGGTGGCATATAGTCCTTCATAGTATTCTTGGGTGATCCTTTGTATTTCTGTGGTATCCGTGATAACTTCCCCTTTTTCATTTCTGATTTTGTTTATTAGTGTCTTCTCTCTTTTTATCTTAGTGAGCCTAGCCAAGGGTTTGTCAATTTTGTTAATCTTTTCAAAGAACCAGCTCTTTGTCACATTAATTTTTTCTATTGCCTTTTTGTTCTCTATTTCATTTACTTCCCCTCTGATTTTTATGATTTCCTTTCTTCTGCTGACCTTAGGTTTCATTTGTTCTTCTTTTTCTAGTTTGTTAAGGTTTAACGTGAGGTTATTTATTTGGGATTTTTCTTATTTCTTGAGGTAGGCCTGTAATGATATAAATTTCCCTCTTAAAACTGCTTTTGCTGCATGCCCAAAATTTTGGTAGGATGTATTTTCATTGTCATTTATTTCTATGTATCTTTTGATCTCTCCTCCAATTTCCTGTTTGACCTGGTCGTTCTTTAAATGTATGTTGTTAAATCTCCATGTGTTTTTGTTTTTTCCTGCTTTCTTTTTGCAGTTGATATCCAATTTCAAAGCCTTGTGATCAGAGAATATGCTTGGCATGATTTCAATCTTCTTAAATTTGCTGAGGTTATTTTTGTCCCAATATATGGTCTATCCTTGAGAATGTTCCATGTACACTAGAAAAAAATGTGTAGTCTGATGTTTTAGGATGAAGTGCTCTATAAGTGTCAATTATGTCTATTTCATCTAATGTGTCATTTAGGGCTGCTATTTTGTTATTTATTTTCTGTTTGGATGATCTATCCATAGCTGTCAATGCTGTATTTAGGTACCCTAGTATAACTGTGTTTTGGTTAATTTCTCCCTTTAGTTCTGTTAGTAGTTGCTTGGTATATTTCGGTGCACCCGATTGGGGGCATAAATATTGATGGCTGTTATGTCTTCTTGTTGTATAGTCCCCTTTACCATTATAAAATGTCCATCTTTGTATCTTGTTATCTTTTTCACCCTGAAGTCTGTTTCATCTGATATCATTATGGCTACACCTGATTTCCTCTGGATACCATTTGCTTGGAGTGTCAATTTCCAACCTTTCCCTTTGAGTCTATGCTTGTCCTTGTAGCTGAGATGTGTCTCTTGGAGACAGCATATGGTTAGGTTTAGTTTTTTGATCCAATCTGCTACTCTGTGCCTTTTTATTGGTGAGTTCATTCCATTTACATTTAGGGTGATTATTGATATGTGAGGATTTCCTATCATTCTATCTTTAGTTTTCTGGTAAGATTGTATCTCCATGGTTTCTTTGCCTTTTTGTTGTTGTCTATTCTTTCTGTGTGGTGGTATTCTATGATGTTTCCCTCTGTCTTTTTTCTTTTATTACAGTATATATTTCAGTTCTGGATTTTCTTTTTTTTTTTTGAGTGGTTACCATTAAGTTTATGTAAAAATGTTTGATATTTAGAATATTCCATTTTTTTCAGCATGCTTACTTTCTCCATGCCCATATTCTGTTTCAGACCTTTGTTCTCCCCCTTTTCATGTTATGGTTGCCACAAATTGTCCCTGTTGATGGTGGTCAAATAGCCTCCTTTAATATTTCTTGTAGTGCAGGTTGTGTATTAGAAAATTCCCTCAGCTTCTGTATGTCTGGAAAGGTCTTTATTCCTCCTTCATATCTAAAGGATATCTTTGCTGGGTATATTATTCTTGGCATCTCTTTCAATAGTTTGAAAATTTGATTCCACTCCCTCCTGGCTTGTAGAGTTTCTGCTGAGAAATCTGATGATAATCTAATGGGCTTTCCTTTGTAGGTTACAGTCTTCTTTTCCCTGGCTGCCTTGAGGATTCTTCCTTTGTCATTGATTTTTGACAGTTTCAATACAATGTGCCTTGGAGAAGGCCTGTTGGGGTTGAGGTAATTAGGTGTTCTATTTGCTTCTTTGATTCGAGGATCCAGTTCTTTCCACAGTTTGGGAAGTTCTCATCGACTGTTTGTTTGAATATAGTCTCTGTTCCCTTCTCTCTTTTTTCTCCTTCTGGTATCCCCATTATTCTTATATTGCTCTTTCTGATGGAGTCAGAAAGTTCTTGTAGAGTTCTTTCATTTCTTTTAAGTCTCAAGTCTCTTTCTTCTTCCATCTGTGTAATTTCCAGGTTTCTATCTTCGATGTCACTGAATCTTTCCTCCATCTGGTCAACTCTACTTCCTAAGCTGGCTGTTTCATTCTTAATTTATTCTATTGAGTTCTTAATCTCCAAAAATTCTATTTGGTTCTTTTTTCTAAAATTTCAATTTCTTCGGTAAAATGCTCATGTTATTCTTTGATTGTGTTTCTGAGTTCATTAAACTGCCTTTCTGTATATTCTTGCATCTCATTGAGTTTTTTCAGAACTGCAATCTTGAATTCTCTGTCATTTAAGTCACATATTTCCATATCTTTAACTACATTTTTGGAGACTTTTCATTTTCTTTCTGAGGTGTCTTGTTGCCTTGGTTATTCATGGCAATTAATGACTTATTATTTCTCTTCCTAGACATCTACAGGAGTGGGTTCTGCAACAGGTTGATAGGAAGAGGTCTTTCTTTTGTTTTCCAATATGTGTTGGTAGAATGTTTTATTTTCTCTCCGACTGCAGTCCTTTTTCTCTTCACACTGTACTGTTATGTTTTCTCTGCACTATTCCAGCTTCTCACACAATGGAGCTATTCCATGGAAGGTGGGCTTCTCCTCTGTTAACAGTTTACCTGGGTCATAGGGCGCCACGTCCCTGTGGGGATGCAGAGAGCTTTTGAAGTTCCAGAGCTCTTCCTGCCCCAGATTCAGAGCCCATGTGTTTCAGCAGTTCTGTTTACTCCTGCATGGATCCACCCCAATAGGTGGGGACAGTGGTGGGGCGAGTTGTGAGAGGTGGTCCAGAGCAATGGCGGTGACCACCACCACAGCTGGTCCTGCTTCTACAGCTCCCTCCCTTTTGCCGGAACTAGTTGGGCTGCGAATCTGTGTCTGCAGACCACACTACTCAGAACATCAAATATTCTGTTCTTTTGATGTGACACTGCTACTGTTCCACTTCTAGCACTGGGTAGGAGAAGGCATGGTAAGTTCTGGGAGGGCAGGGAGGGGGCGGCTAGTCTCAGTGCCTAAGGCTTCTGGTCTTTGCGGCAGTGAGGGCTTAAACCACTGTTTTCAGCCTTGTTCCCTCAGTCTTTGCTCTGAGGTCTCTGCCGTGAGTGTTGGGTTCAGCCATGTTATATGCTGTCCCCTCAGCCATGTGGGCCATGAACGGAACCCTAGTAGTCCGAGTTCTTCCCTGTTCTGCAGCTGCGGTAGTTCTGGGATGCAGCCAGCTTGGAGCACTGAGCTAAGTCTGCATCCTGTACCCGCGTGGCTCAGTCTCCTCACTTCTCCTTTCCCTCCGCCCCTGCTCACTCAGTTTGCCCATTAGGTGAATTCAGTAGTGAGCCTCTTCATCTTGCCTGCCTGCTGTGCAGGGAGTCCTTTGTGGAGTTATAGCTGTTTAATTTGTTGTAAATTCCAGGGGAGATTTCCAGAGGCTCACCTCACGCTGCCATTTTGATGACATCTCTTCTTTTCTTTTTTTATTAAAATTTATTGGGGTGATATTGGTTAGTAAAATTACGTAGGTTTCAAGTGTACAATTCTGTAACACATCCTCTACATATCACGTTGTGCATTCACCACCCAGAGTCAGTTCTTCCATCTTAATGGCACATTAGAGTCTTCACTATGCATTTCTTAGTTACTCATCCAAATTGAGGATATAACATGGTTGGGAGAGGATAGAAGAGGATTATTTAGGAAGCTGTGTGTGTTTTTACCTCCATGTAGTTCTCCCCTCTCTTCTCATTATACTCGTGCTCTTACTTAAAAACCTAGGAAAGTGGACTCTAATTGTTCCACTTAGAGAACTTGGTATATATGGCCTGTAGCTTGGAACACGCATAAACTGGTATCTGACTCACTGGCTAGCTACTGTCTGAAGCTAGTGGTCAGTGATTTAAGATTAGCCACTGCAATACATTCAGTCTTTACTATGACCCAGTCTCAAAGCAGAAGCTGTTTCTCAAAAGATGAAGAGTTATTTGTAGGGGTGATATAACATTGCTCCAAAATGCTAATTTCTGCACTGTGATCTACCTATATCAGCCCACCAAAAAACTCCTTACCACCATCCTTTGTGTCACAGATATTGCAAGGACCATTTGATCTGCTGCAACCATTTGTTCTGAGTGGTGAACCAGGAGTGTAGATTGTACAGTAGCCTGGAACTATAGCAAAGCTGTCTCTTGTTCTGGGTCCACTCAAAACTGGCAGCATTTCAGATTTCTTAACAGATGAGTAGAATCAATATACCAAATGAAGTAAATATTTCCTAAAAATTCAAAAAGGCCCACTAAGTAATATGCTTCTTTCTTAGTGTAGTACCAAGTGTGATATCCTGTGGATTGGAGAGGTGATTAGGGTCCCTGCAGGTTAGATTATGATAGTGGCTGGAGAGATTTTGTAGCCTTGAAGTAAAAGAGTAAATGTGCCATATATCAATATTGGTTCATTAATTGTAACAAATGCACCGTACTGATGTAATAAATTAATAATAAGGGGAACTGTATGAGGAGGTTTATGGGAACTCTCTCTACAGCCATGCTGGTAAAAAATGGCCTTAGATACCTTTGGGAAAGGTATAAGGAAAAATTTACGGTGTAAAAATTTGGCTGTGTAATAATGTCTTCCTCAAAAGTACTTGGCCTCCTCTATTCCAGAGGCTTTGTGCCTATAAACTGACAAAGTTTGGAACTGTTGATGGGGCTATGATTCTTTCATGTGATTCAAATCATATTTCTCATCCTTAGACCTAGAGCTTTTCCATTTAGACAAATCAAATAAGATTTTAGTAAGCTGCCAACCTATGCCAGTTTTAGGGATGTTCTGATCAACTAACCAACACCAAAGATCTCTGATTATGCTTTGGCTCTGTTTCTTGTTATGGTGACTGTGCTTGCATTGTCTTTGGTGATTAAAAGCTGGTTCTTCACCCCTGCCACCCAGGAGCCAATCAACTCCATTGTATTTAGGGAGCTCAGTATGATGGCATTGGTTCCTACTGTAAGTCCAGTTCTACAGTGGGTAACCACTTTGCCTTGTATAAGTACTTTATCACAGGTGTCTACACGTGATGATTAAGTATCTGATTTACTAATGCTTTCCTTGGACTATAGGTGTCTCCTTCACAAATGGAAATAGGGCCATTGATACTTTTATTCTTATCAGATCAGAGACCAATTCCAGATATCTTAGAACCAATTATGAGGACTCATTCCTGAGGTCCTGTTTCTCTGGAATATTTTTGTCCAATATAAATATAATGTGAGCCACAAATGCAAGCAATCTCTGTATTGTTAAATACTTAGCAGCCACATTGAAAATGTAAAAACGGCAAAGTTAATTTTAATAACTTATTTCATTTAAATCAATATATCCAAAATATTACTATTTTAACATGTAGTCAATATAAAAATGATTAGATACTTTTATTTTTGTTACTGTCTTTGAAATCTCATTTGTGTTTTATAAATACAGCATATCTCAATTCTGACTGATCACATTTCAAGTTGCTCAATAGCTACATGTAGCTAGTGGTTACTGTATTGAACACCACATATCTAGAACTCCTACCATTAGTTTAGAGAAGCATAACAACATAAACGATATAGAGTAAGGGATTTTATCTAGGGACTCCTACCTTGCACAATTATGGAAACTGGAATAGGCATTTCTGAGATGCTGTTGTCTCTGCATCTGATGTTGAAAGTGAAGGCCTTAGCGCTTAGCGTTAGCTACCAGTCAGATCAGCCACAGAGAGGAAAGCTGGATATATGCAATACCCAGGATAAGGAACATACTGTGATGAACTGGAACCAACACTATTCTTTTTTTGTTTCCAGCTGCTGCAGGGGAAACATGCAGAAGAAGCTGTAACCCTTTACCACAGACCTTCACACTCACCTGGCCCAGGAACTTAAGAAGCTCGAAGGAGTCATCAAAGTGAAACTGCAGAACAGTGAGTATAAGTGTGATATGCTACAACGCATAGTACTCTACGCTACTACTCTTCTAAGTGTAAAAAATATGGCTGCTGCTTTACTTCTGCCTTCCAAATTCGTGCAAATATCTCTTGTGGCCAATATGAAGATAAAACCATATAGTACAGGAAATTTTGGAAACTGTTTCCAGCCTGGCTAAGGCAAAACAGTAATAAACCATTACAAATATGTTACATCAAAAAATTAAAAATAAACAACAAATTGATAAATAAAATTTATATGAAATATCACAGGAAAAGTTAATATTCATAATTTGTAAAGGACTCTCCCTAGTCATTTTCAAAACAGTATTAACCACCAATGAATAAATTGAACAATGGTCATTTTCAGAATATAAAATAAAGCCAATGAAAAGTCACAAAAACAGAGTCTTGTTTCTAAGACAAAACCGCAAGTAAAAATATATAACTAACAATTTTGTCTTTTTTATAGTGAAGGTGTTGTGAACATGCTATCATACATTACTGGGTGGCATAAAGCTGTTGTAAGTTTAACCAAATATAATTTTGTAAAATGCCTCATAGCTTTTAGATGTTCTACTCTTTACTGTAGTAATTACATTCACATTTGTTATTCATATTTTAAAATGTGTAAAATTTACAAATATCCAAAATAAGAAAATAATAACCACATAAAATAATTTTAAGAATTATAAAAATTATAAAAGTAAAAAAAAAAAGCTAGATACATCACTATGTATATAATTACAGTGTGATCCCAATTTTTGAAATAAACATTATGAAGTCTTAGTTTTCCAATTGGAAAAAATCTTGGAAGGAAATATTTTAAGAAGTTAACAGCTACTGCTGCTTGGTTATGTTTAATTAATTTATTATGCTTTCCTCTTCTTTCTAACATTTTTAAAATTAGCATGTGATGTTCACTAAATTCTAAAAACTAATCAACATCGTTAAAATGTTTGTATTAATTTAATGCCATAGTTTTCTCAAACTGGAATTTACCATATATTGTTACAACCACCCCTTCCTTCCTCCCTCCCTCCCTCCCTCCCGCCCTCCCTCCCTCCCTCTCTGTCTCTCTCCCTCCCTCCCTCCCTTTCTTTCTTTTTTTAAATAATGGATCATAGGAAATGCTTTAGTGGATACTCCCAATAAGTTTTCTAGAGTGTACCAATTTACACATCTACTGCATTTTATGAGGATTCCTCTTGCTCTGCATTCTTGGTAATAGTATTGTTAGTCTTTTCATTTTAGCCTTTCTTGTGGGTGTGTAGTTCACTAGTGTTAATTTGCACTTTGCTGAGTAGTAATTAAGTTGATCACCTTTTCATGTGCACATTGATAATTCACATATTCTCTTTTGTGATGTATTTTTCAAGTATTTTGTCTACTTTTATAGTGTTGTCTTTTCTTGTGGGAGTTATTTAGTGGATACAAATCTTGTCTCATGTGTATGTATTGCAAAAACTTTTTCCTGCTCTATACCTTGCATTTTCATTTTCTATTTTTTTAAATGAAAATAAGATCTTAATTTTAATGCAGTTCAGTTTATCAAGATTTTCTTTTAGGGTTAGTGCTTTTCATGGTCAGTATCCTATTTAGGAAATCTTTGCCTACTCCACGGTTATGAAGACATTTTTGTATGTTATGTTCTAGAAGCTTTACTCTTTGATCTTTTACATTAAGTCTATGATCCATCTGATTTATTTGATTTTTGTGTATTGTGTGAGGTAGAATTTAATGTTTATTTATTTTTTCCTAAGTGGATAACCTTGGTTAAACATCATTTATTTTGCAGATTCTGTTTCATTGCAATAGTAATGGTGCCTTAAGTTGGATGATTATGTATGTGTGGATCTTAATCTAGACATTTTATTCCACTGGTGTCTTTGCTTATTCTGCATCTATATATCAAATTGTTTTGAATACTGCCTCATAAGTAGTCTTTAGATCTAGCAGTATGCGTCCTTTAACTTAGTTCTTTTTCAATTCTTTTTAAGTGAAATATAATTGACAAATAACATTATATTAGTTTCAGGTATAAAACATAATGATTCAATATGTGTATATATTGCAAAATAATCACCACAATAAATCTATTTAACATCCATCACCATGCAGTTTCAATTTTTTTTTTTTTTTTTGCGATGAGAAATTTTAAGATCTTCTCTCTTAGCTACTTTCAAATATAAAATACAGTATTATTAACTACGTAACCGTGCTATACATTACATCCCCAGGACATATTTTATAACTGGAAGTTTTTACCTATTGAACACCTTCACCCAATTCACCCCATCCCCATTCCCCCTGCCCATACCCAACCTCTGACAACCATCAATCGTTCTCTGTATCTATGAGTTTGGATTTTTCTTTTTTTTTATTCCACATAAAAGTGAGAGCATATTACATAATTTTATCTTTCTCTGACTTATTTCATTTAGCATAATGCCATCAAGGTCCATCTATGTTGTTGAAAATGGCAGGATTTCCTTCATTTTTGGCTGAATAGTATTTCATTATTATATATTTATTATATATATAATATATTGTATATATATTTTATATATTATGTATAATATATAATAAATTATATATTATATATAATATATTATTATATATATTATGTATGTAATATATATATAAATATTTAACCACATTTCTTTTTTCATTCATCCATTGATGGACACTCAGGTTGTTTCTGTGTCTTGGTTATTGTAAATAATGCTTCAATAAACATGGAGGTACAGATATCTTTTTTTGAATTAGTGTTTTCATTTCCTTTGGATAAATACCTAGAAGTGGAATTCCTTGGTCATATGGTAGTTCTATTTTTAATTTTTGAGGAGACTATATTGTTTTCCATAATGGTGAACATAATGGTTCTCTTTTGTCTACATTTTTGCCAACACTTATTATTTCTTGTCTTTTTTATAACAGTCATTTTAATAGGTATTAGGTTTTATCTCATTGTGCTTTTGATTTGCATTTCCTTGATGATTAGAAATGTCGAGCCCTTTTTATGTACATGTAGGTCATCTGTATATTGTATTTGTAAAAATGAGTATTCAGATCTTCTGCCCACTTTTTAAGTCAGTATATATACATGTATATACACACAAGGGATGCCAAAAAATGTATACACATGACTTCTATTAATCTTTTGTTATCAGTACATATTATTAAAATTTTAATACAATTTTATCCTTTCTCAAAATGTGTATGTATTTTTTGGCAGCCTCTGTATATACATATATTATATATATTATATAATATATAATATATATAATATAATATTATATAATATATAATTATATATGATTATATAGATATGATTTACAAATATTTTCTCCCATTCACTAGGTTACCTTTTCTTGTTGATGGTTTCCTTCGCTGTGCAGAAGTTTTTTTAGTTTCATGCAGTCCCACTATTTTTTTCTTCTTTTCTTGCCTTTACTTTTGGTTTCAAATCCAAAAACTCATCACCAAGATTGATGTCAAGGAACTTACTACCTATATTTTCTTCTGGAATTTATGGTTTCAGGTCTGATATTTAAATCTTTAATCCATTTTGAGTTGACTTTTGTGTATAGTATAAAGTTACAACCATTTCTGACATTTAATGGACTAATCCTTTAACTTCTTATTAAATTTTTATGCAAGTATGAATATCTGTACAATTTCCCCCATTACTTTAGCAATTGCCAATTCTTTCCTTATGTGTGAAACTCCATTAAAATATATGTAAAATTGTATAAAGATACCAGATTTCACCATATATGAAAAGACTGGGAGAAGAGGGAAGAGTTATTTTCAGTATACTCGTATATAGTCTGAAGTCTTATATCTGAGTAAATGGCTTAATTACAGTGAATGCACAAATACATTGAGTGATTTTAAGATACAGAAAAAGCACACAGAAATGCAAAATCATGAGTACAGAGCACGATACTAAACTGTTTAGAACTCCCAAATCAATTTGTTCACACCCTTGCCTCTATAGTTTATCACTCTGCCATACTATTTTATCATGGTCCAAATGTGGATTTATCTCACTCACAAGATAATCTTGTTATAGACAATCTAGTTATTGAATGTCTTCAAGAAAGAACAATCTTGTTAATAGCTGTTTGTGTCACTTCAAATCCATCTTATAACTAGAGCCCAGCTCTCTCTATAGACATACCAGGAGTGCTAAAAAAATGTATATACATGACTTGTATTTAATGTTTGTTATTGGTACATATTGAGTATACAATTTTAATACAGTTTTGTCCTTTCTTAAAATGCATATACATTTTTTTGGCAACCTCTGTATATATATTAAAAACAAACAAACAAAAAAACGAAAACAAACAAACAAACAAAAACACTTTCCTTCCTGAAACTGATGATTACTCTGTCTAGAAATCATAGTGTTTCATAAAAAACAAACAAAATGTTGCTCAACTCGTAAAGCATTCTCAACTTTTTTGTTTTCTTTTCCCAAAAAAAGAAAAGAAAGAAAGACTTGATTGACAGAGGATTTATTCCAACAGCCAATGTCTTTCTTACTTAGAAGCAAATAAAAGCACATTTTTATAGCATTTCTTGAGCAGAAATATCCTTTACATCAGACTGATAAGAAAAAATAACTATTTTCGGAAACATCTTCTCTATATAAACTTAAATGCTGCTTACTTTCATCACTGCCATGTATTTTCTACCTGAAATAAAAAGGTACATTCTAAGGTTATTCATAGAAAGAAAAGGCCTATGTTTAGTATCAAAGGAGAACTTCAAATTTGATCTTTCAGATAATCCAAAAGACAAACTACAGTTCCACAAGGAATACTTCCCCAGATAAGTTTACTTACTGTCAGGATAAATGGTGTATTTGAAGAAAAGAGTAATAGCAGGTGTGAGTGTAGAAACTGTGATTTTGATTCTGTGTCAGGGATCACAGGGAAGGTCTGCAGTTAGCACACAACAGAGGCAATTAGTTCAAGTTCAGAGTGAGATAGAGGAACACAAAAGAAAACACTCTAATAATAAGTAGAGAGTTTCAAGAAAGCACTGCTCCTGACACTACCAATGCATGCTGCTGGTTCTGTTCCATTTGGACTTAGAGCCCATGTTGCTGACGTTCACAGTTGCTTCCTACTTTTTGCTCCTGAAGCACTTTGAACATGTGTGTATTGGCTCTTTTATCTCAGTGCTTTGTTTATGATCACCTGGATGACTCAGACATGAAAACTAATAATTTCAGTGAAACTGTCTTGTTCTTCTCTGTATTCTTAACACCTACCTAGCATTGGATTAGTCAGTCTATTCTTTAATAGTTCTTTGTGTAAATTTGTTTTTCTTTATTTTAAATAATAATTGACTTGAAGGTGAGGTTTTCTTCATTTCCCTTGAATAGGTGAGAGGGATGAGGTGGAAGCCTACCTGAGAAGAGAAAGATGTAATATTAATTAAGGCTACCAATCAGAATTTTGTCTACGTGAGTAAAGGATCTCGGTGAGGATGAGAACTGAATTGTTTAGGCAAAGGGAAGGGATTTGGAGGCTTATTAGAGAGGAGATATAGCAGATGGCAGGACAAAATAATTTTGGGGGGGAGAGATTAAGAAATTCTAATGGGAAAGGTAAGTCTCTGTTATTTGGTGTATAGTGTAAATTCTCCTACTTATTGTCATAGGGAATCTTCTGTAAAATATCTATATTGATACATTTTGAAACTGGAATTGCTGGAGGAGTTTCATCTAAGTACCAAGTCTTGCGTCAAAGTGGGTGTTGGATAAGAATAGAAGCAATCCATAGGAACATAGTTAAAGCAAATTTATAAGGAGTAAGTAATATAGCTCCTTGGTGAAGTTGGCTATTAAATAAATATAAAATTGTGAAAACAATTACTAAATTTTTAATAGTAGTTAACATTTATTGAGTATGCATTATGTATTAGGCATATGCTAAGAATTTCCTATGCATTATTTCATTTAATTTACACAATAGGCCATTGTGGTATTTTGCTATAGTAATGGTCCCAATGACACACCACTCCCATTTGTAGTCCCTTTCAACACTGACTCTAGCTTTGGAAGTATGGCATCAGCATATTGGATGGAAATAAAGACTTGATACGTACTTGGACATTGGAGCTTGCAGTGTAGAATGCTGCTGTTATCACAAAGTGAAGCAGACCGGTCCAATATCCTTAAGGATAGAAAGATAATGGTCCATGTGTTATAATAGTGAAACAATTGGAAAAATTATCAGCTGCTGTTAAGTGGGAGATAGTGGCCTGGCAAAGAAGATTTCCAAGTGCCAAGTTAAAAATGCCAATTGACTCTCACAGCTGTAGAGTACTAAATAATTGATACAACCCTAGAGATAAATGCCATTATTGTCACCAATTTACTGATGAAAAATTATGCTTAAAGAGGTAAATTTGCTCAAGGTCACTGCAATGCTATTTGTTTCAAGGCATATTTGGCTACAATTCTGTATTATCCATCACATAATCTATTTAAGTGGGAATCAATTTACAGTATTAATATGAAGTAGTTATATATGGTTAAAAAAATTTGAATCATGAACCATGAAGATAGTATGATGGCAAATTGTCAACATAATGAAAGTGCAAAAGTTTAATATTTCTCATATCTTGTGAACTATTTTATGTGTTATACCCAATGGTATATATAACTTTGCCTAATTCTTTCTATAGATATTTAAAAATATTATTTCTGACATATATGAGTCAACAAGAAATAGTCTTAGATTTATTCATCCTGTCTAATATTTTTCTAGCCTTTCATTCAACTAATACAAACCACTAACACTCTTGTAAGTCACCTTTAGTTTGAAGTACAGCAACAACTACTTAAGTCTTCTTTCTGGCTTCTTTAACTAGTTCATTTTCCTTGTTGAAAGTCTTCATATGAACATCTGAAAACACTATTATTTTAAAGTCACATTTATGCTGAAATATTTTCAACAGTTTCTCTCTGGCCAAATTCTAGAACTACATTTCTCATCAATCTAACTTTTATTTTTCTTATTCTTAAATTACTTCTGTTTGTTTGCCAAATTGGTTTAATTAAAGTTCTTTAGACACGTCTCATTTCCATTCATATGTATGTTCTCTCATCTAGAATGTCATTCCAAATCTTTTATAAAGCCTAACCAGTCATTATTATCTGCAAGCATTTGTAGGAATATTGGCAATAACAAATTGGGTTTATTTATAATACCACCTACATCTAACTGGTTGTATCATCCTGGGCCACTGATTTAAAATTATTACTATTGTCATAGTCATTGTGATGGCAGCTTCCTAAGACACTCTAAATTTGTGCAAAGCCCAAGAGAGAAAAGAAATTATCATTTTCACAGTGTTCAGTATATAGACAGACCTGCTGCAGCATGATTTCTGAAATAATTCATATAAAAAATGTAAACTTTTGTAAATAAAAGGTTTGCTTTAGATCTTCTGTGATTGTACTGCAACAGATACATAGATACACATTAAAATTTCCACCTTCCTAACATTTGGATGTTTAAAGCTTTGTAGTCTAAATATTCCAGGCTTTTTTTTTTTAATAATTTGTCATTGATGAGATGCTGTCAAAGATTATTTAAGATACAAAAGTATATTAAATGAGTATGGTTCATTTAATGGTGAGGTAGAATTAGTTAACGCTACTAAAAAGTTATAGGGGAGTCTAACTTTGCATCGTAATAAATATAATTCAACTAGAAAAAGAAGTTTGTTCAAGACAAAATAAAAAGGGTAAATGTTTCTACATTTCCACATATAAAATAATTACTAAAACTTTCAAAACAACAGAGATTTGTAATGGTATCTCATTTTTCATTACAAAATGTTAACTGAAAATTAATCAAATCAAACTTTAGAGTCCAGTTAATCTAACAATTTGAGACAACATCATTTTTAGAAATAAAATCATGTTTTACATACAATTTTGATAGTAGATTTCTATTCTAATTGTTCATTTATTTTTATATCAAAGCAATGGTAATGAGAAAAGTCTAGGAGTAATGATAGTAATGAATGTGCCTGCTTAATTACTGTCAGATATGAAATGAGTTAGAATTAGCAAACACTTTTTTTTGACTTTTTTTTGTTGTTGTTTTTGTTTTTGTTTTAATTTTATTTTATTAAATTTATTGGGGTGACAATTGTTAGTAAAATTACATAGATTTCACGTGTACAATTCTGTATTACATCATCTATAAATCCCATTTTTTTACTATTTTTAATGTCATTTTTGAAGAGGAAAAGGCAAGGAAGGGGGAAGACAGTGACATAAAAGCAGGATTCATACATAGACAGAGGAAGATAGTTCATTTAAAATATGACCTCTCCAATTCCATTGACTATATTCCCTATGCTATACTCCACATCCCATGACTTTATATATACTATATATTTAATTGTAGTTGACATTCAGTATTATTCAACTTCAGCTTCAGGTGTATTGCACAGTGGTCAGGCATTTACACAGTCTATGAAGTGGTCTCCCTAATAAGTCCAGTGACGATCTGGCACCCTACATAATCTTGTAACAGCTATATATGATGTTAGACAGGTAGTAGAGTGGGTGGGTGGGTTATCACTTTGTGAGTTGGGTAAATGTCTAACTATTGCATTGTTTTGTACGCCTGAAACTAATAAAAAAATTAAAAATATGTCATCACCAAACATTGCCTATACTTATATACAAAATGTCTGTGTCTAGCCCCATCTCTTGCTGCCAAACATATGTTGAAGCCATGCCCCACAATGTGATAGTATTTTGAGGTAATTAGGTTTAGATGAGGTCATTTGAGCAGGGTCCTCATGATGGGATTAGTGCCCTTAGAAGAAGAAACCTGACAACTAATTCTTTCACTAAGCCTTATGAGGATACAAAAGGATGCCAGGAAGAGGGCTCTCCCCCAAAATCAAATAAGCTGGCACCTTAATCTTTGACTTCACAGCCTTTAGAACTGTGAGAAATAAATACCTGTTGTTTAAGCAACCAGTTTATGGAATTCTGTTATAGAAGCCCAAGATGATTAATTCACCTTTTAAGGGTCATAGTTTAAAAATGGAAATAAAGTATTGGTCAACCTCTTGAGTCAGATACTATAATCAATACAACACGCTGGGATAGTATTTTAAATACTGATAGAGAATAAACAATTGACGGGTTTACTGAAGAACAATAGATCATTGTGTTCCATGAAAAAGCAATGTATCTTATTTCAAAATCCTTGGCCCTAGCACAATGCTCAACTCAGAAATATATGTTTTCAAAAAGATTTTGTGAATAAATGAATACATTATATTTCTGATATTGCATATAATATCCAATCTAAGTAAAAATTACTGCCTATTGCTATTCATCAATATTCAAAAAGTTTTTGTCTTTAAAATAGTAATAGATAAACATTCATAACTTCATAACTTACCAATATAGGAGTCCACAATGTTCATTTAAATGTACATGAATGAGTGTGTGTGTAATGTGTTTAAATACCCATGGCTTAATAGTCAGAGAAGTCTTTGTTTCTGAGATCAATTCCTTATATGTATACCTTCCACAGATTGTTATGTTTCTAGAGCCCGCTCTTGCTTTTTTTTGTTATCTTTGTCTCCCTCTGCAAATAACCTAGAAACAACATTTAGAGAGACTATAAGAGATGCCTGATAATTATAACTATAAACTATACACTAAATTATACCAGAAAATACTTTAATGTTTAATTTTTAATGGATATATTTATAATGTTGAACTTTTTTGAAGTAATAACATAGGTACAGAAAAATTCACAAATAATAGGTGTACATCTTGATGAATTTTAACCCAACAAACAAACCTAACATGTAACCTGAACCCATATAAAGGAACAGGACATTGTCAGAATTTCAGAAATCTCCTCATGCTCAACTCATGCCCCAAGGGTCACTTTTCGCTCATTAGTTATGGTCAGGTTTGAAATTTGAGAACAGAATCATTGAGTGTATATGTCTGGCTCAACATTATGCTTGTGAGACCCGTTTATTTGTCATCTTCACTTCACTTTATTGCTATATAGTATAACATTGGATGAATATACAGTACAAATTATTTATACATTCTAGTGTAAATCAACACTTCGGTGGCTTTTATTTTATCCATGTTAAAAGTGTTTATACATGCATAGACATATTTTATATATATATATATTTTAAGTACATATTTTATGGGCATATTTTAGCTTTTACAAATGTTTGTTCATGTTCTTTTACATGCCTTTTAGAGAATATATTCCTGTATATCTTTGGAGAGGAGTTGTTGGTTCATAAGGTATATGTATAAAAATCTTTAGGAGACTTAGCCCAAAGTTTCCAAAGTGATTAGCTCCGATTATACTCCCACCAGAAGCATGGGAGGGTTCGGTCACAGTAGAACTTGGAAATTTTATATAAACTAATTTTAATCTTTATATCTGCCTAACCACAACTGTCTTCTTTCCTACCAGTCATAAGTTAGAAGAGTGTGAATGGGCAAATGGGAATAAGGGAGGGATGCTTTAAACTTCATTAAATTCTGAAAATTGTTCAATAGAAATGTGATATTTTCTTAATATTATTTGGCTGCTTATTAATTTTAAACACTTGATTAAAACAGTGGATCTAATGAATTATTCAAAATGGTTATCTTAATTCCATTTATTTCTTCTCTGTGGAAGACCACACACACACACACACACACACGCTCACCTTTATCTTGATCCTGAGCACTTACCAAGTTAATAAGAGACATTTTTAGTGTTCTACCAAAAGCCCCCACAGAAGGAAAAAAAAACCCAAAAAACAATACATATTCATAAACAAACAGAATTAGAAGTCAGTGTTCTGAAAAAGGAGTGCTTGAAAAACACCATGATTTTCAGCTTTACAGAACATATCATTGTACTCAGTGTAGGAGGTGAAGACAAGAGGCAATTTATTCTGCAGCTGGTTTCGAAATAAACACAGCAAAGAAAGATAAGGAGTGAAAGAGGGATAAATCCGCCAGTAGCAAACTTGATGGACAGACAGGCTGCCATTAACAATGCTGTTGCCTTTGTAAGTACAGAGTGATGTGGAGATACCCTGGCATTTATACTGTAGACATGGTCCTTAAAGATTTTACACCTCCAATTCCTTAGAATTATCAGCTATCTCCAGCCTGTCAGTCATCCAAGCAATCTTAGATTTTTAGCTTGCAGGCCAGGCAGATTATTGACAAAGCAATCCAGGGTGATATAACACACCCTGACAAACAACAGTGAGGGGATTGTGTTTACCACTTTCACTGCACCAATTCAGCTAAATTAATTCTTAACACTGAAAGTAAACTTTCTCTTGACAACCATTCACTCCCTACCAGTATTGTTTTGCTTCACAGACCTAGCTCTTGTGGAGGTGTTATAGTGCCCTGATGCAATAATTTAATCTGGTAGGGACTAATAGAAACAAAGAAGGTATCTGTCTCCACCACAGAGGGCTAATGAGGACATCTGTAAATAAAAACTCTATGTTAGAATCGAGTTAAAGATTTGACATAAAGGCTTAAGGATTTGACGTAAGTATATAAAAGTAGGAGATTTTTAAATTAGGTCTGCCACTCTATCCTAATTCACCCCTTCATCTGTGGAAATTGAGCTCACACAACTCTGCCCATTATGTCCCAAGTCGAAAAAGCAAAGGTAACAAAACAACAACTATAAAACAAAGAGACAAAGAAACAAAACAATTTGATAAAATTCATTCTAGGCTAGGCAGTTTTTTTTTTTAATTGCATTTTTGACCAAAGGCAGTTTTAGAGGTAAACCCTTATGAAAGGGGCAAGGAGAGTTTGGAGGGGGCGAAAAATAACTTTTGAAGGCAAAACATTGACACACCCTTTATTTTAGCTGTTGTTTTGGGTATTGCTAACATTCAAAGCTAATTCTTTGGACTTTGCTAATTTTAAAATATGTTTCATATTAAATCACTTGTAGAAAGCAAGTACCATATGTAATTGCTATGTTAAAATTATTTCTCTGGTTTCATATTTTGAATTTTAAAGCTAATCTTAATAGTATTAGACTAAAACTCACATGTTTTTCATTGAGAATTGTAATGGTGTCATAATTATATGAAAATAGTATGTCTTCAAAGGCTTTTGATTTATCTTGGGATATACATTTATTTACAGAATTGTCTAAATTTCATAAACTTAACATGAATGTTGGCTTTCTTCTAAACTGGAAGTTTAGTATGATTTCTGTGACTAAATAATTTTTATAAAATGCATAAATATATTTGATTACAATATGTTCACATTTTATATACAATCCCAACATAATACATAATTAAGTTTTATAGTCAGCTAAAACATCAAAATAACGAAAAATATGAAAATCAAATAAGTCAAGTGACATTAAAATTGCATCGTCTTAGATCTATCTCATCCTCTTTTCATTTTTGGTGATGTGTAGGTTTTTTTGCTTATGTGTGTAGTTCCTGTCTATCCCTTTAAATCCAACCTGGACAAACATCCCACATTGTGAATAACCTCCAACATCCTGACCTCGCTGCTCTTTCTCATGAGTGCCAAGTTGATTGCCAACTCATGCTTTTATTTCTGTTACTGTCATCCCCAGTTTTTTGCATGATTAGGCTCTTCACAGGAGGAGCTGGAATGTCACCCTCTCCAAGATGCCTTTAGTAATACCCTAATTAAAGTGTCATCTATCATTCATCCTCCATCATCCCTTTATCCGGCTTTATTTTCTTCATGGCACATATCACTACTCAGAAGCATGCCATGTATTAATCTGTTTACTTGTTTGTTACATATTTTCCCCACTAGAATATAAAATCTGTGATGACTATATCTTTTCTTATTGTTGTCACTAGAATCTGTCTACCACCAAATGAATGTCAGCAAAACTCTGTTGAGAGAATAAGGGACTAGTAATGTAAGTGGAAATACATAAAAGATAAATGGTAAAAATATGGGAATTGCATATTTAACACAATTTACCAGATTTACTGTAGAAAGCGAGAGAGAAAAGTCAACACTACTATGTGTTTTCTAACATGGTTACTTAGGAAAGTAGGTAAGATAATATGTAAAACTTATCTATGGAGAATCTGGTAAATTTACCTTTGGGCATATGTTAAGATACCAAAGACCATCTGTATAAAGATATTGTTAAAAAGAAAGGGATTGGAACAGTGGTTCTCAACTAGAGTGATTTTGGTCCTCAGAGTATATTTGAAAATGTGTGGAGTCAATGTTTGTGTTACAACTGAGGGTTGCTACTGGCATTTGGTGGGTAAAGCTCAGAGATAATGCTAGCCATTCTGCAATGTACAGGACAGCTCCAGCTCCCCACAATAAAGAATTGTCCAGCCCTAAATGTCAATAGTGGTGATATTGAGAAACTAAATTAGAAATACGGATGGATAGATGTGAGACATCTATATAGAGATGGTTGATGAAATGAGAGTGGATAAACTATCCAAACAGTGACTGCAGATAGATAATAGGAGTAATAAACATCTATTTAACAGTTACTGTCTGTCAGGAATAGTTCTAAGTTAATTTTATATATATTAACTTATTTAATCTAAAAGCAACCATGTAAGATGGAAGTTACTTATCACAATTTTACAGATAAAAACATTAAAGCACATAAAGTGAAGCAACTTTCTCAAAATCATGAAGCTAGAAAATAGTAGAACTAAGATTCAAGACCAGATAATTAGATTCTACAGGTCCAATATAACTTTTGCAAATTTCTGTCTTATATAATACAAGTGGGGGGAAAAAAGTCAGCAAAGCAGATATAAAAGAAATGGGTTGCTGAGAAAGGAATCTGAAATTGAAGAAGCCCAAAAGTATTTCTAAAAGCAGCTATCCCATGGTGTCACATGTTGAATTGAACAAAGAGAATGTTATTGGAATTGTCAAATGGTCCCTGGTGAACTTCTGGGGAACAATTTCAGTCAAGGGCAGGTAGTAATAGCATTCATAACAAGTGGATGTCTGACTAGTTCTGAAGGGAATTTATTGTAATTTGAGGGAGTATCAGGATTGAGGGAAATGTTTGAGCTCAGGAATCTTTGTCTTGAGAAATAGAAATGAAGATCGAGCGTTAAATGTTTTGGATACAAATTTAGCCTTTGAGGGTGCAGGAAGCTTGAACAATCCTGTGGAGAGCGTTATAAGAGTCAACAGGAAGTACATTTTTAAAATGTGAGGCAAATGCCCAGCATGAGTTTGTAAAAATCCCAAATATCCACTTTTCTCACTTTTTCTATAAAGTTGTAACTCATAGTGGGTATTGTCTGAGATTGGCCTTGACATGGGATATGATAAAATGTAACTGACATAGGAACATCTCAGTTGGGTCCAATTTCATTGTTGAAATGACTGGTTATAGAATGAGATGGATGGGAAGATGGTCTAGAGGAGTTGGCTGGATAAGGTCAAAGCTCTGGGTCTTGTTTTGAGAAATGAAAGTGAGATTAGGATACTGAGAGTTCAGAAATGGACAGGACAGTAGCTCAGAATACACAACTTCCATATTTTTTTAAACTAAAAGTAATAACTACGAAGAATTGTTATGTAAAACTCATATAACCCATTAAAACAAACAAACAAACAAAAAACTTTCCTCTATGAGATTTGTGGATAAGAGAATAGTTTAAAAGTTTGATCTTGATCTTGATCACTCCCGTTAAAGTTTTGTTCTCTGACAAGCAGCATTCTCATCACCTAGGTGGGCATCACCTATTAGAAATGCAGAATCTTAGGCCACATCCCGGTTCTACTGAGTCAGTCTGCCTTTAACACGATGCTCTAAGATTCTTATACCATTAAAGTTTTATAAGCACTTATCTAGATTACTGATTTTTCTTCTGCTTTTTTCTATATACAATGAAATATTATGTGAATCTACAGTAGTCTAGTTAAATTGCAGATAGGGAAACCTCTCAGAAGTTTCTAGTGTTCTGCAAAATGCAGTTTGCAAACCACTGGTTGAGGGTTTTTCAATTATGGACTCACATATTGTAATCTGTGGCACCGTATTTGCTATGAGACATTGGCCTGGCTACATGCTACACTGAGTTTCCTTCCTTCTTGATCACTGAGTTTCCTTCCTTCTTGATCAAGTCAGTTTATAATTGACTTTCTGCTGATGAAATCTGAGTTTCTCTTTCCTAATGTAACAGAGCTATTTGTTAGACTTTAAAGCTATATGTAAATTGTTTTAATTTTAACTGACCTCTAGACTTCATGTGCATTTCAAAAGTTTCCCCTTAATGGCTTCTGTCTGTTCCAGATCCAATCCAGAGAACCACATTGCATTTAGTTATCATGGCTCCCTAGTCTCCTCTGGTCTGTGAAAGAGTCTCAGGCTTTCGTTGTTAGTCATGACCTAAGTATCTTGCAGAACTCTCTTGAGGAGTACTGGCTAAGTATCTTGCAGAACTGTCACCCAATCTATGTTTATCTAATGTTTTTCTCAGAGTAGTCTGGTATTGTAAATTTTTGGAAAGAATACCAGAGAGGTGAAAATCCCTTCTCATCACATCATGTAGGGGAACGTGACATCCACAGGACATCAATAATGTTTACCCTCATTGCTTGGTTTAAGATCGTATTTGCCAGGTTTCTCAACTGCAAAGTTACTGTTTTTCTCTTTCCTTAGCCTGTTATTTGGAAATGAGTACTTATGTCTCAAGGGTGGGGGCATTAAGTGCTACTTCCTAGAAGATTGATTATCATGTATGCACATTTTTAATTTATTTTCTCACAAGAGCTTTGTATTAGGCAGTGAGTTCTGTATTTGATAGGTGGCTTCTTGAATGTAGGAAGTTTAACTTATATCTCTGCATTTCTAGGATTAAACAAAATGCCTGGGATGCAGTATCCATTTCATAAATGTTCACTTTTTAAATAAGCTAGTTATTTTCCTATAAATAAAACTGACACAGATCACATGGACTTTCTGTTTCCAAAAGATTCATTTTCCTCAGGTACTAAATTTAAAAGGTTCATTGTGAACCAGAATTTTGAGTCCATAATGAGCACACTGGCCAAACTATTCCATTAAATCCTCAAAACTTGCCCAAGTTAACCTTTTTGTTAGATTTTATAGTTTGGTATTTACTGCTTTATACAATGTACAACTAGGAACATTGACTTAACAGTGTGTTGCTATAGCAACTAAAATATAAACTATATGTCAAATAATTAAGTATAAATAACCATAGAAGATTGATATGAATTTCACTGAAATAGTGCATCTCCTTATATATGCATTGTACCTAAATATATATCTTTATGTAGAGGGATCCATGTAATGACCTGTTTTAAAAAGTTACGGCCAGTGCTTCATTCTTAAGTGTAATGATAATTAATTTACAGACTTGTTCAGAAGTTATAATAATATATTTTAATGGTTGTAGATTTTGGAGTTCTAACTATTAATATTTTTCCTACATTGACTATTTTTGAAAAATAAAATGATAATGTGTATATATATAAATATATATGTATATGTTTACACATACACACACACACACACACACACACACAAACACACAGTGCCAAAAAATGTATACACATTTTAAGAAAGGAAAAAACTGTACTAAAATTGTAACACTCAATATATACTGGTAATAAAAGATGAATACAAGTCATGTGTATACATTTTTCTGACGCCCTGGTATATCTATACAGTAATATAAGCCATGGCATGTTTCTTTATCCATTAGTATGACATATGTAAATATATACACATGTAAATACACATATGCCTTCATACAAATAAAACTGAAAAACAAGATGCCTTTCTTTATCACAGAGTAGGATATAGGAAATCTCTCTATGTAGCACAAGGTTAATCTAGGGGAAAGTTTGCTATTAATCTGACCTCTGAGTAATTTTCTAGTATGATCAGAAACAATGAAAAATGCTATAAGTCCTTTTAGCGCAATATATTCTTGAATTGATTACCAATGCTTACAGAAAAGGAAACGGGCTGTGTTGTAACAATGATAATTTGTATGTTTCATTATTTATAAGGATACAACAGTTGGGTTTCTAAAAATCTTACCATAAAAATATCTCAATCTAAATCTCTGTGATATACAGTAAAGCTACTTCATCTGCTTCCAGCTGTGCAGCATAAACCCTTTCATTAGTACACGCCTTCACTTAAGGGGATTGCTTTAACAAAGGGATTTAGCACATCATTGTGACTTTTAGAGTTAAGAGATGACTGTCGCAAAACAATAAATATGCCATCTTATTAAGATAAGTCAGTTACAGCAGTATTGAGCTGTTTTATATTTGGTTTCTACACAACACATTTCAGTTCCAGCAGAAACCCAGGGATGCACTCCAGAGAAACACATAATGAGGTCAGATGGAAAAATCTTGTCTTGTTTCAGATATGAATTCAATCCATCCTTTCTTTCATGTGAGACAATATTCACAGAAGGAATAGCTGCTGACATGTTTTTAACTTCACTGACACTGAAAATCTTTTCTCCTCAGTTGGTGCTTTCAGCTTCCACCTGAAAAAAAAATATGCAGAATAATATTAGTAGAGATGGCCACACGTTTACAAACTTATTATGTATGTTTATTCACCTTTTCCTATATTCACTACATAGTTGTGTCAATTAATTTTTGCCTTATTTGAAGTATAAATAATGAAAATCGATGCTAGTGTAGGCCATTTTTGTTGTACTGTGTCTTCAAAGCCTGGTCTTGTATATTGGGCTGGAGAGGCAGAATATATAATAGTGGGAAAGGAGGTAAAGAAAAAAAAAATAATGATTTTATATTTTCAAAACTATAGACTTGGCTTTTAGCTGTCACAAGGAGGTTTTTCACTTTAAAAGCAGCCCCTAGATCCACGCTGTGTGATTGTATAGTCAGAACAATGTATCAAGAACTAGTTGCTTATCTTTCATGTAACTATTTGAATAACAACAAAAGAAATAGCTTCACATTATTTGAATTAAGGTTATTTATATTAACACCCTAATTAGTTTTTTCTCTGTACATTAAATGCAATTTTATGCCTAATAAGAAGGAAAACCAGAGTAACCTGAATCCATGAATCAAGTTGTTCATAAGAAAATAGTAGATATCTGATGCAAACATGATCTGTGTTGTATGAAAAGATGCTGTAAATGATTAAAAACTGTAATGCATCTTTGAATGTATGTTCTGTAAAAAAGATGTCCAGTCATAGATTTCTTATGGTATTCCTACCTAATTTATCTTTGCTGTCTTTCTTTCTTTGTGAGGAACATGTTCACAGGGATGAGATAAAAATAAATAAAACCTGGTAAATAAGTATGGTTCCTGCATTCAGCCTAAGACTCTTTATTTGGCCTTCAGGATGCCACCATTCTTGTGCGACACTGCTCTCTTGGACTCTGTGCTTCTTCATCTGCAAAAGAGGTTAAACTGTGTTTTTTAAAGTTTATTTTTTTTTTATTTTTTTTATTTTTTAGAATTAACACTCTATTGTCATTTTTAAAAGAATTCTGATTCTAATGATAGATCTTATTATGTGAATGGAAAACTAAACTATTGAATTGCAGTAGATTATTAAACATACTCTGGATATTAACCCATATTGGATAAATAGCTTTCAAATATTTTATCTCTTTCTGTAGGTTGGTTTTTCATTTGCTTGATAATGTTCTTTGATGAGACACCATTCCTAACTTAGATGGAATCCAGTTTATTTCTTCTTTGTTGCTTGTGCTTTTGTTGTCATTATCTCAGAATCCATTCCCAAATCAAAGGTCATGAAAATTTGCTTATATGATTTTATCTAAGAGTTTGAGATTTTATGTTAAGCCATTCATAAATATTGAGTTAATTTTTGTATATGCTGTGAGGTAGGAGTCTGGCTTATTTTTATTTTTTTTATTTTTTTATTTTTTTGCATGTGAAAATCTAGTTCTTATAACACCATTTGTTAAGAAAAAAAAGTCATTCTTTCCTTCTGGGCTGGTTACCTTTGTTGAAAATCAACTGGCCATAGATTTGTGGATTTATTTATGAACTCTCAATTCTATTTTATTTGTCTCTGTATCTCTCCTATAGCAGTACCACAATGCTTTGATTACTGTAATGCTGTAGTAAATTTTAAAATTGAGAAGTGCAGGTCCTCCAATTTGTTCTTCCTTTTCAAGAATATTTTGGCTACTCAGGGTACTTTGAAACTTCATATGAATTTTAAGATTATATTTTCTATTTCTGCAAAAGGCTGTTAGAATTTTAATAGGAATTTTGTTGAATATATAGACAGCGTTAGGTAGTATTGACATCTCAATGATATTGTCTTACAATCCCTGAACACAAGATGTCTTCTCCATTTTTTTTAGGTCTTCTTTAACTTTTTTCACCATTGTTTTGTACTTTTCAGTATATAAGAATTTTACCTCCTCAGTTAAATTTATTGCTAGGTATTTTAATCTTTTGTGTGGTATTACAAGTGGGATTGCTTTCTTAATTTTCTTTTTGGACTGTCCATTGCTAGTGAAACAATTGATTTATTTGTGTTGATCATGTAACCTGCAATTTTGTTAAATTCATTTGTTAACTTCAGCTTTCTTGTGGTTCTTTGTTTTGCTTTTCTTTTTTCTGTATACAAGATTGTGTCATCTGTGAATAGAAATAGATTTACTTCTTCCTTTGCAATTTGGATGCCTTTTTAGAATTTTTCTTTCCCAATTGCTCTGGGTAGAACTTTCAGTAAAATGCTTAATAGCAGTGGTGAAAGTGGGAATCTGGTTTTATTCCTGATCATAAGAAATAAACTGTTTTGCACCACTGAATATAATGTTAGCTGTGGGTTTTTGATAAATGTCCTTTATCTTATGGAAAAAAATGCCTTTCTTTCAATTCCTAGTTTCTTGAGTGTTTTATTTTTAATCATAAAAGGGTGTTAAATTTTATCACATGACTTTTCCTGCATCGATTGAAATAATCATAGGATTTTTTCTTCATTCTATTAATGTGGTGTACTATATTGATTAATTTCTTTATGTTGACCGTTCCTACCATTCCTTGGATAAATCCCACTTGACCATGATGCATAATCCTTCTAATATGCTTTTGGAATTTGTTTTTAGTGTATTGTGAAGGATTTTATATTCATAATAATTATTATTTGGTAAATTTATTTTGTGTGATATCTTTATCTGGCCTTGTACCAAGGTAACACTGGCCTCATAGAATGAGTTAAGATGTGTTTTCTCCCCTTTTGTTTTTATGGAAGAGTTAGAACAGAATTGCTACAAATTCTTCAAGTGTTTGATAGAATGCACTTGATACTGATTTAATCTCTTATTATAGGTCTCTTGAGATTTTCTGTTCTTTTTGTTGCTTTTTTTTTTAGTCAGTTTAGGTAATTTTTGTGTTTCTAGGAATGTGTTCATTTCATTTTTTTTTGTGGGTGGCTTTTTAACTATCTAATTTGTTGGCACATAATTAGTCATAGTATTCTCATGCATATTTTTGTTTCTGTAAAATTGCTAGTAATGCCCTCACTTTCATTTCTGATTTTAGTTATTTTTCACCTCTCTCTTTTTCCTTGTTAACCGTGCCAGAGGTCTGTCCATTTTTTAAAATCTTTTCAAAGAAACATCTTTTGGTTTCATGGATTTTGTTTCTATTGTTTTTCTGTTCTTTATTTTATTTATCTCTACACTAATCTTTATTATTTCCTTCTTTCCAATAGCTTTGGGTTAAATTTTCTAGATCTTCAAGGTGTAATGTTAGAGTATTGACTTGAGCTCTTTACTCTTTTTGAATATATATGTTCACAACTGTATATTTTCCTGAGTACTACTTTTGCTGCCTCCTCTAAGATTTAATATGTTGTGCTTTCATTTTCATTAGTCTCAATGTATGGTATAATTTCCCTTTGGATTTCTTCTTTGATCCATTTGTTATTAATGAGAATGTTGTTTAATGCCACTTATTTGTTGATTTTCCAGTTTTCCTTCTGTTATGATTTCTAGCTTCATTCCATTGTGAGAGAAGATATTTTGTATGAGTTCAATCTTCTAAAATTTATTGACATTTGTGGTTTAACATGTCAATTGCTAGAGAGTGTTTCATGTGCACTTGAAAATGATGATCTTCCACTGTTGTTGCTTGGAGTGTTATATATATATAACTCCTGGTCTATTGGTTTACAGTGTTGTTCAAGTCCTTTATTTCTATATTGAATTTCTGTCTAGATGTTCTATTATTGAAAGTGATGCATTGAAACCTCAAACTATTAGTGTAGAACTACATATTTCTCCCATTGATTTCATCAATACTTTCGGTCTCTGTTATCTGGTGCATTTATATTTATAATTTTTATATATTCTTGATGATTGGACCCTTTTATCAGATAATGTCCTTCCTTGTTTTTGTTAAGAGTTTTGCATTAAATTATATTTTGCTTGATATTAAAATAACCACTCCAGTTCTCTTTTGGCTACCACTTGCTTTGAATACCTTTTTCCATACTTTCTCTTTGAATGTACTTGATCAGTTTAAATCATATCTTTAAGTCAAATTCAGAGCAGTTTTAGGTTCACAGCAAAATTGAGAGGAAGGTAGAGAGATTTAATTTACCCCTTACCCTACCCATGTATAGCATCCTCCATTTTCAACATCCCTCACTAAAGGTTACATTTGTTAAAAGTGTTGAAATTACACTGACACTTAATAATCAGCCAAGGTCCATAGTTTAATTTAGGGTTCATTCAGTGTTATACATTGTATGAGTTTGGACAAATATATAATAATGTATAAATTGGATTGTTTTTTTGAAAAAAAAAAATCTATTCTGCCAATCACTGCTTTTTAATTTGGAAGTTTAATTCACTTACATTTAGTGTAATTTCAGATAATGAGGAACACTCTTTTGCCATTTTTCTACATGTCCTGTACTTTTCTTTCTTTATTTTTATATTGTTTCTTATTTCGTCCATTGCTGCCTTTTTTAGAGTTCGTGGATTTCTTTTCTTTCTTTTTTTTTTTTTTTTTTTTTGTAGTAAACACACACTATAATTACTGAAGGGTAAAGTTCTGTAAGAAGGGAATCAAATCCAAAAGGAAAGAGTGAGCTGAGAGAAACAATTATAAGCAAAGAAACTGCTAAATTTGTGAAAAAATATCAAGTAATGACTCTAATCTTATGACAATAATGAGCAATTTAGAGTATATTTAAAAACAAGGTAGAACTTAAAACACTATAAAATAGTAGCCAGAATAATGGGTTTGAGTTGATTAATGCAAATATACTATATTGTGTTTGTATTATTCTAGATTAAGAGAATTTTTTGAAATAAAATTGACTTTTTAAAATAACAAGTTAATATTAAAAACAATAGGTGAACATGTAACTTTTCTCTGTTTAATGGAAAGAAAGAAAGACAATTAAATAAGAATCTTGATAAAGTCCACTGATGTCAGGGAAGTATAAAAAAATAAGTAAATAAATAAGTATAGGAAGATGAATATATGTTTGAAAATAAATCTATAAGAAAACAAAAATTAAAATAAAAAATTACAATTTAATGTCAATTATACATTAATAAAGCTAAAATTTTATATGTCTTTTATTCTTTCAGCTTTATACCTTCAGCCTTATTAAATAATTATTTTTAAATTACAAATAAAGTGACCTGTATTGTGGTTATTAGTTTTCACATAAAAAAATCCTTTCCAAACAAACAAAATATAAACAAATAAATTTTACTTAAATAACATGTTTATTTAAATATTATTCAATAATATTTGCTTATTAAATATAAGTACATTTTTACAATTAATGTAAATAGATTAAATATTCCTGGTTAAAATTGAAATTCTCTAATGAGATATAAAATAAATAATGTGCAGCCATTGTATTAGTTTCTCATTGCTACTCTAATAAATTGCTACAAACATTGCTTTAAAACAATATTATAACAATATTATCTTACGGTTCTGTAAGTCGTAAATCCAACATAGTTTCACTGGGTTGAAATCAAGGTATGTGTAGGGGCAGTTCATTTATTTCTGTAGACTCTAGGACAATTTATTGTCTTTTGTAGCTTCTAGATGCTTCCCATATGTTTTGGTTCATGGTCCCCTTCCTCCATCTTCTAAGTCAGCAAAGGCAGGTCAAGTCTTCATATTACATCTCTCTGACTTTTCTTCTATTGCTATAGCTTTCTTTCGCAGATCACAGCTAGATAAGTTTGTCTTCTTTTAAGGAATCATGTGATTAGATTGGGCCCACCCAGATAATCTATAATTATTACCCTTGAAGCAATAATCTTGAGGTCCATAACCTCAATCACATATGCAAAATTCCTTTTGCCATATGAGGTAACATTCACAGATTATTGAAATTAGGATGTGGACATCCGGGCCATTATTCTGCCTACAAAAGCCTTATACTACATCAGAGAGAGTAAATAAAATATCATTATGGAATATTTGTAAACAAAGTGTTAAGAAAGATATATTGGCCCAATACTGACCAAAATAATATTGGTGTCACTGTAATATTATTAGATAAAATATACTTTAATATTAAAGCATTATTAAGGACAAATATAAGTTTTCTCCATTTAACTAAGGTTACAATTTAAGTAGAGGTCTGGAGACGAGTGACGTCATAGGAATGGTGGCAGCTGGGCACACTTTTTGCGTTCTCCTCCGGATCTTATCACAAACAGGACATCTATAACCCATCAAAGGACTTTCTGCTCATCACGCAGAACAGCTAATACATTCATGTAAGGATTACTTGAAGGTGGGCAAATTGGGCAAGCAGGGGTAGAGGGAAGGGAGCGGAGTGAAGATGCGGCTGCATATGTGGCGGTGGAAATGCTGCTGGCATCCACAGCTGCAGAGTCGCAGGGGATCCCAGGACGGAACAGAGAATACAAAAGCCAGGAGGTGGGCTCTTTCCCTGCATCCCACAGCTGATCTCTCCCACCGAGGGGGCAGCATATCCAGCATTTAGGGCAATAACCTCAACTGAGACCTCCAGCTGGGCCCTAGGTCGGACAAAGGACACAAACTCCATACCTGGGCCCCTCAGCCTGCTCTTTCAATCTTACCCCCGCCCTTCCAGAGACTTAAAGTGGCCCCTGAACTGAGGAGTAGGGTCACATTACAGAGGAGACTTAGTGCTCAAGCTCTGGGAAGACCAGTGTACAGCTCTCACCCAGGGAAGAGGCTGGGAAGAGTGTGATTTTTGCTGGGCTAGGAGAGAAGAGACTCCTCCGCCCCCCAGCCACCACCTTTTCTGGCCTGTGGGAAGAGTGTGACACAGCTGGGCTGCGAGAGAGAAGACCCCTCCATCTCCAGCCCCCACCCTTTCTGTCCTGCCTAGGGCAGGGCAATTACAACTGCAGAGGCACACCCAAAGATCAGCAGTAAGCGGCAGATGCAGCTCTGGGCTTTCAGCAGCTCAGAAATCTCCCTCCCGCCACACACACACACACACACACACACACACACACACACACGGAAGAAGTGCCCTAAGACTCAGGAGAACTGGGCACAGGCCTGGTGGTGCTACTCTCAGTGGGCATATGAGCAGGCAAGGGCAGAAACTGCACTGACTTTATAGAAACTACCATCCAGACCCCTCAGCCCCACTCATCTAAATCTGCAGTCCCAACATCACTCTGGGAACCAGGTGACTGGCTCTGCCTGCACAATACACAGAAGACTGTTTGGTACAGCAGAGGACAACCTGGAGATTACTTGGACTTAAGCCAAGACTGGCGCTGCTTTTTTTGGTTTTGTTTTGTTTTATCTTTATGTCTTTGATATCTGTGTCTGAGTTGAGTGTGGGATGTCGGTTGATTTTACATGTGAATGTATTTGATTTTTTTCTTTGTTTTTGTTGTTGTTGTTGTGCTTGGTGATTTGCTTTGTTCTGAAATTGCCCTACCAGGGCCCAGCTTAAGAGGCACAAGATTCAATACACCCAGAGGCCAACTCCAGACCAAACCAGAGTACTACCGGGTTTGACCTACAAGTGACACACCCAGAGGGAATTCTCTACAGGCACAAGAACCCACAGAGGCCAAACCACATTTAAGTGGTCAACCCTCACGCAGCAGAACACCCTGCGATGAGCAGAGCCAAGTCTCAGAACTAGTCAGCCTAGGAGTTAACCCCACTTACTCACAAGTGAAAAGCAATTAAAGATCTTCCTTAACAGGACATATACACAAGAGTCACCTTTGGAGCACATGTAGAGGAGAAGAAGGAAGTAGTGCAAGTCAAATGTAAAGGACACGTACTACATAAGATAACCCAGCAAGAACTAAGAACCCTAGGGGATCTACGTAATACATCGAAGCAAACACAGAGAGTCAGCCAGAATGGGAAACAAAGAAACATGTCCCAAATAAAAGAACAGAAGAAACCTCCAGAAATGGAACCAAATGAAACAGAGGTAACCGACCTATCAGAGACAGAGTTCAGAACACTGATGATAAGAATGTTTAAGGAGCTTAGAGACGACATAAAGAAGGATAGAGAAATCATAATGAACAACCAGTTAGAAATAAAGAACACAATTACTTAAATAAAGAACTCACTTGAAGGAATTACCAGCAGGTTAGATGAAGCAGAGGATCGAATCAGTGACTTAGAAGACAAGTTAGCAGAGATCACCCAAACAGAACAACAGAAAGGAAAAAAAAATAAAAAACAATGAAGATGGTTTAAGAGACCTATGGGATAACATCAAGCGCAACAACATGCGCATCATAGGAATACCAGAAGGTGAAGAGAGGAAGCAAGGGATTGAGAACATATTTGAAGTAATAATATCCAAAAACTTCCCTAACCTGATGAAGGAAACCAACATACAAGCCCAGGAAGTACAGAGAATACCAACCAGGATAAACACCAAACACATTGTGTCCACACCAAGACACATTATAGTTAAAATGGCAAAGGTTAAAGACAAAGAGAGAATCTTAAAAGCAGCAAGAGAAAGACAGAGGGTTACATACAAGGGAACTCCCATAAGACTATCAAATGACTTTTCTACAGAAACATTGAAGGCCAGGAGGGAGTGGCAGGAGGTACTCAAAGTGATGGAAAACAAAGGCCTACAACCTAGATTGCTTTATCCAGCAAGGCTATCATTTAAAGTTGATAGAGAGATAAAGAGCTTCCCAGAAAAGAGTAAGCTAAAGGAATTTATTACCACCAAGCCAGCATTGCAAGAAATACTAAAAGGACTTCTGTAAATAGAAGAAAGATGAAAAAAATCTAACTACAAATTTAAAAATGACAATAACTATGTACCTATCAATAATCACTTTAAGTGTAAACAGATTAAATTCTCCAATCAAGAGACATATGGTGGCTGAGTGGATAAGAAAGCAAGACCCTTGTACATGCTGTATACAAGAGACTCACCTCAGATCAAAAGACACACACAGGCAGAAAGTGAAGGGTTGAAGAAAGATATTTCACGCAAATGGAAATGAGAAAAACCTGGAGTTGCAATAAGTATATGTGACAAAATAGACTTTAAAATGAAGAACATAATAAAAGACAAAGATGGGCACTATGTAGTAATAAAGGGATCGATCCGGCAAGAGGACATAACCCTAGTAAACATCTATGCACCCAACACAGGTGCACCTAAATATATAAAACAAATATTGACTGACCTAAACACAGAGATCAGCAGTAACACTATCATAGTAGAGGACTTCAACACACCTCTGACAACAAAGGACAGGTCTTCCAGACAGAAAATTAATATGGAAACAACGGCCTTAAATGACACATTGGACCACTTGGATTTAATCGATATTTTCAGAGCATTTCACCACAAAGCTGCAGAATACACGGTCTTCTCAAGAGCACATGGAATATTTTCCAAGATAAACCATACGTTAGGCCATAAAACAAGTCTTGATAAATTTAAGAAAATTGAAATCATACCAATTGTCTTCTCTGACCACAGTGCTATGAAATTAGAAATGAACTACAGGAAAAAAACTGGAAAACACACCAATTCATGGAGGCTGAATAACATGTTACTAAATAATGAATGTGTCAACCAGGAGATCTGGAAAAAATCAAAAGATATCTCAAGACAAACGAAAATGAAAACACGACGACCCAAAATCTATGGGATGCCGTGAAAGCAGTCCTAAGAGGGAAATTCATAGCATTGGAGGCCTACCTAAAGAAACAAGAAAAATCACTAATCAACAGTTTATCTTCACACTTAGGGGATCTGGGAAAAGAAGAGCAAAATAAGCCCAAAGGGAGTACAAGGAAGGAGATAATAAAGATCAGAGCGGAAATAAATGAAATAGAAACCAGAAAAACAATACAAAAGATCAACGAACCCAAAAGTTGGTTCTTAGAGAAGATAAACAAAATCGACAAACCTTTAGCCAGACTCATTTAAAAAAAGAGAGAGAGGGCACAAATTAATAAGATCAGAAATGAAAGAGGAGAAGTGACAACAGACCGCAGAAAAACAAAAAAATTTAAGAAAATACTATGAGCAAACTATATGCCAACAAACTTGACAATCTGGAAGAAATGGACAATTTTCTAGAGGCGTACAACCTTCCAAGGCTAATGCGAGAAGAAACAGAAAACCTGAATAGACTGATTACCACCAGGGAAATTGAATCAGTAATCAACAATCTCCCAATAAACAAAAGCCCTGAACCAGAGGGCTTTACAGGTTAATTTTACAAAACGTTCAAAAAATAATTATCACCTATTCTCCTCAAGCTCTTCCAAAAAATCCACAAGGAGGGAAGCCTCCCAAACACTTTTTAAGAAGCCACTATCACCCTGATCCCCAAATCAGACAAAGACACCACAAAAAAAGAAAATTACAGGCTGATATCTCTAATGAACATAAATGCAAAAATCCTCAACCAAATATTAGCGAACAGAATTCAGCAATACATTAAAAAGATCATACACCATAATCAAGTGGGATTCATTCCTTGTATGCAAGGGTGGTTCAACATCCGCAAATCAATTAATGTGATACACCACATTAACAAAATGAAAAATAAAAATCACATGATCATATCAATAGATGCAGAAAAAGCAGTTGATAAAATCCAGCAGCCATTTATGATAAAAACCCTTAAGAAAGTGGGAATAGAGGGATCATATCTCAACATAATAAAGGCCACATATGATAAATCCACAGCTAACATCATACTAAATGGGGAAAAGCTAAAACCATTCCCCTTAAGATCAAGAAAAAGGTAAGGTTGCCCAATTTCTCCACTTCTATTCAACATAGTGCTGGAAGTTCTAGCCACAGCAATCAGACATGAAAAAGACATAAAAAGCATCCAAATGGGTAAGGAGGAAGCAAAATTGTCATTATATGCAGATGACATGATACTATATATAGAGAGAACCCTAAAGACTCCACCAAGAAACTATTAGAGCTGATAGATGAATTTAGTAAAGTAGCAGGATACAAAATTAATATTCAGAAATCAGCTGCATTTGTATATACCAATAAAAAAACATCAGAAGGAGTAATTAAAAAACAATCCCATTTACAATTGCTTCAAAGAATATAAAATACTTGGGAATAAATTTAACCAAAGAAGTAAAAGATCTGTACTCAGAAAATTATAAGACACTGAAGAAAGAAATGAAAGAAGATACAAATAGATGGAAACACATACCATTCATGGATAGGAAGAATTAATACAGTTAAAATGTCCATACTGCCTAAGGCAATATACATATTCAACACAATTCCTATCAAACTACCAACAACGTTTTTCACAGAAATAGAATATATAATCCTAAAATTTATATGGGACCATAAAAGACCCCAGATAGCCTCAGCTATCTTGAGAAATGAGAACAAAGTAGGAGGTATAACAACACCTGACATCAAATTATATTACAAGGCTACAGTAATCAAAACAACATGGTATTGGCATAAAAACAGACACATAGACCAATGGAACAGAATAGAGAGCCCAGAAATAAATCCATGCCTATATGGCCATTTAATCTACGACAATGGAAGCAAGAATGTACAGTGGGGTAAAGACAGTCTATTCAATAAATGGTGCTGGGAAACCTGGACAGACACATGCAAAAAAATGAAGCTGGACCACCTCCTTACGCCATATACAAAAATAAATTCAAAATGGCTGAAAGACTTAAATGTAAGATGAAACCATAAAATTCCTAGAAGAAAATATACTAAGAAACTTCACAGACATTATCCGGATTAAGATTTTTACTGATCTATCCCCTCACGCAAGGGAAGTAAGAGAAAAAATAAACATGTGGGATTACATCAAACTAAAAAGTTTTTTCACAGCAATAAAACAAAAAGGGACCCTACTGAATGGGAAATGGTATTTGGCAATGATATGTCTGATAAAGGGTTACTATCACAAATTTATAAAAAAAACTCACTCAACTCAACTCCAAAAAAACAAACAACCCAATTAAAAAATGGGCAGAGGACATGAAGAGACATTTTTCTAAAAAGGACATACAGATGGCAAACAGACATATGAAAAAATGCTCAACCTCACTAATCATTAGAGAAATGCAAATAAAAACCACAATGAGATACCACCTCACCCCAGTCAAAATGGCTATCATCAATGAATCAACAAACAACAAGTTTTGGCGTGGATGTGGAGAAAAGGGAATCCTTGTACACTGTTGGTGGGATTGCAGATTGGTGCAACCACTATGGAAAACAGTATGGCAGTATCTCACAAATCTGAAAATGGAACTACCTTATGATCCAGCAATTCCACTCCAAGGTATCTATCTGGAGAAATCCAAAACTCTAATTCAAAAAACTTTATGCACTCCTATGTTTATTGCAGCACTATACACAATAGCCAAGACATGGAAACAACCGAAATGCCCATTGGTAGATGACTGGATTAAGAAACTGTGCTACATTTATACAACGGAGTATTACACAGCCATAAAGGAGAAAGAAATTTTACCATTTGCAACAACATGGATGGACCTAGAGAACAGTATGTTAAGTGAAATAAGTCAGACAGAGAAAGACAAATACCATATGATCTCACTTATATGTGGAATCTAAAGTAAAGAATAAGTAAATGAACTAATTAGAAACAGTTTTGGAGACATAGAGGAAAAACTGAGGGTTGCTAGATGGGAGGGGGAATGGGGATAAGGGGGAAGGTGAGGGGATTAGAAAACAGTCAGGAACCACAAGATGGCCACGGGGTTTTGAAAATTAATTTGGGGAATGTAATTAATAATATTGTAAAGATTTTGTAGGGTGTCCGATGGACACTTGTCTCGTTAGGGAGACCACCTCAGGGATGATGTAGATGCCTGATCACTGCATTGTACACCTGAAGCTGAAGCTGAACAACAATGAATGTCAACTGCAAGTTTATATATATATATTTACAAGAAGCAGAGTACAGCATTAGGAATAGGGACAGTGAAAATGTAATGGCTGTGTGTGATGTCAGAGGGATAGTGGATGGGAGGAGGGGTTTCACACAGTGTGAGGGATATAAATGATAAACGTCTAAGTATTACTTTGTCTTGTTCACCTGAAACTAATAAAAAAAAAGTCAAATAAGTAGAGATCTCAGTTCAGCTGCTCATCTGCTTCATTAGGCGCAAGGTCTTCCTTTTTGTTTTGCGTGAAGATGAAAGCTCAAATCCCAGTCACCTGTGTCTGTTTTCAGGCCCTTATGTTTTTAGTTATTGTATTTCTTGTGAAATTAAAGCTCTATAAAAATAGTTGTACTGCTTGGCCTACAATTCAGCCTAACACGTGCCTATTTTTTTGAGATCATGTTGGTTCTAAAACATTTTGAGTGTCATTTCCACTGTAATATCAAAGACCCACAGTGTAGGGACTAGCATGTGCCAATTGCCATTAGGACTAGGGCTGTCCCTGAAGGTAATGTGGCAAAACATGAAAAACATGGGATTTGTTTTAGAAGACTAGTTTTAATTTATTAAGTTGATCTCATGAATACTAGCTAATTTCTCTTGGAACTTACCTTATTTTCATTATGGTTGAAATTTGTAATGTAGATCAAGTCACCATAATTAGTATTAATGATGTAAAAGGAGACACTAATATTGATAATATATGGAAGATATACCTCCTACTATGGAAATATATGTGGTGCATATAATGGTTAATAGCATGGCTTCTGAAGTCACCCCGTGTTTTGTTTTTATTTTCTTTTTTGTAAAGAACAATTTAATTTTTTAATGGAATAAAACTTTTCTTTTTTTAAATTTAAGTATGGTTGGTATATAATGTTACATTAGTTTCAGATGTACAATATAACACTTTGATATTTATATACCTTACAATACCATCACACTAAGTGTAGTAGTCATCTCTCACCATGCAAATTTGTCATAATATTATTGACTATATTCCCCTTCACCTTTTTCACTCCTCCCTCCTACCTTATGGCAACCATCCATTTGATCTCTGTTTCTATGAGCCTGTTTTCGTTTTGTTTTATTTGTTCAATTGTTTTGTTTGTTTTAGAGTCCACATATGGACTCTAAAATAAATACCATATTTATGAAATAAGGTATTTATGAAAACATATGGTATTTGTCATTCTCTGATTTATTTCACTTAGCATAGTATTTTCTAGGTCTATCCATGTTTTTTCAAATGGCAAGATTTCAATCTTTTTATTGCTGGGTAATACTGCATTGTGTACTTGTACTGCATTTGCTTTATCCAGTTGTCTATCAGTGGACACTTAGGTTGCTTCCATATCTTGGCTATTATAAATACTACTGCAATGAGCATAGGGGTGCACATATCCTTTCAAATTAGTGTTTTTGATTTCTTTAGAAAAGTAGCCAGAAGTCGGATTGCTGGGTCATGTGGTAGTCCTATTTTCAGTTTTTTGAGGAACCTCCATACTGTTTTGCATAGAGGCTGCACCAATTTACAATCCCACCAACAGAACACAAAGTTTTCCTTTTCTCCACATCCTCACTGACACTTGTTTATTTGTTGGCTTTTTGATAATAACCATTCTGACTCTTGTGTAGTGGTATCTCATTGTGGTTTTGATTTGTATTTCCCTAATGATTAGCTCTGTTGAACATCCTTTTATATGTCTGTTGGCCATTTGTATATCTTCTTTGGAGAGATGTCTCACATCCTTTGCCCATTTTTTTTTTATCAGAGTGCTTATTTTTTTGTTATTGAGTTTTATGAGTTTCTTCATGTTTTTTTTTAATTTATTGGGGTGACAATTGTTAGTAAAATTACATAGATTTCAGGTGTACAATTCTGTCTTCATGTTTTGAATATTAATCCCTTATAGCAGGTATCATTTGTGAATAAATTCTTCCTTTCAGTAGGTTGTCTTTTTGTTTTTAATCTTAATTCCTCCCCTTATTTGCAGTGCGACCTTGGGTGTGAGTTACTTAGCCTCTCTATGCCTCAGTTTTGACACCTATAAAGTGGAATTCATAATAAAGTCTATCTCATAGGGTTAATATGACAATTAGTTGTGTTATTATTTGCAAAGCACTCCTTGCAAAGTAAGTGGAGTGTAAATCAATGCATTTCAGTACTTTTACCAAAATGACAAGCGTTAAGTCTTTTTTGAGTGCAGTATCTACACCTGCTTAGCTCTGTGCTGACTTAAGAAAGTAATAAATATATTGAATATATATCACATAAGACTTGTCCTCAAAATGACTGAAATACCTTATGAAGATTAGAAATAATTCAGTTGCTGAACTATGTGGCAGGGTAAAATAGAATCCAGAAAGTAAGAGATTAGTTTTGGTTTTATTATTTTATAAATAAACTACTTAGTACATGAGGTCAGGGCAGTGCAAAAAGAAGGTTAGATCACTATAATAAACCTATGGCACATTCCTCTGCTCTTTTAATGTTTACATATAAAAAGTAGAGAACTTTACATATAAAAAGTAGAGAAAAGACGGTACTGGCAGATTTACAATCTATCAAAAAAGCCACTTGCACTTAATGCAATAGCAGACACTTTTTTTTTTGGTCTAGGCAACAATGTATCTTCCAGACTACAAGGAGAAAATTGAATCTCTTATATTTAGCATATACTTGTAGGACTAGTTCCTGTATTCAAGAACTTGATGGGTCATATAATAATGACTGAAAAAACAAGGTTATTATAGTTAAAGAAGGATAATGGAGTGTCCAGAAGGGATTTGTCAGGGGCACACCTATAACCATTTGAAATAATGTAATGTCAACATCAAGTGCTCAGAAATTATGGTCCAGACAGATATCAGTGGTATTCAGCAATTTTATTAAAGCAACATGAACAACTGTAGTATCAAATAAGCAGACATTAGCTACAAGAAATTCTAGTCCTAGCTACAATTTCAAATCAAATGAACATTCCCATATACCATCCAATTCAATTATTAATATTCTATATTTTTGTAGATAAAAGAAGTATAAATTTACTTGAATTTCTCATTGATTAATATAACTACCACCTAACTATGTAATTAGCATAACAATATATTTACCCCTGAGATCCTCATGGATATGTATCCTCATTAGTTTCCCTAATTAGGAAGAACACTCCAACCTTAAGATTTAGTTGCTTGCAATATAATGGGAGAGGCGAAAGGAAGAAAAAGGATATTCAGTAAAAACAGAACAAAACTCTATCATCTTAGAATTTTTTTAAGTTGTAAAAATGCAGTCTTGAAAATAAAACTCCTCAAGAGCTGTGTACAATTAGAGAGCCTATGTGAAATGGATAGATCAATATGACTATCTCTGAGCCTTCCCTGTGGAAGTAAATCCTATCTATTGTTTTCCATCAGGAACCCCCAGAGGGGTTTTCTCAAGGCCTTTCTATTGCTGGTGTGACAAGCTCTTCTGATTCACTGGAGAATTATAAGCATCTTCATAGCTTTGTCATGCATAGGAAGTCTCTCTCTCTCTCTCTCTCTCTCTCTCTCTCTCTCTCTCCCTCCCCCTCCCTCTCCCTCTTTTTTTGTCTTCTCTAGTTTTCACTCCATATATGTATGTAGACATACATATTTGCATACTTATATACAACATATATGCATATACCTACTATACATATACACATGTTAGAATATGTCTGCTAAAATTATGTAATTCAAATTTTCTAAAGCTTAAAGACAAAATTTGTAGTCTTTCATAAAGTCAAGGAAGATGTCAGAATCCTCAAGAGTCAACTTGATGCTTTAAAATTTTTTACATAGAATATTTAAAATAAACCTCTCTCATATTAAGCCTCATCTAATGTTGACAATAATATTACCCATACTTTTTAATAGACTATTTATCCATGATAAATGTTTACAAAGAAAATTAAAATCCCATACCATCCTTGGCTTCTGAGAATTGGAGTGGTGACATACAGAACTAGGACATAAAAAGAAATGCTGTAATAAAATCACAAGTTAATATATATGCATATTATTTTATAAAATAAGAAAAGTCTATTTTCTATTCTATGTAGCTTACTTAAATAACTAATTCAATCATTCATTCTATCATTGTGTATTAAGCTTTGTCTCTGTGCTAAGTACTGTGCTAGTGCCAAAAATACAAATGGAACAATACACTTACCTTTCCTTCAAGGAACTTCAAGTCTAGTTCCTTGAAGGAAAGGGGGGGCACTGATCATACACAGCAAACCATAAAACTTTAAAAGCTGTTAAAATAAAATGGATGTTTAGTACAACATATGGGTTGAGTCATGAAAAGCATATAAAGAAGGTGACATCTAAATAATCGAAAGACCGAGGAATGAGGGAATGGAAGAGGTGATCATGGTTGTAGCAAGTGCAGATAGAGAACACATTTTTTGGGGAAAACTATAAGTAGATTATCATATTTGGAAGAGAATTTTTAGGGACTGAGGGATGGAGGTAGATAAGAGGCTGGAGATAGGAGGAAGATATGATCTTATAAGCACTACTAGAGTTTTTTCCTTTTTCTGTTGATAACAGTGGGGACTCATATATGCAAAATAAAGTCCAGTGAAAACAAAGAAGGCGCAGATATAAGGCATAGAATTAAAATGTCTAAGGCCATAAGAGACTTAATGCAAATAATACTGAATGGAAGTTCTGAACTGAAAAAAAAAAAAGTTTGTTTTAGTCATCTTCAGAAATATATCTAACATTATAAGGAGTCTATAGTTATAGAGATAGAATGATATTATACATACAAAATGACCCTAAAGATTTTTTAATCCCATGAGGAACAAAGATGAGAGTTCATCATAGTTTTCAGACGCCTATGTATGTACAGAGATTACCTAATTACCATAGTAATATAAATCTAGGCACTTAAACAACTCTTTGTATGAGTCTTTTTTATCATAAACTATTAATCTCAGCAGTACCTTTGCTTTAGAGATTTATGTAAATCTGTATTTTATCTAGGTTTTTGAAGTTTAGGTTACGAAAACTGAGTTCTACACAAATAGCCCTATTTCCACTACTTGTGAATACCTGTGAACATGTCTCAATTCAAGCTCATTTCCATAAAGGCTCTCTTGATTTCCTCTAGTAGATATTATTTCTCCCACTACTCCTAAGCCCCAGAGCATCTTTACTTCTCTTTAAAATATACATTTTTTTGTAAAGTTTTAGTTTTTTACTGACGTAGCAGGATGCAATAGATATGAAATAACAAAATGAGATGCCAGACGGAAATATGTATTTTTTTCCCCAAAGAAAATAATGAAGAGCTAATTAGTGTTTCTCTATCGGTGGCAACTTTTTAGGAGGCAGTGTGATTGTTCTATACATTTCAGGCCATTTTACCTCTCTGATACCCAGGGAACTAAATAACTGTAACACCCCTAAATCTTTGCAAAAATGAAAATATGTTCTTATACATTTACTATCATCCCTTGAGAACAACTGGGTATGGTGAGTCTAACATCCCCTAGCAGGATTTTAAAGAGTTGGGAGAAAATTTGTGAGGAGTATTTT